>NC_058135.1:118221136-118262236 GCF_016433145.1 Gracilinanus agilis | reverse complement strand
GCATGGCCCGGCTCCCCTGCTCTCATCCCGGCGCCTACTGCCGCGCCGCCACGGCCGCGAACCTCCTGCTGGGCCTCGTCCAGCTCCTGTGGCCCTGCTGCCGCCCAGGAGGGGCTCAGGGACAAGGTCAGTCCCGCGGGCTCGGGCAGGGGGGTGGGGGCGGCTGCAATCCGCTGCCTGAAGTAGGCTTGGACCACCACATCCCCCTCCCCCGCCCCGAGGAGTGGGAGAAGGAGAGGAAACGAAGTTAGGGGGTAGGAGGAATAGGAGAGGGAGCCGCTAGCTGTACAGGGGACGGGCCAGGCTGCGCTTCCCTCCTCTGCCCCACTCCCAGCAACCCCCCCGGCTTTGTGCATGCGGGGCGCCCCGCGTGCGTGCCTGGAGCGGGGCGAGCGCAGTCCCCGCTTTGTGTGCCGAGCGCTAATGGTGCCCAGCCCGCTGCAGGAGGAGACGGAGCAGCGGCCAGCCCGGCCCGGCCTTGCCCGGGCCCCGCTGTCCTGTCCTGGGCTCTCCAGTTCTCCCCTCAGCTCTGCTTTGCTGCCCTCTCCTTCTCTCCCCTGACCTCTCCTCTCTTGCAGTCTTCTGTCTTCTCTTCTTCTCAGTTCTCTCCTCATCTTAGCCCCTCACTTCCTGATGAATTCATTGTTCTAGCCGCCAGGGCTAGTGCTGGCCCCCCTCTTTACCCTGAGATTTGTAAATGCCAAGAGGAAGAAGCCCCCCACTCCTTTTCCCCCCTGGTTTAGGATCAGCAGTACTTTTTAGAATCAAAGCCATATAGCATCACTCCCCTCCCCCAAAAGCTACAAAAGCCCCCCTCCCCATGGTCCTTCTCTCTCCTTCCCCATCCTCGCCCCCACTTCCTCTCCAAACTCTGGTCTTCCCCAGATACTTGGCTATTCCTTCTTTCTGAGGTGGACAAGTGGCCCAACATGACTGAAACTTATCAATGTGCAGACTGGCTTTTGAACTTTCTTTTCCTTCTTTCTCGCTCCAATGGTTTTTTAAAAATTTAAGAAAAATTCAGATAATGGATGAGTTAAGATAGGATTAGTGTAACCTAACAGAATATTATCTTTTTTTTTTTTTTTGGCGATTTTAAAATGCATTTTTTTGGGTGTTCCTTTAGTCATTGAGCCTCTGCCCAACGTGGTTGAGCTGTGGCAGGCAGAAGAAGGGGAACTCCTGCTGCCCACTCAGGTGAGACAGTGATGGTTTTTTCTATGTGTATGTCTCTGTGTGTGTTTTTTGTCTGTGGCCAGAGGGGTGTGTGTGGGGGTGTGTGTGGGAGGAGAGACCTGGCTAACCACCCCTTGGCAGCCTCTTCAGCACCCATGTCAATTTGCAAAGCAAATAAATGGTGTAGCCAGGCCAGAACACCTGGCAACAGTGTGGCCTTTCCCAGCCCCCTCCCCCTCCATGTGACGGGGCCTGTGAGTCATGTTGGTCTCAAGTTCAGGAGGTGGGATGGCCTATAAGGGGCCACCTTGCCAGGGCCATTGCCAGCCAGCCTCAAGCACAATTAAATGGTGATAATCATGAAGAGAAAAAAAATCAGCTGAGGGAATGCATCTTGGATTTGTTCAGGAAGTCTATACAAACCAAGAGGGCTATTCTTTTGGAAAGCTGTCCCATTTAAAAAGAAGAGACTAAGCTTCTCTGTCTCTTTTTGGTTAGTAGTAGACCCTAGTTGGACCAAATGCAAAATGAAGGAGTGTTATGTGGATGGGTGACATTGTAGGATGGGAAGAGATGAATTAGGAAGCCTTAAGTGACACAGAACTTGGAAAATGTTGAATGCTATTGTACATAAATATTAATAAGTAGTATTTTCCATTAGAGTTAAGCAATTTTAGGTTAAAGATATTTATTTGTAAAATATACTAATAGCCTTTGGATTCTTTCCAAACTTCTCCAGTGAATTTTTGAATACACCCACTTAAGAACTTGAATTTCAGGTTTTTTTTTTCCTATATGGTGATATAATAATATATGCAAGGGAGAAAATAATTGCTCTAACGTTTTATGTCAATCTGTCTGTCACATAGCACAGGAGTTGCTACCATTGCAGATTCACTATTGCAAAACTTTGATGATTGATTTAATGAGAAAAATCATAGGACCACAGAGAAATTACTAGGTTTTTGGAACTCTTAAGAAAAGTATATCTTATTCTTTGGGCCTTAGGTTCTCATCTGTAAAGTGAGGGTATTGGACCAGATAGACTGACTTCCATTTTTTTTTCAGCTCTCAATCTGTGACCTTAAGCATACTTTTTGCCTCTGTGTCCACGTTTATCAGCTTGGATTGCCATTTTAAAGATAGCTATTTCTTGGTGGAAGGATTGTATCCTATTCTGGTGTCTTCTTCCTTCATTTTCCTTTTTCTGAACAGTAGTTAAATTGAGATAATTTTACATGGAGGAAAACACATCTTGAGTGTCAAATCTGTGAGGAGTTCCTGCAAAGTATGCAAGAGGGCAAGAATTTATTTTGACATTCATCTTTGCCAATACAAATACAGACTAGATACCATTGGGCCTAAAAGGTGATTTCAGAGAAAGTTTTTCTTGACATTCAGACTGCTGGCCTCTAATGAAGAGGACCAGTTCTTTGGGAAGCTGCTCCATTTAAAAATGATAAGAGACTAGCTTCTGCTTTTTGTTGGTTAGTGGTAGAGGCCAAACCAGACTCAGAAAGAGGTTAAATTACAGACTCTCCCAATGTATGGGTCAGTGTTTGGTGATTGAGTCATTATTCTCAGAGAAGGAAATGTCAGACTTTGTGGTTAACAAAGAAATTATTTTACTGGCAGGTATATGATTGGCTCTATTTTCTTAATTTTGGGTTTCATTAAGTAGAATATTTGTATTCTATAACTGATTAAAATAATTCTTAGCTTAAAAATATTTTGAGTGATAGTCTTTTAAACCAACCTCCCCCCAAAAAACCAAGTTCTAAAAATTCTATATAATCTTAGTTGTAAAGAAAGTGATTCGAAACAGTTAATCAAGTGTAATACCTCCACTTCCGTGTATGTACACATGGTGATCTGAGCCAGTATTTTCACTTGCAAGTGCCTAGAAAAAAAATAGTCTGTGGCCGGGATGATTTCAGAAAGGGAAGTTTGTCACTCTAAAGTCAGTGTTTTCAGAATATTTTTTAAATGGCAGACCAGAAGTTCTTCTAGTTGTGTCCAGAAGACCAAAAAAAAAAAAAATCACTTCTGGGTATCAGTTCATTGGAACTTCTGTGTTTACTTCCTCCAGCAAATAACTATCCTTTCATTTTTTACACAGTTGGTGAGGGGCAGTAAGAAAATTTGTTAAGTGGATTTGAGCCACTGCAGTGACAATGTTATAAGAGTAAAATCAGTATCAGAATAGATGACATTTAACTCAGAAAGAAAGGCAGTGCCCACAAATATTTGCTGATGCTTATTTACACTAGCTTTATTTTTATATATATGGGATTGGATTTCTTTCTCCTTCCTTTCTTCCACTCCTTGCTCCTTAAATATTCATACTCTTGAATAAAAATGCCTTAAAATGCCTCAAAAAGAACCATGCATTAGGAGATAGAAAATTTTGGCTCTTGCCCCAGCCCCATCACTATTTAGCCAGCTTGTTGTGATCAGACCTTGACTTGAAAGGACCTTAAAGATCATCCAACTTAAGTCTTTTTGAAAGAGAGGCTGGATGAGATTAAGGAATTTGCCCAGGAACACACAGAAGTTGGGAGAAGTTGGATTCAAGCTTGGGCCCTCTGGTTCTAAATTCAATGTCCTTTTTCATAAAAAATGTATGTAGTGTTTTAAACATTAAAAAAATTTTCTTACAATAATTCTGTAAGGTACATTGAAAATTTTCATTGCTGCTTTTTTTCCGTATAAGGAAAAAGAGATGTAGGGAGGTTAAGAGACTAGGTCTCCTAACTAGTAAATGTCAGGGCCCAGGGCAATCTTGGGTCTCCTTATTCTGAGGCTTGGGTTTTTTTCCAATAGACCACTTTGTCCGCCTCTTACTTCCCTGGGGCATCTTCATATCAAAAGGGGATGATTTTACTTGTACTACCCATCTCACCTTGTCATGAATACTAGATGAAATAACTCGAGGCAGAACTTCCCAAGCCTGATAAAGAAGCCTGCTGTTCTAGATGCTCATACTAGGGAAACTCCTGATGGATAGAGAGCTCAGATACTGAAGGGAAGGAAAGAGGGTACCACTCCTGGCATTGGAGGGCAGATGCTCTTTGGAGGATTTATGGAAAGACAGATGAACATCTCTGTGATGCAAGCTCCTTTGGCAGAAGGGCTTCTGGCACTGATTAGGTCCCAGATCTGTCTCAGGATAGATTATTAAAACTAGTGGTTAAGTGTAAAGGTTAATCATTTAAACCCAATCTCTCCCTGGGTGCCATGGAGTGACTTTTCGATTTCTGACAAAGGCTAGTTCTGTACAGGAAATTTAGGCACCGTTTTGTGTTTTAGACGTTGCAAGGCTCTCACTTCATGCCAAGTCTAGTATCTTTTTGTTGTGATAGAAAATATTTTTGGCAGTTAGGACTATAGACTACTTCCTATAGAGATGATTCAAGAAGCTATCCCCAGTTTTATCCTGTATCTATATTGTTTGCGCGTGGTTATTTGCAGGTTGCTCACCTGTCTCCTGTTAGATTGAGCTCTTCAGAAAAGGGACTGTTGGCATTCTGTGCCCAGCTCTTAACAAAGTGCCTGGAATGTGGTAGACGCTTCATAAATGTTTGCTGATTTGAATCGAACCTGAGAAGAAAGAGGTGGCACAAGAGTTTCTTGAAAAGAACATTGGACTAAGATTAATGATCACCTTTGGGATCCTAAGCACTTACTTAAACTCATTGAGACTTGGTTTCCAGATCTCAAAAGACCATAGATGAGATGATCTCTTGAGATCTTTTTCAACTCTAAGCTCCGTAATTTCATTTTCAGATTTGTTAGAATTTTTTCTCTTACTTAAGTATCACTTTCATGATGCTTAAAAATTGCTTAAATCTCTGAAGTTTTGAGGGAGGTACTTTTTAGAAATGACCTGTGTTCAAATTTGGTCTCAGGGAACAGTTGGTGGTTCAGTGGATAGAGAGCCAGGCCTGGAAATGAGGGGGGGTCCTGTGTTCAAATCTAGACTCAGAAACTTCTTAGCTATGTCACCCCTAGGCAAGTTGCTTATCCCCAGTTGTCTAGCCCTTACTGCTTTTCTGCCTTAGAACCAGTGGGTTCAAAGACAGAAGATAAGGGTTAAAAAAAATTTGGCCTCAAACACTTATTATCTGTGTAATCCTAGGCAAGCCACTTGACTTTTGTCTTAGTTTCCTCATCTCCAAAATGGAGATAATAAGGGCATCTACTTCAGAGGATTGTTAGGAGGTTAAAACAAGATAATATTTGTAAAGCACTTCATAAACTTTAAGTACTAGCTAGCTATTTTTGTCATGTTGTTATTAATATAATAAAGGAGATAGACATTTGTGCTCTCAGGAGACCCTGGAAACACTTGAATATCAGTGGTGATGATTTTAGAATAGTTCTTTTTAGTTCAGCAAATGTTAGTGTCAGTACTTGTTAGGTACTGGTTACAACAAATGGGTGAATAAGGGAGTTAAGTATAATGGACTTAAGGAACTAATGCAAATTTCTCAAGCAATTTATTATTTGTTTTTAATTTTTACTTGCTATTTACTTTTAATATTGCAGAGAATTCCCAATATATTCTTGCTATTCTCTTCCTTAATTGAATCCTTTTTTCTAATGACAACAACAAAAAAAACTATAATTGAAGAACAAAGCAGCCAAGTCTGATATATGCTTCCACTTTTCTAAAAAAAAAAAAATGGAGAGTTGAACCTTCTGTTCTTCTGAATTAGGATTATTCGTTGCAATTAATACTAGTTCTTATTTATTGTTAATTAACCACTGCTTTTTTACGTGGCAGTTCTGGAAACAATCCATTACTGTGGAAGAGAGCACTGGGTTTCCAGTCAAATGGATTCAAATCTTGGCTCTAATTGCTATTTGTATAAAATTGGAAAAGTGATTTTACCCCTTTGTCAAATTTGGTGGTTGGACTGTGTCCCCTCATAGGTCTCCTTCAGCTCCAAATCTATGATCTAATGACCCCTCTTTGAATTCTCTTCCCGCAAAGCCCAATAGAACCTAATATCACTCCACCTTGCTTGGAAGTTCAGGCTCTCAAGCCTGGCATTCAATAGGCTCATCACCTCTTCATGGATATTTTCCTGCTTTCTCCCCACCCTTTCCTCCAGCTAATCCATTCTACTCCCTGTTCCCTGTATAGGTCCCATTTCTTCTCCCATTTGATGATATGGTTCTCTGTGTCTTCTTGCCTTTATGATAGACTCAGTGAAATTCTTCTTTTTCTTCAGGCACCTACCCCAGCTATGCCAATCCTATAGCATCATCCTCTGTGGGTACCACTCCTCTAGTAACGAGGCGCTGCTCGCCTTTGTCCTGTCTCCTTCAGAATGGGGCTGGAACGCGTACCTGTGTGCAGCCTTTGGGATGGTGCCCCAGATAGGACAGAGAGCTGGTCAGGGCTGTTTGTTGGTGACAAAGACACTTAATCATTATTTCTCCTAAAGCCCCAGTAGAGGCAAGGCTGTCCTTTTCAGCTATTTCCTTGGATCCTGATGCTTTTTCCCTTCTAGGGTGTCTGCAGACCCATTCTAAAGATGGTAGTAGAGTAGTCATCCTGAAATGTTCTGTAAACTTTCCTGGCGTTGTTCCATAGACCTGTTTTGAGAAGGGGTGCATGTTAGAAACAAGAGCAAAGTACCTCTTTTTGGTTCATTTAATCTATCATCATAAAGACCCCTCATTAATAGCCTGTGTGTGAGAGTAGCATGAGAGGGAATATTGAGTAGTATTGAGGAGGGATTATTTATTCTGGGCTGAGACTTGCCCATCCTATAGAAGATAAATAACATGAATATATGGCCTTGAAGTAGCAGAAAGCCTCAGGGATCTCACTTTAGTTTTCCTTTTGAACTAAAGAACTCTAGGTATTTAATTTGGTAGTAAGTTTTTATTTTTAAAAGAATACATTGAATCTCTAAATAATTTTTTAATATGTGTTAGTTTAAATATCATTGTTTTTGTTCTTTTTTAAGGAAACTCATTTTTCTCTCCCTTGGTTCCTAAGTATTCTGTAAGTAGCTTTAATATAGCCTTAGTTTCCCAGTTGAAAAAAAAATCCTGTAGTCTGACTATAGGAGAGAATTCAGTAAATTCCAAGGGAATGCCCCAGGTTTTTTCTTCTTCTTCTTGTTCTTGTTGGTTACACTAGGGATGTTAAATTAAACATTCTTCCCTTGTGTGGATCAGTGCTTGGAAATCTCACTATGCAGTGATGTCTCTGTCATTCCTGAAAAGCATGAGTAATCGGTGCATTTCTGCAGGGTAAGAGGGTGGTGAGCTCTGATGACAAAGAGCAGGATTGAAGATGGTTTCCTCAGGAAGCCACTTCACCTTTCTGGTCTTCCCAGTTTTCTCATTTGTGAAGCATGGATTATAGCATCTCCCTTACTGTATTATTATGAGGATTAAATGAGAAGATAGATGTAAGACACTTTGAAAACCTTAAAGTATCCTGTCAATGTGGTTATTATTACTTCTGCTAATAATCATATGGGTCAGAATAGAGCTTGGACCCAGGTCTTCTTGACTTCTAGGCCAGCCCTTTATCTCCTATACCATGTTGCCTCTGTAAAGAATGATTCGAATCACATTTGACCAAATATTAAGTTGTCTGGGTAGACATGAAAGGAATTCGGAGAATAGCAAACCCATTGAGGGCCAAGAGTAGTCAGGGAAAGGCTTATGGACTTCTCAGAGGATCAAAGATAATATGGGGAGTGCGTTAAATATTGGGGGCTTAGACCTGGATGAAAAGAGGCAAGGATGAGGAGGGCATATGGAGTCACATAAAAAAAGCTTGATCAGAACAAAGGCTTCCTGTTGGTAAATGGTGGGAAAAATTGGATAAGGAGAGTGGGGGGAAAATTTGGAGGGTCTTAAGTTTTAAGGCTAAGGAGGTCGGAGTGGATTTCCTAGGTACTACGGAGCAGTTAGTTCATAATAAATGAGTATTGAGCATGTAAATGCTTAATAAATATTTATTCAGTCAATTAGGGATGTTCATTTGTCAGTGACAAGAAGGGTGGATTGGTGCCAGAAGAGACAGAGAGAATTAGGAAGCCTTTACAATGGTCTAGGGAGGACGTAATTTTAAGACCAAGGGAGAACATTTGATCTGGACTATGACAATGGGAATGAAGAAGAAAGAAGCATCTGACACTCGAAGATTATATGTGAAGAAGGAAGGAAAGACAATTGCCAGATGACTGGAGTTTAAGCCTGGAAGAGAATGGTGCCATTTAAAGTGAACTCGAGTCGTAGTGGGGAGCAATGATTGGACTATAAGTTTGGCTTGGGAACGTTAACTTTTAGGAAATGATGGGAGAGCCTAGTGGAAATATCCCTTAGGCTTTTAGAAAACCGGGACTGAATTTTGGGATCGTAGAGTTTTTTGCAGACACAGTAGTTGAATCGGTAAGTACAAATAAATGATTTGAGGTGAATCTCTGAGACTAGAGATTTATGCTTATGGGGAGGCAGGAAAAAGAGTTAGTGGAGCATCACCCCAGAAAATAGAGTGGTTAAAGAAGTCCAAGGAGAAATAAGGATGGTTTGGTGTGTGGTGCTGAAAGAGGAGAAAGTGTCAAGACTGAATAATTTTGTGTTTGGAGAGAGCAGGCATGGGGAAGATACCAAACCCTGGATGCCATGGCACTTGCTGCTTAAGGTGACAGTGGCAAATTTACTAAATTGAGTAATTTTCAGTTTAAAGCTCTTCTTTCTTTTTATATTGCTATTACGTTATTTGAGGTCAAAATTAAGTGATGAATTTCCAAGTGTGGTTTGGCCTGTGTTTACAAACGTCAACAGATATTTTTATAACTGGTGATTTGAAATTACAATGGGCACATATTTTTGGAGTTTGGAGCAAAAGCAAGGCAAAAAAAATCTGCTTTTACTCTAGTTTGGAGTTTTTATTTACTGTCGGGTACTAAATTGGAAAACCATTCTTCAGCAGTCGTAAGGTAAGAGTGATTTAAGGACTCTTGGTGGGGACGGCATTCGAGCAAGCAAGGATTGTGGCTTGTGGGATTCTTTGTGTCAGTGAGTCATTGCTACAAGTGCGTCAGCCTGGTTGGGATTTAAAGAATTCTTGCTCATGTATTTGGATTTTTGTTTTCTTTTTGAAGCTTCTCCTTAAATGTATTTTTTCCCTTTTTGTTTTTTAATAGGCTGATTCTGAAGAAGATTTGGAAGAGCATTCCCAAGAGCAAAGGTAAGAAGAAAAAAGAAACTCATCTTGATTAACTGGGAAGTAGCTTTGCCCATTGTGGATGCTAACTGGAGTATGACTGGGATTGATGAATGAATGTGGTCATTTGAGCACATACTTTTTTTTAAATATGAGATTCTTTGCAGTACTTGACTTTATACTCTTCTAGTAATTAATGCTGATTGCTAAATGACTGCAAAAAAAAAAAACTGTGAGAAATGCTCCCAATCATCTTTTTATGCTTCCTCTTGTTATTCTTGCTTTTTATTTACATGTTGATTATGTGTGTTTGTGAAAATGGCCTCTTTTTAAGGGTGGAAAGACTTTGCTTAGAAGAAAATGTCTTTGATTTTATGATCAGATATCTTAGTTTTATTTGTTTCAGGGAAATAGTGCTATTCTCAAATATCAATAATATTCATGCATATATGTTTTTTAATAAGATGAGACATCATGACATAGTGACAAGAGCTTTGGAGCTGGGAAGATCTGAACTCAAGTCCTGCTTCTGATACTGTATGGCTCACAAGCCACTTACTCTCTCAGTGTTCTAAAGTAATCCAAAAGACTAGGGAAGTTGCAGAGAAGGTATTAATCTGTGTGGACAGAAGGAATCTCCTCACCTGGGAGTTCCCTATATAAAATAAATAATAGGTCCAATCCTTATCCCTATTTTGTAAGAAGAGTCTTAAAATAACCATCCTGTTTTGAATGTTCAACATCCTCAAATAAAATGGAATTTTATTTGTTTAATTCCTAGGAAATTGAGCTAAGAGGTTTGGCATTTCTCTACAAAGAGAAGTCGTCTGGGATGTGTTTGTCATTTTCAAGTATTTGAAGGATTATCACATGGAAGAGGGATTAGATGCGTTCTCCTTGGCTCCAGTGAGCAGAATTGGAACCAATGAGTGAAAGTAAAAGGGCCCAGATTTCAGCTTTGATAGAAGGGGAAAAAAAACCAACCACTTTTTAATAGTTTTACACAAGAGGAATGGGCTGCTTCTGGGAGGCAGGAAAGTTCCTGGTTTCCACTTGAAGCCTTCCAATAGAGGTCGAATGGCTCTTGTAAAAGGTGATGGTGAGAGAGGTCTGTACTTTAGGGGACGTAGGGAAGGGTGTGGGGCTGTGGAGATGGATGTTCTCATAGCTCCTCAGAGTCTCATTCAGTGGCCTCAAGGGATGTCTGCTCCAATTGCAGGCTTTTCTCTTGGGATTCCGTCTGAGATGTTTAGAATGCTGGCCACTTTTTTATTTGTCTTCTATTCATATAGGCACAATTTTTCAGTGTCATTAGGAGATTTATAAACCTAGTAGAAATATGGGTGATCATTATTTAATATGTCATACATTTATTTTCCTCAAATCTCTAAATTTCCAGGTTTTCCAAAATTGTGTCTTTGTCATGTTTGGAAATTATTCCATGGGTCATTTTGCTTATTTAATTAATTAATTTAGGATATTTTTCAATGAGTCCATGATTCATGTTCTACTCTTCCCCTCCTTCCACCCACCTCCTGTAGCCAATGAGCAATTCTTCTGATCCACGGGTCATTTTGCCTCCCCAAAAAGAAAGATTTAGGCTTGGTGTCAGAAAAAAATGATTTTTCCAATTAGAACTATAAGAATACAGTGGATTGATGAGTCTATTTTAGTCTGTATTGGTGATTTCCCTTGTCTAGAAGGGACTTTTATATTTGGCTTGGTATCTGTGGAACTTTAGGTGTTTAATGAACGCTTGTTGCTTGAAACTTTGGCTGGGTGGCAGAGAGGATCGATTTGCCTATGGTTTGGACTCAGTGGCCTCTGTGGTTCCCATTATGGACTTGGAGATTGCAGTCCCATCAGTGTTCCCTGCTGCCATGATGGTAACATAAAAATGGGTCCCAGGGTGCCCGTTTACCCTGGAGGTTGGCCTGCCAGTTTGTATTTGCTTTTTTCCAGGATGCCCAGCTGGCTGGGCCCTTAGAGAGAAGATAGGATCAACTTTTTTAAGTTTTAAGAATGAGAAAGCTTAGGTGAGAGACAAAGATACCAACCTGAGGGTGCCTAGAAGAGCAGAGCCGGCATCCCTCCAAATCGGAGGCTCCCACCACCTGGGTCATTCGGCGGCATTCATGCTTTCCCCCTCCTATTTGGTGGGTCTTTATGCTGTCTCACTTCTGTAGTGGGGTTCTATTTTCCATGCAGAAATCTTCCCTGCCTGCCCAGGACCCCCTATAATAGGACACGGATAAGGGAACATTTCAGTCTGTCATGTGGATGTTTCAGTTGTTTCTTTTGAGTTAGGCATTCAGGTGTATCGCCTGCCTAGTACGGAGTATTTGGGGATTTTTCCGTTCACCACGCAGGCATTTTTGCCTTGCCATTGCCCTCTTTTACGTGAGGTTCTTGCCCCTAAGGAGGGTGTCAGGAACGGGAGTGCATTTTCTGGGGTGGTGGCTGGAGAGTTTGGAGCTGGGATTTTGTCCTTGTGGGAAATCCCCAGTGAGGAGACTGCCTCTACCAGTGTAGAGGGGCGCCATTGCTCTTTCTCCTCTTGGAAAGCCCTCTGGCACGGAGAAGTTATACAGCTCAGGCACATCAGAGGCAGGGCTTGAACCTATGAGTTTTTGACTCAGAGGCCAGCTCTCATCTGTTCCCTGGAGCTACCCCTCTACATCCAGCCATTATTATGTGGTACTATGTTCCCAATGTGATTGGAGAGGGAAGGAGCAGTGCAAAGGAGATTTTTACTGAGGAAGTGGCATTTGGGTGGGGCTTTGGAGGGTGGGTAGGAACCTACCAGTCCTAGGGAACAAGCCATGTGAAGGCAATAGGTTTTGGCACTTTTCTGGGTACAGATATTCAACTACATTAGAGAAAAGACTGCATGAAAGGTATCCATTTGGCCCAAGACCGGACAAGTACCGGGCCTTAAACTGGATTTAAGGTGCCCAGGTGGCATTTGCCATTCAGGGCAGAGAAGCTTAAACTGTACTCATGCACTAGGAAGCCACTGAAGAATAAAATAGCAGCCAGCATTTATATAGCATTTTACTGTTTACAAAGCACTTCACAGAAATGATCTCATTTGAAGAATTAAAAATGGTGGTGGTGGGTTGATCTAAGTGGTCTGTAAGGCATCTTCCAGCACTCAAATGCTTTCCCTGTTTGGGACCCTTCTGTCAAAATGCGTTTTTCCTAAAGACTATGGAGAGGTGGATGTTAATATTGGTGGCACTTGGTTTCCACTGTTGATAGGGTTATTCATGAAGCCATTTGTGCTTCTTTTATAAGCAGATAATGCTTGGCTTTCAAAAGCTTCCAGACCTTCTGTGCCTTAGCACGCCTTTTGTTCTCTGCGGGATTCACATGCTGGTGATGGTGAGAGAAGGACGACTTGGGAATGGATGACAGATTGAAAGTCTACACTGATTCTTTTTTCTTTCACTCTTGTATTGCCCTGCTGGAGAGCTCGAGAGAGAGACTTGACCATTTTAGGACTCCTGAGAAGAGAATGCCTTTAAGGAATGGTTTGCATTAATGGAGTCCAAGGCAGGCTGAAGATAATGTCATCAGGAAAAGGACACTGCCCAGAGCTCCCCAGCTTTGCAGGTTACCCCAGAAACTGGCCCTGCTCCTTTTTAAACCCACATGAAGCGCATGGCTCCTGGCTTCTGTGCTAGAGCAGCCCCTGCAAAACCCAAGAGTGCCAAGATCGGGCCAGAACCAGGTGCTAGTTTTGTCCTTGGAACCGGAATCTTTCTCTGATCATATTATAGAGGATCATTTATCTGCAAGAACTGTCAAAGCTCTTTCATACTGGAGTTAGGATTCCTTTTCTCTAGGCACTTTTCTGTCAGCGCCTCCCCAGACTCAAAAACAACACTGGCCTATGAGGTAGGGAGTGTAGACGTGGGAAATTAGGCTATTTGGTCTTTTTACCTAACCCTGCCCATAGACCACTGCCATGAAATGGTCAAAACTCATTCCTTCAGCTGTTGATATCCTCACAGCTGTTCAATATTTATGTGAAGCATCTCCAGCCAGTCTCTAGGGAATTATTTAGTCTTGTTGATGTGTTCAAAACGAGTTCTTTGAGGGCCGGGACTCTCTTTGTCTCTGTCTCTCTCCGTCTCTCCCCACTGCCTCTCCCTCTACTCCCTCTCCCTCCCTCCCTCCTTACCTCCCTCCTTCTCTCTCTCTCTCTCTCTCTCTCTCTCTGGTGTAGTTTGTGGGCCAAAAACACTCTCTTGATCATTTTCATCGTTACCACTTTTATCTTCAGGTTATTTTCACATGTTGACAGTAACCTGCTTCTTTGCTAGACAGAAATGAGGAATGTGGTCATGAGGACAAATGAACTTCAGTTTTTTTGGTAGATACATACTCTCTTGCTGGTGGAGAAGTGTACCCAAATTCTTCATATATGTTTTTTGTTAGTATGTTGGTAATGTGTGAAATTTATTAGAGCTTTGGCAAAATAAGAGCACAGTAACATTTTCTTAATTTCAGTTTTTTTTTCAGGGTGATTGTAATAAGCTGTAGTTGTAGGCAGTGATTAGTGTTGATGCCTGTAGAGATAGTTGATTTATTTCATCAATAGGATCTATGGTCAAGGACATTCAGAGTGTGGTTTAGCTGAAATAGAAGGAGAATATTGTTAAAAGATATCGCCAAAAGAGTAGAAACGACCAATTTCTTATGCCTTATTTTATGATTTTTTTTAATGGTGTCTTTTCTGGCAACTCAGATGTCATTTAACAAAGTTTATATACAAACAATCAGGGAATTTATACCAATGTTCTGCTTCTGGGGAAAAAAAAGGGAAGAGAAAGAAAACTCAACTTAGAAAGTTTTAAAAATTCAACAAATTCCAAGTCAAGTTTGGATGACATTTTCTGGCAAGATTTAGAAAACAGAAAACTGCGTAGGAAGCTCCTTGAAGATGGGCCCTGCCACTCATTTATTTTACCTCTCCAATTATAGGTACTTAATAAATGTTTGAATAAGTGAAAACAGAAATGAAAACAAAAGCAAGTTATATTTGAAAATGACCAGAAATCTTGGAATAAATCCTCAGCGAAATTTTCCTTTTTGGTACTGAACACATCCCAAGAATATGCAGTGGATGGGATTCTCACTTACTATTGTTCTTTAGAACTATAAAGATGGGACTCTGTTACCACTGTGGCATTTTCCATGTCTGTAAATTAAAACAATGTGAGCACTTGCTCAGCATTAGTGAAAAAGAATTGGAGAGAGTTGGAGTTCCAATTCCATCCCTGCTATTTAGTGGCTTTCTAACCTTGGACAAGTCCACTCCTCCATCTTTTAATTTTTAATTTTTTTTTTTGGCCCTACATGAAATATTCCTAGGCACAGCTCTGCTAGAGTGGTAGCTAAGGGGGAGCAATGGGACTGCTAGGAGGGTTCCACAGTCCTTACTGCGCCTGCTCACCTCTCAGGGTGGCCTTGGCTGGACAGAGTGACTGTGGATGTCCTGGAAGAGTTCTGCCGTCGGACCTCTGCTAACGAGTCTTCTTTTCAGTTCTGGCAGATCTGGGCTCAGGAGTCTTTGGCATCTTTTTCTATTTGAGAATTAGCTCTCGGTCTTTAACAGTGCCAAGAAGCATGACGGAGATTGATAAAATAAAGTCAACTATTGTAGATGGGACCTCATGAAGGTTTCCAGCTGTCCTTGGTGCTAGTGCGTGGCAGCCCCGCTCCTGGTTTAGACCATGGAAGGGAGGTGGGGAAGGAGATGGACCTTATGCCAGTCGCTTCCCCGGAGTAGAGTCTTGTAGGCCTCGAGAGGTGGAGTCTCTGCTTGTGGCTCCTGAGCGGCAGCTCCCTGAGGAATTTTTTCTGGGGTGATTATTGCTGTCTTCTGGCATTTTTCTTGGCTATTGAATCATGGTTAGGGAAAGGGACAACATGGCCCATAGCCGGCGATGTCTGTGTCTGTTTCCATTTACCTAGGCTCTTTATGTTATTATTGATCACATTAATAATAATGATTATATGATTGATTAGGATTCTATTATAGATTGTTAAAATGTTGGCATCGTGATGCTGTGGAACATCCTGATGAGAGGCATTGGGGGAAAAAAGAGGCATCCGGCTGCCCTAGAGATGGGCTGGAGGATTAGGCTTTGACTGCCAGCTCCACCATTTTCTTTTTACCTTGGACAAGCAACCTCCTGTCTCAAACTCCGTTTCCTCTTTTATAAAATGGGACTCCTCCTCGTCCTGTCATCTCCTGGAGCTCCTCTGAGGAACCCTGGGGATCCCGAGACCCGCCCCTGACCGCTTTCATCATCCGGCGCTGTCTGACCCCAAGACATCAGTAGTGCTATGGATTGTTCTCTGCCAACCGTGAACCAAGGATAGCTGTGTTTTACCCAGTGGCACTTCTGGCTGTAATCCCTGTAGATCTGGGAAGCCGTGCGGAATGGGTGGCAGCGTATCTGGGCTCAGAAGACCTGGGTTCAAATCCCATCTGGGATGCTTATCGTCTTTGCGACCCTGGAGAAAGCACGTGTTTGCTTTGTTTCCTTCTCTATAAAATGCGGGAGAGTGGACGAGCCAGGCCGCGGGGTGTCTCCCTGCGGGGGACAGACGCTCCAGGCCTCTTACTGGCATGGGGCCTCTCTTCATGGCCACAGTCAGGGCCGGGATGGGTTAGTTGTGGTGCCACAGATTCGAGGCTCTCCGGCAGAGCCCAGGGAGCACTGCCATCCCCCGGGCGGGCAGATCTCAGGGCAGCGGCTCTCTGAATCGGCCCTGGGGATGAGCGACAGCCCCACGCGCATCCCGGCGGGTCTCTAAGAGGATGAGTCAATGTTTGGTGGCCCGCTGGAACTTGGGGGGCTGGGTGCGATCGAGCTTGAGCCGAGAGGTGGCTCTCTCTCCTGGAGCGTCTGTCACCGCTCCCTGGTGCCTCTCCTTCCCTGCACCCCAGGCAGACCAGAGCCCTGGTGCTGGAGGCCCTCTCTGATGCCCCTCCCCTGGGGGTGCCATCGGGGCTTTCCTGGTAGACGAGCTGCGGTCATTGGCCATTTCCTTCTCCCGCTTGTAAAAATGGGATTTTATGCAGAGGAGATGGAACCAAAGGGAGAAGGGGGCAGCGGAGACCAGCAGAGGATTCTGGGAATTTCTCTGAGGAGGAGGGAGAAGAGTGGGCTTCCGGCTGAGGGGCTGGGAGGAGGAGGAGGACACAGAAAACCCAGCTCTGATCTGGTCCGGAGGCCTTGGGAGGATCTTTCTCTTGGAAATTGGAACCCTGATTCCCTGATCACAGCCATTTCAACACAAATCATCCTTCAAGACTACATCCATCAAGTCAACTAAGATTTGGGACTCCTGGGAGCAATCTCTGAAAGAGTCTCCCTCACTCGTTACCCAGCCTTGCTGAGAGACCCTTTTCAGTCAAACCCTACAATTATAGGAAAGGATAGAAATAGAGGGGGAAGGGGGAGAAGCTTAGGGGTTGGAACTTAAACCCAAATCTTAGTTTAGCACCTTGTTCGCAAACTATATGGCTCAGCATCGGGCTACCTACCACAGCACAATAGGTTTGGCTGCGCATGGACTCAGAGCTTTTGCCAAAAGTTAAACCTTGTGCAAAGAGCAGAGACTCGCCCTCGAACCTCTCCCAGGGCCAGGGATCCGCCGCGTCCCCACCTTTTGCCTCTTCCCTTTCTTCCGACGCGTATATTATTCCTGAAAGCGAGTAGGTTCCCGTCAGTGAAGAGCGAGGTGGAGACCAGGAAGGGAGGAAGCGCCCCGGGAGAGCAGGAGCCTGGTTCACTGGGTGCCTCCATCTCCCTGGGGAGGACCTGTCTGAAGTGACCTTCCTCCTCAAGTCTCCAGTAAACGGGCCGCCTCCCTCTCCGGGGCTGCCCTGCCTCCTTCCCGGGGGCAGGAGGATAGACCGGCCACAGGAGAAAGCCGGCCATTTCCCTCGCGGAGACCCTCGCGGGGGCTGATGTGGCAGAGCCGGACAGTGAGCCAGCAGGAGCGCTGAGAGATGGCCTGGTGCCAGACCTTACGATGCCTGGGCTGGAGGAGTTTGGACCAATCACCTCACCTGCCCTTGGGCCTATGTTTCCATTAGTAAAATGAAGGGATTCGACTTTTTCTCTAGAATCCAGTTAAAAATCTCGTGATTCCATGCTTTTTATTTGCAATGCACTTGAAAAAACCCCAAACTTACTGATTGTAACTCTTTCATTCTGGGGGAATGAATTTATTATGAAAAATTATTTCTCCATCCTGAACTGGATAATTCTACTCCATAGTGAGCACCTCTCCAGTGATAAGGATTGATAACACAACAAACACCAATTTTTTTTTTAGCTTTAGCTTGTGTGAGAATATGAAAATTTTATTTTGAATGAAATTTAAAATTTGTTTTTGTAAAACATTTACCATTATATTAATTTCATTATGAAAAAGCAGAACTTATCCCACCAGAGTTTAGTGTTGCGAATGCTTTATATTTATTTAGAAGATAAGTTGAGAAGGAATTGGATTCTGTATAATTTAGGATATAGTCCTTGAACAAGCAACATTTCTGAAAGAGCTTCTTCTATAAAGGAAGCCCAGTAGATTTGCGAATGGATTGTGGACACAAGGATGTTCTAGGACTCGGGAGAACTGACCATGTTTGTGCCTTTCTTCTTGGACAGAGTTTTAGTTTTCTTACTGCATAGTAATAAATAACATATTAACGTTTTGCCTTTCGGCTACCATTCCATCAGAGTGACTGAAGTGTATGTTTTTTTTTTTAAATTTTAAATTTAATTAAAAATTTTTCCCATGGTTACATGATTTACATTGTCTCTCTTCCTTCTCCCTTCCCCTCTCCCAGAGTTGATAAGGAATTCCACTGGGTTATACATATATTATCACTCAAAACCTATTTTTATATTATTCATTTTTGTATTAGAGTCATCTTTTAAAACCCAAACCCCAAATCATATACCATCTATGGTTTTTAAAGAAAGGTTTTATTGATGCTTTTTAATATCTCCTTCACTTTCCAATAACCCCCAGCCCTTCCTCTGCCCTGGTGACAGGAGAGTCCAGTTAAGCCAGACAAGGAAGTAGTGACCAGGCCAGGATGATGGATGCTGTCTCTACAGCCTGGTCACTTCTCTGCCCAGAGGAGACAAGGGCAGCAGGTAGCTCAGGCTTTTTACCATTGATCCTCTGAAGTCACAATCATTGATTACTACATTGATCATAGTTCTGAAGCCTTTCAATGCCATTTTCACTATTAAATTCATCATATAAATTGTTCTTCTCTTCCTCTTTGTGTTGCCCTGTACCTTTAACATTCAGGAAGCTTTATGGTTACACTTGGATCCCAGAGATTAGGGTTTGGATCCTGCCTTTGAGAATAGCCTTGTGACTTTGAGCAGGATCCTTCATCTCAGAGACTCAGTTTCCTGATCTGTAAGAGGGAAATGATATATTTTTTCTGCCCACTTCCCAGGGTTGATGACTAGAGAACTGTAGAAGTATTCCTGGTTATGTGTGAATATATTACATTTAGGCTCCTGACTTTTTATCCCCTTTGTGGAGTTAGATATTAGAGAATGGTAATCTGGTAAACCAGGGCTCTGAGGGATTACAGAACCAGCAAAAGGTAGTAATCCATGTGGGAAATGCTCCTGGCTTTAGGACCAAGGATGTCAGAGCTGAAAGGAGTCTCAAAGATGCTGTCAACCTCTTTGTTCCCAAGGAACAGACTGAATTTCAAAGAGAATTGATTTGTCCCAAGTTAACAGAAGTGATAAATAGTGATCCAACCAAACGGAGGCCATACAAATGGCAGGTTTTCCCAATCTGATACTGCTTTGTTCATAGATTTCTATTTTCAAAATAATCCCTCTAAGTGTCTGTATCATAGTACTTCTCCCACTGCCTGGGGATTCATAGTTCTTGGGCTGGAGGTGGCCATGGGAGGGCCAGAAGGCATATTTCTCCTAGAATAGGGAGTTAGAGTGGCCTGATAATAATGCGCAATTATGCAGAAGTGCCAACATGTTTTAGTGAGAATTAAAATAAATGAACCTGGTGGAGTCATAGTCAGCTGATTGATCTAGCAAAGTTGTCAGAAACTTTTCTTAGCAAGCAAAGACACTTGGGCTGCTTTATACTTGTTAGCACTTCTGTATCGCTTTAAGCTTTACAGAGATCTTATTTTTATCCTCACAATCACTAAAGGAGGTAGGTACTCTTATGATGGTCATTTACAGATGGGGAAACTGAGGCAGGCATAGGCTAAGCAATGTGTTCAGAGTGAAACAGCTGGTGTTGTCAGCTGCCTGACCCCAGGTCATTAGTTCTAGCCTCCTCCTAATCTCCCTTTGAAAATATTTCACCTCAAAAGTGCAGCCTCTCATTTTCTCTCTCTCACACACACTAAATATATATATGTATATATATAAACATATATTTTATGATTACATTATATATTTAGATGTGACCAGTGGTGGATTTGTTTCATTTGATGTGTTGGTTGCAAGGGTTTGGTTTTATTATTATTTTTTCAATGGTGGAAGACAGAAAATTGATTTTTGTTAGTGGAAAAATAAAAGCATTTTCCTCAGCGAGTGTCATCATTCACCTTAATTCACCTGGTTTCTGAAGCCAGATGTTCTTATGTCTTTATTGGGTTTTGTGTTTAATGTGTGAAATGAGGTTAGGCTTTCTTTTATCAGTGCCTCATTCCAATTCCTCCTCTTCAGTAGATTTCTGATATCTTAATTAGTTAAATCCAGATGACTAATGCTACCTGGTAGGAGTTATTTTTTATTATTATTATTTTTTTAAAACCCTTAACTTCTGTCTTGGAGCCAGTACTCTGTATTGGCTCCAAGGCAGAAGAGCGGTAAGGGTAGGCAATGGGAGTCAAGTGACTTGCCCAGGGTCACACAGCTGGGAAGTGTCAGGAGTTATTTTTAAAATGGGTTTTTATGGATAGCTTATGTTTTGACTTAGCCTAGATTTCCTCCTTTATACCTCCTCAATCTTTCAGAGTCATCATACAAAGAATTCCTTGCAGAAAAAAAGAAAAAAAATTGGCAAAACTGATGCATACATATGAAAAAATCCGACACTAGGTGCTATGCTCCATTGCCTTGGCCCCTACCTTCCTTTCCTCTGGCAAAAGAAGGGGGCAGGTGTCTTCTTATAGGAGCTGTTCTATTAATGATAAATTTAATCCTTCACACCACTTCTGCTTTAGAGTAATCTACATCGTTAACAGGTTTTTGTTTTCTTGAGTGGGAAGGAGGGAGCAATAGTTGGGGCCAGGGTAACTTAAACAGCAGATGCTTGTTTTGGGAAAATCTGATCTCTGGTCCATGAATTGGTTATGGTCGGCATGCTTCTTAGCTAATTAGGTTCCTGATATCCACTTCTCTGGTAATTAGTGATCCATCTTGGCAATTTGGCATGACATATGAGCATGACAACAAGGTAGAAGAAAACACTCAGTTTTGCTGTCTACTCTTTAATTTTGTAAAGTTCATTTAATCCAGGTTATAAATTCCAATTTAGGTCTACTTTAAAATTAAGATTAAGCCAGAAGGAAAGAGGATTTAATAATTGGTCTTTATTTTATATCGCAGAGGGAACTTTTTCTTTAATTGTTTTAGGTAAACTTCTTACTGTTTAAAAAGGAGAGACCAATTATGTTTTTTCTTACAGGAGGATGGAATTTGAGAGCCAATTAAAGCATTAAAAAATGTGTATTCAGGGGCAGTGTCATGGGAGTTGGTGGCACACATTCTGAAAGTGACAAATATTCATAGTCCGTAAACTACCCATATGTTTTCAGTTAAATGTCTCCTATCTTTAACTAGCCAGATGGGCCCTGCCCACATTCAGTGTTGATATGCTTGGAAAGTAAGGCTCATCGCAATGTAAATATTAAATTACAGTAGATTTGAACCAAGCTACTAATCTTAGGACTACCTAGTAGGCATTCATGATTTACTTTTGTTTTTGTTGTTATTTTTATTGTTGTCATTGCTGGCTAGTAACTTCCTAAGAAAAAGTTTGTTCTAAACTTTAAAATAAACATATAGTAATCTTACTCAAACCCTTTAGCTAGCCTTTAATAAGACAAAACCAAAAGACTTAGTGAAAGTCTAATGAATGGATTTTCCCCTTGTTTTCCTTTTATTTTTCTTAAAAGAATAATTTAGAATCTTTATATTAATTTTAATGTTTATAAAACCATCCTCATTTACCAGGCAACAGTCTCTTAATTTTAAAAATACTAACAATAATGCTCAAACTAACCCCTTGGGAAATGTCCTTTATCTAATGATGTAGGCCCTTAATTTTTCATAAAGGAAGGGAGTATGAATCCTACCATTCCTCCTTGCCCATCCTATTTTTCCAGGATCATCTTATTATGGAATTATATGACTGAAAGTGATGATCTGATGTAGGTTCCTGCCTTCAGGAGGCCGTAAGCCACTTTGGAACAGCAAACTCTCTCTCTCTATTCTGCTTTCAAAGTTGTCCCTGGTTATAAACCCATGTCTTTAATCAGAATTGCCTCTTCAGCTGCCTTTCATTTGTAATTTGTCCTACTGGGACCTCAAACTGAGCATGTCCCAAACTGAGACTCTCATCTTCCTCTTGAAGCTACTTTTCTTCCAAATTCACTTTTAATGCCTTAATGCCTTGCTCATTTACTGTATTCTCTCATATTTGAAATCTGGTGTCTGTCCAATTCCTCCTTCTCCCTCTCATATCCCATCAGCTACCTTGCAATAGCCAGCATCTTTCTTTCAAATCTGTTCCCATCTCTTGTGACCATTTGCCTTCTTTAGTATAATTGGCCTACCAGCAGGTCTTTTCTTTCTGTCAAAAACATTCTTCATATCAATCCCAAATGAATGGTCTTTATTATATAGATTAGGTCATGTTATTTCTGCTCAAAAATCATATTAACTTCTTTGACATTTAAGATTTTCTTCAATGCAATGCTACCCAACTTTTCCAATTTTATCTCATATTTTTGGGAAAGTTTTAGAAATATTCTTAACATCTTTAGGTGTTTTTTTTTCAAGTATTAAAAAAAAACCTCTCCCTCCCATTAACATCCCCCTTACTTCACTGAATAAATTTGTTAAAAGTCCCCCAAATAAAACCTTTAGTATATAACCTGTCGAAACAAATTCTCACATTAGCCATCTTTGAAAATGTATGTCTCTTTTTGAGTTCATCAGCTCTGTTACATCAGGTGTGTAATGTTTCATTTTTGTTCCTTTGGATTCATGATTTGATCATGTGTTGACCAATGTTCTAAAAAATCTTTTGAAGACATTTTTCCCTATAGTGTTGTCATTGTATTAATTTCTCCTTGTTCTGCTCACTTTGCATCATTTTATAGAGCTCAGTTTTCTCTGAAAGTGTACATTTTATCATTATATGGCACAGTAAATCCCACTGCATTTATCATGTTCATTTTAAGTTTACCTCTTCTCTTTTTCCTTACACCCTTTTTGTCTCTTAAAAAATTAACTAAAACATTTAGCCTTTAAAAAACCCTTTTTCAATTACATATGAAAGCAATTTTTGACATTTGTTTTGAAATTTTGCATTTCAGATTCCCTTTCTCCCCCGACTCCCTAAGGCAGTAAATAGTTTGATACAGGTTATATTAGTTCTGTTATGCAATACATATTTCCATAGTTCTCGTGCTGTGACAGAAGACACATGTCATACATACATACAAAGATTGCTTGCTTTGATCTGCAGTCACACTTCACCAGTTCCTTCTTTGGCTGTGCCTGGCATTTTTAATCTTGAGTTCCTTGGGGTTATCTTGGAACCTTTTTTGCTGATAATAGTTGATTATTGTACAATATTTCTGTCACCGTAAAGCCTGCTCTTCTGGATCTGTTCACCTCACCCCGCATCAGTTCATTTAAGTCTTTACAGGCTTTTCCAAACTCATCCTGTTTGTGTTACGACATAATAGCATTCTGTTACAATCATAGACCACCACTTACTTGTTCATCCATACCCCAGTGGATGGAGAGACCCCCAGTTTCTAGTTCTTTACTACTACAAAAAGAGCTGCTATAAATATTTTTGTGTAAGTAGTTCCTTTCCCCCGTCTCTGATCTCTTTAGGTAATACACCCTGTCATGCCTTCTCACTTCTCTTGTAGTAAAGATTAAAAAAAAAAAATTCAATTCAACAAAGCCACCTGATCCAGTGAGCGCAAACGCAAGCATTCATTTTCTCATATCTTTTCCAGGGCCAATTTTGGTCGTAGTAATGGCACCTTTTTTTGGTGGTGATTTCAGTTCTCCTTTTTATCATTGTGTGTCTTGATTTTTCCTGATTCTGCTTACTTTGCTCTTTACCAGTTCCTCAAAGTCTTTTTGTTTCTCAAAATTCCTCATTTAGTGTTTCTTCCTGAATAGTAAAACTTCATTACGTTCCCTTTGCTCGATCCGTTTAGCTATTTTGGTGTAGCTTTCTCTCTTTGCCGTCTCTTGTGCAGACATTTAGCTATGTGGCCTGGGCAAATTGCTCTTAGCCTTAGCCATCTGCAAAATCTGTGTAATTATATTTTCTATTTTATAGGGTTGTTATGAGGATCATATGAGATAATATTTAAATCACTTTGCAAATTTTAAAGTGCTATATAAATGCTACTTTTGTTATTATTACATTCTCTTGGCTTTGCTTCCTTCATTTTGTATCACTTCTCATGTTTCTCTGCATTTCACATGTTTGCCATTCCTTATTTTTCCAAAATACTTTGATATGTTCATATATCATATTTTTAATCTATTCTCCAATTTTTGTGCATTTCTGTAACAAATATTGCTGTTGCCATTAAGGAAAAAAAAAAGGTTTTTTCTAGAGGTCAGCCTCCTTGGAGTATTACTACCAGGAGTGGAATCTTTGAATTAGGTGGAATGAACAATTTAGTAACTTTGCATGCATGCATGATTCAAAATTGTTATCTTGAACTTGTTAATCCACTTAATAGCTTCAGAAGTTTCAAAAACTTTTATTTCCTTCGACCACTTGTCTTTCCAAAGAATACCTTTTAATTTTATAGGTTTGTGTCATCTGTTCCACATGGATTTTGGATGTCAGACATGATCAGTGGTATTTAACATGATTTTTGTTCTTGATGCATATCTTCTTATCTTGGTTATTGCCACATTGAGTTCATTTAGGCAAATACTTCTTTGCTTTTTACATGATCAAAGTAATCTTTTTTATCTTTCATGCTCTTATTTTTCATTCTATGTTTGTTGCAAATATTTATCTTATGAGTAGTTGTGAAAGATAAATCTTCCATTCTCTAATTTTTCATTGTATGACTTATATTCAAGTAATTTATCCATTTTAAATTTGTGATATATGAACCTATTTCTTTTTTTTATCAATTTGAGCTTCAATTTTCCAATTATTTCTTGAGGCTCAAATCAAGAGCCTTGCCCTGTAGTTTATGTTTTGGGGCTTATGAATCCCCCCATCTTTAAAAGCTCATTTCAAAAGCAACTTCTACCAATAAGTCTCCTACATCTCCTTACCAGTCAGGAGTTTCCTCTTGGGGCCTCATATAGTTCTGAGGCACATGCTGTGAATTATTGTTTTATCTCTCTCATCTGCCTATGCTGTAAGATCCACGAAAGCAGGATCATAAACTTTGTATTTCCTGAGCATTATTTGGTCCACAGCAGGTATTTAGTAACTATCTGCTGAATGATGGAACGACGAATGAGAACGATACAACTTTTTAAAGGATGAAAAGTGGACTAAGAGGAGCTCGAAGAGGTGTAATAAGGAAGCAGGAAAAAGAGGAGGCGATCGATAAGGCCATTGACCAGACGTAGAGTGCCTGTGCTTAAATTAAGAAAACTTTCTGACTTCAAGTAGAAATCCAATCATTAGGTATACAGTTAACTTGGAAAACAGTTAAAGATAGTAAATCATCAGCATGTTTTATAATCATATTCTCTTGGCTCTGATTCTATTTTCATTCTTCTGTTACATAATAGTAATAAGTTTTGCTCAAATAAGCCTATGAAGGTCTGTTTTTAAAAATTTTTATTTTTATTTTGAATATTTTCCCATAGTTCCATGTTCCATGTTCTTTCCCTCTCCCCAAACCCCTCTAGCCCCCCTTTAGGCAACGCACAATTCCACTGGGTTTTACATGTGTCATCGATTAAGTGGAGGTGAGTTTTTTAAATGCTGTATTGTATCAGTAATTTAATTATTTCAGAATTATTTTGCATATATTTTAAATTTTCCCAAGTTTCCTTTTCTTCCTCAGAAGGCTCTTTTGGGGACACTATGAGCAGTGAACATTTCTTTGCCAATTTTCTGAACTACTTAAAAATAACTTTAAAAATGTGTATTTTGTTGTCATATCACATTCATTTCTGGGTCTATCTCTTCCTGTACCCAGTGAACCTTTCCTTGTAACAGATTAAAAAAGAAAACAAGGTGTTCCACAAATCCAGCACACATGGATGGCATTAAAGGGATGATGCCGTGATTCCACACCCATAGTCTCCCACCTTTCCATTGGAGAAAGGAAGGTCACCCCTCCTTTTAAACATAAATGTACCCATACAGGCACGTTATAGATGCTTGTTTCATGGAATTAAATCTTATTACTATAATTTGGAATTTTAAAAATAGGAAGATTGTGGATCTCAAGAAAACATTCCAGTTTTTATTTTGTTTATGCTGCTAATTTTAGAACTGGCTTTTGAAATATTTTTCTTTTTGAGACATCAGTAGAGGAATGGTTGAATTTCATGCACATGTATCTTGATAACTTCAGATTCTTTACAGGAAAATTTCTGAGACGTCTAACTTAAAGTGGAAATTTGATCAGCAAGTTTTCTCTTGAATTTTCTTGCCGAAGACTGAACTATTCCTTACATAAACTCTGTACCACAACCCTTGCTTCCTTTAAGACTCAGCCTTGGGGGGGACATCTAGGTGGCTCAGTGGATTGAGAGCTGGACCTGGGTTCAAAACTGACCTCAGGCATTTCCTAGCTGTGTCACCCTGGGCAAGTCACTTAACTCTCATTGCCTAGTCCTTACCCTTTTTCTGTCTTGGAGCCAATACATAGTAGTGATTCTAATATAAGATTAAAAGATAAAATAAGATTAGAGATTAAAGATAAGAGATTTTAAAAAATTGCTACTAAGAACAAAAGGATTTTTAAAAAAAAGACTCAGGTTTGGTGGTCTCTCTTAGGGGAAGGCCTTGGTTTCCCCTCATTGTCATTGCATCCTCCGTCCTCATTATCTTCTTTTTACTTATCTGTCTCCCTAGGGCATCTCCTTTCTCTGGAATGTTAAGTTCCTTGTGGAAGGAAGGAAGGAAATGAGCATTTATTAAATTCTTGCTGTGTGCCTAGAATTGTGCCAAGCTCTCGTGACTAAATGATTAAATTCATTATTAAATTAATAATAATATCATTAATAATCTGTTATCTCATTTGGTTTTCACAACAATGCTGAAGCTGATGCTCTTTATTATCTTCATTTTATAGTAGAGGAAACTGAGACAAACACAGGCTAAGTGACTTGCCCAGGGTCACACTCACGTCTTCGTGGCCTCAAGGCCAGCTCGCTTAGGACCAGGAACGGTTGGGCTTTTCTTTATAACTTTCCTGCCTGGCAGGCACACAGTAGGAAGTGGACGCTAATGCCCTTCCTCCCTTCCTCGGCGATCTCTTCCCAACTCTAGAGCTTTAATCATCTGCATGGCTAGTACCCTTATATTTGGGGCTCTCAGGGACTGCCGAAATAACCCAGTTCAACCCTCTTATTCAAAGAGGGGGAAACACACCAGGATTCAAAACGAGATTTTTGAGACTGAGCCCAGGGACCGTCTCCCTCTACTTCCACTTTTTGAAACCAAGTGATCACAAATCAGGAGAGGGTGATTTAAAGCAGAAACGTCAGAAACACTGCTGGGCTTGCGGCCTGCGGCCTGGAACTAGATGAAAACGTAGTTAGGAAATATGGAACCGAATAAATCAAATATGTTCAACATAGATAATATTAACATGTAGCTTTCTAAGTCAATATGTGGCTTGCAGGGATCCTGAAGGGTGTTTTTATTTGAGTTTGACACTCCTGATATTAAAGAACTAGTTAGGAAGGAAATTAAATTTAAAAAAAAAAAAAAAAAAGGTGTACAGTGTCCATCCTTTCTGGTCCTGAGGAGTTAGTTATCTCAGGGTTGCTACCATTTATGTGGCTTTACTTTTTTTTTTTTTTTTTTTTGCTTTACTGTTAATAGGGCAGCAAAGATGATGGAGCTCTAAGGAAACTCGGCCTGATGGGGGTAATGATTTCAGCAGGGAGTTGTGAAAATGAAGACTATTTCCTCAGGCTCCAGGGTAGTCACAGCCAGCAGCTATTATCAGCTGCCAGGGATTTTGACATCCAGTTGGCCAGAAGCCTCAGAGATGTATAAAAAGGTCCAGGAGGGACTGATTACTAGTAGGATTAAATTTGAGTTAGGAAGGAGTCATCTAATCAGAGCCAAGGGATAGGAATAAGTATTAGGATAGACATTGGGTTTGTCAAAAGTTTGCCGACTACTTAATGCATATCATGTTACTGCTAACTCGCTATGGTCCTGTGTAATTGATTTTTAAAGGTATTAATATCCCCATTTCACAGATGTAGAATCTAAGGTTCAAAACTGTTCATGGACCTGCTCATAAGGGTTAAAGGAAGCCCTAAAAAGCCCAACCTCTTCTGAATTTAATCCTTTTTAAAAACTTTTAAAGTTTTTAAATTTAAATTTATTTGAAAAATAATTTTAAAATAAATCAATGTATTATTAATTATGATAGTAATAAATAAAATGCATTTCTTTAAATTTTAAAAACTATTTTTACTAATTTAAAAATATTTACTATTTTTCCTTGTGTCTCCAGCTGGGATTAATAACTGTTGGAGACTAAAGAATATATTGAATTTTATATCTTGATCTCTAGGGTTATTTAACTAAATGTAATATTTATGCATATTATAATATGGCAATAAAAAGGAACACGTGTACAATAAATGTATAACATGTATTATATGTAATTATTATATAATGCATTATATAATGTATAATAATATATAATTAACATTTTTTATAGTGTCTACAATATGCTGGGCACTGTGCTAAGTGCTTTATAAATATCTCATTTCCTTTTCCTGACAGCTCTGGGTGGTGATTACTATGCATATCTCCATTCTTTCAGATGAGGAAACTGAGGCAAACAAAATTTCAGTGACACACAAAGGGTCAAGGAGCCAATCAATATCTGAGGCTAGCTTTGAACTTGAGTTTTCTTGATTACAAGGCCAGACTGTTATCCGTTAAGTGATCCTATTGGGATAGGGACTTGGATCTCTGATTTCATCAGAGTAGGGAGCTTCCAGCGAGGAACTCCCTCTACCAATAATCGCCATCATTTTCTCTGTCATTTTCATAGTTCTAGAGAGTTTCCTGGGGCACCTCGGCGTCAGATAGTTTGATTAGCATCCTAAAATGTGTATGTATGTAGGATTTAAATTAATGTCCAATACTCCAATTAGTATATTTTATAAAATTTATTAATAATCACTAGAAGAAAAGGAATAAAAAGGTAATTGTCTTACAGAATAAGACCACATGACTAAATTCTCCTGCCTGTTTAAAAAAAAAATTTACAGGAAGAACTGAGCGAGAGGCGGGGCTACGCAAACTTAACCCCCCCACCCCCACCTCAGCGCGTAAGGTGAGGAGAGTGGGGTGTTGAGGATCCTAGTTTTTAGGGCAACAGATTCTAATTACACATGCGTCAGAGGTAGGCCTTGAACCCCAATCTTCACCCCGCATTTCCTCCTGGTTCTGAGTGACATCTGGACTCTGCCTGCCCTGTCCCAGTTCTAGAAGCTCCTGCCTGAGCCAGAAAGGCTTTGAGTTGAGGTCTTCCACAGACTTTCTGTCTCTTGTCTTGGGACCACCTACAGCACAGAGCCAAGAAGCTCTTCATTAACGGGAGTCTTTGGGCTCAGCAACCCTGGAAGCCCAGCTGTGTTGTAGAAAGATGGAGATCTCGCCGGGAGAGGAAGTTTCCGTCCCTGAAGGAGCACTCTGATGACGGCCATGCTGGGGAGGGCCTAAGGCGGCAGGGCACCGAGGGCCTTAAGAGGCTGCCCAAGGAGCTTTACGCTCTCAGTGACCTCTGAAGGCCTTATTGTCCCGGACCCAGACGAGAGAGGGGGACGCCGAGCCGAGCTCTCTTCAGTTTGGTTCTCATCCTGAGAGACTGAAAGAGGACGGAATGGAGCGGTGGGGTCTCTTAAGCGGCCCTTGCCCCGGCTCTCATCTGCCTTTTTTCACGTTGAAAACTGCAGAAAGGGGGGGCAAACCCGTCCTCAGCAGCGGGAGCATTTGCGGTCGATGGCCCGTCGACTTGCGCGTCACAGTGTGATCATCGAGGGTTTGTCCCACTTGGAAAGATCCCAACAGCAGCAGCAAGAATTAGGCCGGAAGCCTGAACTGAGGTAAAAACCCAAAGCTGCCTGCTGGCTGACGGGAATGTGGCAGAAATTGTACCCAGGAAGCTCCGCGCCACGTGGGAGCGCGTGTGCTGACTGTCTTCAGTCTTCGTCCAGGCGCCCCATTCCCCTGGCCTTTCAGAAGTAAAAACTCACTATTTTTTTTAAGGTCAGGACTAGGACGCGGCCTGGGAACCTGGGTTTGTTCCTCCCGAATCCTCGCCCACGTGAATCTGAAGAAGTGAGGGTGGGTGGGCCGGGAGGGGAGCTTCGGCCTAAGCAGCCCCGAGTCCCTGCCTGCTCCGGGGAGGCTGCGCTGGCCTCCCAGGCCTGCTCCTGTGGGGGGTCCTGGTGCTTCTGCTCCGGGGGGCCAAGCTTCACCCGGCGGCACGAGGACCCCAGGTCAAGCCCAGCCTCCCTTCATGCTTCTGATCTAGATGACGTGCAGGGAGAGGTGGCGCCCGGAGGTATCTCTCAGAGGGGCCCAAAGCCTCCGGAGCCGGAGCTCCCGGCCCAGCCTCCTCTCCCGCTATCCCTGTGAGTTTATTCTTTACATCCATTTCTTCAGGGGCCTGAGGAGGTGGCCCGCTCGCCCTGGAGGGCCTCTCCTCTCTGCTCTGCCTCCTGACTGCCCAGCCTGGCCTCTCGGAGGAGAAGCTGGACTGTAACCCATTCACCGGGTTGTGGCTTCTCTGGTCAGGCCCTCCTCAGAGCCGCTCTGTGGAGATGTCCCTTTGGCCGGGAGAGGAGAGCGGGACGAAGTGGGGAAAATGAGGGAAAGCACGCGTGGAGAAAGGCCGTGGGGTTTGCACGGTGGCCGCAGAGCCTATGCTGTAGGAAGGAGAAGGTTAGGGAGGATTAAGCCTCGGTTTTGAAAATACAGATCTCACAATGGTGGGGGACCGTTTGGCCAACGTTATTGAAGATTTAGCCTGTTCAGAGTGTTGGATGTTGATTTCTCTAATAGGAAATTTCATTTTTGATTTTTTTTTTTCCATTTTGAGGCTTAGACTCCCCAAACTATCAAATTAAATGGACTTTTTTTTTCAGTTTGTAATATATATATATATATATATAATAAGGCACTGTGTGAGCTAGCCAAGAGAGGGAAAGAAACCGAGCTGGGAAGGGAGGCAGTATCTTGTAAAGGTAAGGGATTGAACCTGGGTCCGAATCCTTTACACTCACTGGCTGTGGGATGCTGAGCCCATCGCTAATGCCCTCTCACAACCCCCTCTGTTCTTCCAGCTCTGCAGTGTCCAGCTTATGGCCTGCAGCATCCAGAGTGCTTTTAAGTGTAATTGGGAAATAGTGAACAAAATAAAAATGCAGTGCAACAGAGATGAGTTAATTTTTTTTTTCAGTCAGTAAGTGGCATAGAGATCCCTTTTTCTTGCAGTTTGACACCACCATTGGGCTGCACATTCCTTACCAGGTTGTTCTGAGGAATAAATACAATTGTGTGTGTGTGTGTGTGTGTGTGTGAGACTGACTGAAGAACTTTCTAGTTACATGAGAGTTGGAACCTAGGAGTTGTCAGGATCAGCACGACATAGGAGTTTCTTCATAACAACAGCTAACATTTGTATTGCTCTGTAAAATTCGCAAAGTGCTTTATGGATATTTTATCCTCATAGCAACCTTGTGAGGGAGGTGCTGTTTTACCCCCATTTTACAGGTCAGGAAACTGAGGTAGACACAGAGTCACACAGCTAATCACTGTCAGGGGCTATGTGGGAACTCGGGCCTTCCTGATTCAGGTCTGATACCTGTCCACTGTACCACCTCTCTGAAGAATGTCTTTGAAGTCAGTTTTGGTAATGCATTTATTTATTTATTTTTGGTGCCCTAGGCCAGTGTTATCTTTGATACCCAGCTGTGTATTCAGGGATGACTTTCTTCTCCTGTGTATGACAGAGCAGTCCTAGTTCCTGATGCAGTCATGATTGTTGTTTAAGAGTGTTGGGTTGGGTTGGGAGAGGATTTTCGTTTCATTTTAGTATTCTGATGTTAATAAACACACAAAAAATGGGCTTGGGCATAAATAGAACACAGAGGATTGGACATGGAAGAACAGGCATCTCCAATATCTCCAGCTTGCTTTTCTTTTTAAGTTTGTAAGAAGTTTCCCCAGTTGCTTTCCAAGCTGTCCTGCTTGTCTCTGCTGCTTTTGGACCTTTCTGCTATTCTCTTTTCTTGGCATTTTTAAAAAACAAAATGCCTCAGTGATTGATCCTCTTTCATATTTTTTCTAATGCTACTTTTCTTGTTTCCCCTCTTCTTTCTTGTTAGGGGAAGGAGGACAAAGAAAAACGTAGTCCTTAAATATTTTATGTATACTTCCCTCTGGATATAAATATAATGTTATAATAGCATATGTCATTGTTTACATTTATTTATAGAATTATATTTAATTGTTATGGTGACCAGAAAATGATGACTACACATCTATACCTATATCTATATCTATAAATATAATCTATCCCTAGAGATTATCTCCAAGAAAAAGAATTATAGTCCTCCCCACACACACATATATGCATATATTCATTTAGGTCTTCTCAGATTACTTTGGAACCTGTCACTTGGTCATTTATTATGGCATAATATTTTTTATATTCTCATACCACATTTTTTCAATTTAATGATATTTTATTTTCCCAATTTCATGGAATAGCAGTTTTCAACTTAGATTTCTGAAATAAGATCCAAATGGTCATTATACATGTATTATCATGCAAAACATACTTCTATATTGGTTATTGTTATAAGAGAATACTATGATAACCAAAACTCCATAATAAAACCATACATAAATTAATGTGAAAGATAGTGTGCCTCATGCCATAGCTTATGAAGCCATTTTTCAAATAGGGAGGGGCCCTTGTTTTCCAGTTCTTTGCCATTACCAAAGGAGCTATTTTAAATATTTTTGTGTGCCTGTGGATCCTTGCCTTTCCTTTTCTCTTTTTGAGGCAGAGGTCATTAATGGTTCTACTGGGTCAGAGGACTTTGCACAGTTTTAGTGACAATTTGGTCATGATGGCACATTTCTTTCCAGAACAGTTGGAACAATTCAGAGCTCCATTAACAGCATATTAATATGATTGTTTCCCTACAGCCCTTCTAACAACTGTCCTTTTCCTTTTGTTGTCCATTTGTGAATCCAATAAGTCTAAAGTGGAATCTTGAGTTGCTTGAATTTTGTTGTTGCTGTTCAGTCATTTACTCCTGTCTGACCCTTCATAACCCTGTGGACCCTATTTTCCATTGGTGTTTTCTTGGCAAAGTTACTGAAGTGGTTTGTCATATCCTTCTCCAGTGGGTTGTGTCTGAGAACAAATTTGAATTCAGGTCTTTCTGATTCCAGGCCCAGGACTCTATCCACTGAGACTTCTAGCTACCCTTCTTTAATTTACATTTCTCTAATTACTAGCATTTTTTTCATAGATCTCTATATGTGTAGGTTCGATTTCTTCCTTTAAAACTACTGTTATCTGTTGGGAAATGATTCTTGTTCTTAAATCTGAATCAGTTCTTTATGGAGAGAGAAACTTATTCTAAAAACACTTTCCCAGTTAACTTTTTGCTTTCTGATTTTAAGTCAATTTTGTTTGTGTAAAAATGTTTCAATTTTATACAATCAAAAATTGCCCAACTTATTTTCTCCGATCCTCTCTCTTCCTTGTTTGGACATAAAGTCTTTGTGGGGGGATTTCAAATGCTGTTTCTTTCAGTTGTACAATGGCTCTGTGTTCTAAGTATAGGATTGTTATTGGAGACTGACTCTTGCCCTTAGGACAAGTGGGAAAGCCACACAATTCCAAGAGCATCCAAAGATCATAAAATCATAAAGTCAGGGCTAGAAGGAACCTTGGAGGACACCAAGTCCAATTCTCTCATTTTACACATTTAGGAAACTTGAGTCACAGATAACTTGTTCAGGGTTCACAGTATGAATCTGAGGCAGGATTTGAACTTGAGTCTTTCCAACCCCCAAGTTTAGCATTTTATCCCACTAAGACATGTGTGTCCTAGTTGAGTCCCCAACCTAGTTAGTTACTCCAGTTGAAACTTTTTCTATGATTAGCCTCTAAGTATTTCATTCTTAGAGTCATATTTGACTTTGCTGGTCATAAAAGGTCCGTGCTTCTCTATAGGACTGGTGCAGTTTCCTGCATTTTCCCTATATTTCCTTACCTCATTTGCTTTGCTCTAATTCCCTCTCCCTGCTTAGGATAGTCCTTGATGTATCATCTTTTGAAAATTAAAAATAATATACAGTATGGGTCACGTTTAAAATGCTGGTATTTTGATTATGTGTGTATATTTCAAGATCTCTTCCTTGCTTTGGTCAGAGGTTGGCTATTAATTCTGTTGCTTAGATTTGTCATCAGCTTTTCCTGTTAAATTTCCCTGATGTTTATGTGCTTTGAAATTCCAGCGGGGGCTCTGGGGAAGTGGGGTGGTGGAGGGCCAAGTGAAGAACTGCTATGGGAATCAACAAAGCAGTCCTCAGTAGTTCCTTAGTTCTGTAAATTAGACCTGTGTAGGCTAAGTGAATTTGAATGGTATCTTCCACCTCTTAAATGCTATGATTATGCATTTTTTCCCAGTGACTCCCTAATAGTGACCAGAAAATTATTGTATGTACTAAACTGTATAAATATTCCTCCCTATTCATCGTCCTTTTGTGGGATGCTGATGGTGGCAGCAGCAAGAGACTTTTTGGATGTCTTCTCTCCTATTAAATGTATGATCCTGGAGGGCAGGGACTGCTTTTTGCCTTTTGGGGATATATTTATTGCTAGGTATGCAGTAAACACTTAATAAATACTCATTGATTGAACGAGACTCTATAGATTTTGGATGGTGTCCTGGTTCTTTTAGGTGCTTTTTTTCTTGGGGTTTTTCACTTGTTTTGAAAGGGGTGTTTTCTATACTATTATTGCTTTTTAGATAAGATTGCTTTGAACAGGTGAATAAAAAAGATAGGAATGGAATTAAATAGGCAAAGGGCAGAGTATTCCGGTGGAGTAGTAGGAAGAAATTAGGCCTGATTTTGGGTTTTAAAGGTTATCTCTTAGTTCTCACTGCCCACTTACTTCTCAGACTGAGGCAGGTAAAAAGAGTTTGAAAGTAAGTCAAATGTGCCCAGTTTCTCTCCTGCAATTCAGAAAAGTCCTTTTTGGTTTTCTTACATGTGAAGGAGCAGGTCTCATTGGCATTATAAACAAACACAGCTTTGGGTCAGCCCTTGTTAATGAATAACTTCTTTTGGCCAGAAAGATGTAGAATCAAACAAGGAATTCCAGTAGTTCTGCTAAGTCTCTTAGACCCAGGGGAAAGAACTGTAGTCCAAAAGGCCATGATTTTAATCTTGGTGGCCTTGAGAGAAAGATTCCTGCAAATAAGAGTGACCATTCCCAAAACAGGCTTTTTGGAGTCTGGGTTTTTCCCTGGCCTTGCAAGATCAGCTGCTTTTCTAACCTCCTCTTTAGGGAAATGTCAGAATGAATACTTTAAAACTGAAAACAAGGTGAGCTTAGTTTCACTTGAATTTTTACTCATTTGTTAATGTTCCTCTTGAAAATAAGTGATTTCTTGTGATGAACAAACTTTGTAAATTAAGCATGTGAAAAAAAGGGGCAAGACCTTTCTCTTTTAGCCCATTCATTGAGAGTTAGTGTAGGCTAACTTTGGGTTTGAAAAAGGGATTGATGAATTTGACACAATTAAGGCCTCTTTAATATATTATAGTAGTTGCTTAACTGGGATTCACTTAGTAAATTTTAAGTGTGTCTAATTTAGAGCATTATGAAAGATCATAAACTATTTTCTACTTGAGCTTATTATCCCCCTGAAGTTCACTTACCTGTGTGGCCTTGGTATGCCAACCTTATTGGGGTTCAATTTTCTCACCTGTAGAATGAGGGTCGGTTGAATGAAGCTGCTGCTAAGTTTCTCTCTAGCTGTCTCTGATCCCAAGATCACAGATTTAGTTATAACTAGTCAGAGTTTTGGTTGGGGATCTGGAGTCTTTATGACTGATCTCCTTAACAGGTAAATGATTTATTTTTTGCTTAGTGGTTGTTTGCTGTTCTCAATAGCTATTGTCATCATAAATATAAGTTTTTCGGGTTCTTTAATGAACCCTAGAGTGGACTCTCTGTCATTTGACCATTTAGGCTCATCACTTCAGACCTGGAGAGAACCTTAGTGTCCAGTCCAGTTCAGTCCTCCTTTTTCTGATGATAAGCAATTTCTCCAAGGGCACACAGACATTTGAACCCAGGCTTCTTGATTCCAAATACTAGTGCTCCTCTCACTACATCATATTGCTTCCATTAAAAAATACTTATGGATATTTTTGTTATTATATTACCTTCATTTCTCCATGCACTTCCCTCTGCCTCTTCCAGACCTGACTCTTATCACAAAGAATAGAAAAAGGGAAAAACCAGTTCTGTGAAACTTAACAGACACATCAGCCAAGTCTGACATTCTATGCAGGCAACATGCATTAAGTGCCTCCAATTTTCTGTAAGTCTCCATGCCATCATGAATCCTTTTTCTAAAAGCCAGCTCGAGGCCCTCCTCCTCCTTCTCTGAATTCCTCCACTTCTTCCAGCCTCTTCCCCTTTCCCACTGTTCCCCTCTTTTAGATTCATTCTTCTGTCTGGTTTTTGTACACAGGTTATGTATTTCTTTTCCCATGTGTAGACAAGTCCCTTGAGGATGAGGACCTGGCAGGTTTTCTTCCTTCTTTCTGGGGGTGATGGTGCCTTGCCTATGCCAGATAAGCTCCTTGAGAACAGGGACTGTCTTGCTCTTTCTGTACCTTCACCCAGCTCTTAGCACAGAGGAGAAGATGCTTAATAAATATTGATTGATTGATTGATTGATTGATTGATTTAGAGTTTTGGTGATGAAGAGTGAAGCTTGGAAGCCCCAGGCTCAGTACTGCCTGTGTGATGATAGACCATGTTCCCCATGACCATCCCTAGTGGGCCTGGCAGTTCCCTAAGGCTTATAAGTCACAGAGAAGGTTCCTCATCTCTCTTTAGGCTGTTCAGTGTGCTTAGGTCCTGAGAACAGAAAAAAACAATAAAAACAAAGTAGTCCCTAGGTGAAGTTAGGAAAAATGAAATGAGAAGAACCAAGAGAATGTTGTATACAGCAACAGAAAAATAGCTTGAAGAAAGACTTGTATATGACTCTACTTTCAGAGAAAGAAGTGAGAAATAGAATTAAATAAGACATTTTTATATAAACATATCTTTTTATCAAATAATGCTCTCTCTAATGGGAGGAGAGGAAGAAAGGAGGGAGGGTATTAATTGGGTATTTTAATGTAACAAACAAATAAAAAAAAACCAAAGCAATTCCTGTCCTCAACAAGTATATATTCTATCAGAAATGAAAAGTACTTTTAGTTTAGATGAAAAAAAAAAGATAGTGCCAGAAACAAGGAAACATAATTTTATGATGCTCATGTAGCCAATATATACAGAGGAAAAGCTGCTTCATAGATACTTGTTTTATTGAATTTTGTCTAATAATTATAATTAATTATTAAACATGCTGTTGTTTCCAACAAAAACTTTTCTATCGTCACATCCCCATTTGTTTGTGCTCAGGCCCTAGCATTGACTCTGAGCTGAGGGCAAAGAGGAAGGCAAGCAGGTGGAATGCCATCGTCGGTGCGTGGTGTCTGCGTGATCCTGAGCCAGTCACTTAGCTTTTCAGGCTTAAGGCAGCTCCCTACACCAGACCAGAGGCAGGCGGCCTTCAGTGGCGACTGCTCCTCAGGGCTGAGGTTTCTCTACCCTCCTCTGTCCCTTCCTAGAGGAGATGCAGCCAGCTGCCGGTGGATGCCGGATAAAGACTGGCCTTAGAGTTTGGAGGGCCTGCTTTCATGCTCCTGTCTGACACACACTGGCTCTGGGACCTTGGAGAGGGACTCTTCAATGGCCTGGTGTACTGAGTTGAGGAAATAGGTGGCTCGGTGGTGTAATGTCATTTTGCTATGGGAAATGGAGGACAGGATGAGGGACACTCAAACATTTTAGAATTTAGAACCAACCCAGATGCCATGAGCCAGAAGGCAAAAACAGTTACTGGCAGGACTCTAAAAGGGAGAAATTTGAACAGGAAGCTCTCATTCCTGAGAAGGGGCCTGGGTTATTTGGGTGGGTAGGCCATACCAAATCTGCTTAGGTTACCTGCGTCCTGTTCTAATAGTTATCACATCCTCAACTTCTGGACAAAGCTGTGCTATATATTAATCATTTGAATATCAAGGAAGAACAACATCAATACTAATCAGTCTGGTTAAGGCTAAAGGTACCTGGCCTGGCCAGGGTGCCACCAAGAGGAGAAACTTCTCCAGCAGACAGTCTCAAACCTGATTAGCCTACAATGGACAAACCTGATCATGGGTAGTTCAGTGAAGCTTTCCTAACACCTCGTCCCTTCAACCCTGTTCCTTTCCCTAAGTTTGTTATAATTAAATCCTAAAAGCTTACTTAGGTGAATATCATCATTGTCCTAAGGATCACTGATCATATCCTTTGGATCCGAGAGAAAGGAATTGCTCAAGCAAAGTCAAATCGCAGTCATTGGCGTTATCCACTTTGTCTTAGCGTTATCCATCAACTTAAACCCAGGATAAGCATTCAGAGAAGCTGTGTGATCCAGTTCACAGCTTCTCACTGGATCACTTATTCCTGGGCACTGTTGGGTGGGAGTTGGTATTTAGCTGAGTTTCAAATACCTTGTGGGACCTGGTGTTCACTACCATGACTAGGTGATTCACCTAGGCTTCTCCCCTTCACTTAGCTCAGGTCCTTATACCATCAGAGGACCTTGGGCCCTCTCTCCATCAAGCCCTATCCTGTATCACCATCCCACCTATAACAGTGGCTAGAGCTCTGGGCCTGGAGTGAGGAAGACCTGAATTAAATCTTGCCTTAGAGACTTACTATCTGTGTGCCCCTGGGCGAGTCACTTAACTATATTTTGTTCAGTTTCCTCTGTAAAATGAGCTGGAAAAGGCAATGTCAATCCACTTTAGTATCTTTTTCAAAAAAAAAGTACGGATAGGGTCACAGGACTGAAACAACTGAACAAAAGTGAGCTGAATCAGATGTTCTTGGGTTCCTGTCCACTTCAGACATTTTCATAGCTGTATGATTTGTGATCTTTTTGGATCTGTTTCCTCATCCATAAAAGACGTAGCAACTCTAAGGTACCTTCCAGCTCCAAATCTATGATCCTGTGCTTGAGACCTCAAAAATATGGATGAAGAGACCAAAGCTCACAGAATTTGAATGATTCTTTTATCATCATCACAATCCCAGGGTCAGCGCTAATACTTGTGCCAAGCAACCTCCATCCAAGGCAGTGGCTATTTGTTTTGGCCTCCTACTTCCCATTTGTCTCTTCCAGTCTACCCATTTACTGCTGTTTGAATTACATTTCTAGTGTCACATCTTGGGCAGAATCTTTTAGTTGCTTTCCATTGAGTCCCTCAGTAGAGTTTTGATCTCACTGAGGCGAGTACTCTCTTTATTGGCCCAGATCACATGCCATGCCCTGTCATCTCAGGGAGTGAGGTTCTTCCCAGCATGCTAGAAGCTGCCCTTTGGATCTTTGGGCATTCCATAGGCAGTGTGCAGCTCTGGCCTGACACTTACCTTTACACTCACCAGATGACCATTCTGCCCCCTTTTCTAGGTACACATTTTCGGCATCATGCCATTTTTTTAAACCCGAATATGAATTTGATAGATGATGACCAACATAAACATTTCTACATATGTTAAAAAAAATCAGTCAACAGGAGATAATTCCCTAATATGCATCAGGTAGTTCATAGGATCTAGAAAACAGCACTGTTTTTGAAATATCAAATACTTATTTTATTCATGTGTTAAATTTAATATAGTAGCACCAATCCTGATTTCCTTGACTTTGTTCACTTTCCTCTGTATTTAAAATGTGTTGGTGATGCTCTTTTATCTTGAAACACTGCCCCTGACCCTTCACTTTCTTCCCTCCATAAACCCTTTGCTGGTAACAAACATAATCAAATTAAATGAATTTGCACAATGGCCAGGTCTGGAAGCATATGTATGAATCTACTCCTATAGTCTGTTTGACTGCCAATTGATGGGAAGACATGCTACCTCTTAGGTCTTGTGGAGTCCAGATTGATTATGGCATTGGTTGGAGTTCTTACACCTTTCAAAGGGTTTTTTTTCCTATATATTATACTATATTTTACTCTCTCTCTATATAACATATATCTATACATGCATACACTATCCATTGGACTATCTGTTGTCCTCCTTGTATCAGTTATTCTGGTTCTGCTCTCATTGCTTTGTTCCAGTTCATATGTGTCTTCCTGCGCTCCTCTAATTCCATCCTTTTTGTCATTTACTATCGCTCCATACACATGTCATTTTTGGTACTTCAGAATAGCTTGCTTGTACCTATCATGTGTTCTTTTCATTGCCCTTGAGGTCACTCCAGCTTTTCATCCTTAAGTAGTTACTAGCATTCTCCGATATAGTCACTGGGAGAATTTTGTCGTTAAAAATATGTATATGCAGTTTAGGACTGTTTAATGCTGTCCAGTTTCCCAGATGTGCCCCTCTCTGTGGACCCAGGTCTTTGTGCCTGGCAGTTCCCAGTGAGGGATGCCTCTCCTGGCAGCCTAGTGCTGGGTGTGATAGCAGAGGCCCGGGCTACCTCATTCGCTTCTCTGCTCACTCTCCCGGCCTTCCTGAGTGCGTTTACCCGGCGGCTTCCTTCCTAGCTCTTCAGTCTGGGATGTATAAACTGGGACTGCAGATCCTAGTCTGGATGATGGAGGTTCCACATCTCTTTGCTCTTTCAAAAATCTGTGGATTTGTGGACCAGTTCTTACGAGGATTATGGAACAGCTGAAGAATTTATCCTTTGATTTTTGTGAATACCCTTATGAAAGGAGTCATTAAAAGGGGATGTGCTCACTAAAGAGATCCCTCTGGAGGAGTCCAAAGGAAAGAGATGGCTGGTAGAGAGAAAGGTCTCTTCTCTTCTCTCTTCTCTCTTCTCTCTTTTCCCTTCCCTCCCCTCCCCTCCCCTCCCCTCCCC
>NC_058135.1:118165265-118220820 GCF_016433145.1 Gracilinanus agilis | reverse complement strand
TCCCTTCCCTTCCCTTCCCTTCCCTTCCCTTCCCTTCCCTTCCCTTCCCTTCCCTTCCCTTCCCTTCCCTTCCCTTCCCTTCCCTTCCCTTCCCTTCCCTAATACTAGTATTGGTTCCAAGGCAGAAGAGCAGTAGGGGCTAGAAAATGGGGGTTAAGTGACTTGCCCAGGGTCACACAGCTAGGAAGAGTCTGGGAATAGACTTAAACCCCAGATCTCCTGTGGCCTGGATCTCAGTCCGCTGAGCCACTTATCTGCCTTGAGTAAGGTCTTTCCAATACTCTTACTTATAGATGATGTGCCTATCTTATCCATCCCGAGAATATTGCAGGGCTCTCCATGATCTCTAAAATAATATAAACTCTGCCAGACATCTTAAGACTCTCTTTTACCTTTCCTGCCTCTGTATTTCCCTTCATAGTAACTTCTCCCTGGGCAACCCTCCATGTTTCTGGGTCTGCTTTTGCTAGTGTTCCCTCCTAGTTCTGCTCATCCAATTCCTACTCATTCTTTAAAGCGAGGTTCTGGTAAAAGGTTTCCTGATGGCCTCTCACCTTGTCTCTCTCCTTTCTCCTAACCAGCGTCCTCTTGGGACCGCAGAGCCGTCTCCCTTTTGTTGTCATTGGTGCTCGAACCTTTTGTCTCCTGTGAGCTCCCTGGGTACGTGAGCTGTGTTGTATGTATCCTGATGTGTGCCTCCCTGCAGAGGCTCGGCCCCTCTGCCTTTCACAGGCTTCGTGCCCAACCCAAGATGGGGCTGTAAGATCCCTGGGAAGCCAGAGGCTCCGCAGCTTGCTCCGGTTTTGGACAACTCTCATTTTCCAACGGTTCTCTTTATTCCCACTTGAAATCTGGTTCCTTCCCTTTCAGTGATTCTGGGTCTCCGTTCATATGGCATAATATCATCTGTATGTAGGAAGAAAGACCTAGTCTCTAGAGGGGATCTCTTCTTCATTCTGTCCGTCTTAGGGCCACTCATTAGAAGTCCTCAACTCTTCATGACTCCCCATGACGGAGAACCCTTTGGCTACTGGCAAAAGAAAGTCACATCATCCTATGACCACATTCCCTTCTGCTTTTCTCCTGAATGAAAAGTTTTGTCTCTTTAACTCAACTTTTTAATAACTTTATTGATTCTGTTCTATGAAGAAGTGGACATCAGCATCCATAGTAATTCTTAAATTGACTAGAGTTTTTAAAATAACTCTGACTGTGACTTTGGAATTGATCCCATTTCTGTTCACTAAACAAGGAAATAAACATGCTATTGACCTCTCCTTACACACATACAACTGTTTTTGTGCTTCATTTTCCTACTCCCTAAATGATGTCTAATTTGCTATGAAGTGGGATCTTTCAGCCCAAATAACACAAAGCTAAACAAATAGGTTGGGACAACCAAAGGGATATTTTTCACAGCTAATTTTTCCTTTTAAAAAATGTTATTAATGACTCAAGACCTGGAAGAACAATTAAATTAAGGCCAAGCAGGGCAAGAGTGATTTAAAATAAAGTCCTGCTTCTCTTCACCTACTCAGTCATTTGTAGAACAAATGGATACGTGGTTAGTTTACTAGATGAAAGTCTCAGTGTTCTGTTGTGGCCTCCTCTGCCTCTGGCTCCTTTCCTGTGATTCCCCTCTTGAGTCATTTGCACTTGTTAGTCATTCCTTTTTGGCTTTCTTTCCTTCATCATCGTAGTGGCAGCCTTAGTCATTGCCCGTGTGTGGCTCACCTTTTCCAGGGGCTCTGCCATAGTGAAGTGACTGCTGTACATCCCTTTTTGGAGGGCCTCCTAGAGGCGAGTCCTCCTACTTTCCTGCCCTCTCTCAGGCCCTGCAGAGGTGGAATTACAAGTGGACCTGGGCTCACCGGGAGTGGGGAAGTCTTCAGAGCCTCCCTCTCTGATAGCGAGGTTAGAAGCTGGGGTGCAGGTGCTCAGCTGGGGCTGGATGAGCCAGTGTTGGAAATCTCTTAGCTCTCACTGTTCTTTACTGCAGTGGGTTTGATTGTTTCCCCTTAGGTGCTTTGGCCCCTCTGCAGTGCTTTGAGATAGAAATGTTGAATTTTTCTAGACATTTCCAGGGGAGTATTTTCCATGGTACAAGGTGTTGCAGCCATAGGACTTGGACCGAGAAACGGAAGAAAGGGAGAAGGGAGAAGTGAACACAGCGGTGATTTCAGGAAGTTTATTTTGTGCCTTGTTTGTGAAGGGAGGTTGCCCGAAGCCTTAGGAGAGGCTGTTATTTTAGGAATGAGAGAGGAAGAAAGCAAGGTAGAAAGTAATTCAGGGTTGAGTGGGAGGAAACTGTAGCCATCATGCAAGTGGTGAGACCCTGGAGGGAAGGGAAGCCAAAAGAATGCAACGTCCTCAGCGGTCATGGGATAGGGACAGAGATGGGAATGTGGACTATTGCCTGACTACCGGTTCATCAGTGTACTGAGTACAACGAATAGGTTGGGACAACCAAAGGGATATTTCTCACAGTTCACTACTTTTTCCTTTTAAAAAAATGACTTGAGACATGGAGGAACAATTAAATCAAGGCTAGGCAAGAGCAAGAGTGATCCCCTTCTCTGCAACTTTCAGTCTTGGAGAGTTGCCTAGGACACAGCTGGTATAGGCTGGAAAGCCAATTCTCTAACAGTGGTGCAACCTGTTATGTAGAGATGGAAAGCATGGAATCCTCCCTGCAAATTACAGGGATTCCATGCTTTCCATCTCTACATAACATACCTTACCTCTTACAGAAGATACTCGAGATGCTGACAATGAACTTTAGTCAATCAGTCTAGGGTTCTTGGGCTCTGGACCCCTGGCGATGCCTGTGGAAAGCCTCTGGAGCCGTGCTCAGAATGTTTTCAAATAATTGAAGGAATTGTTACATTTCAGCTAGCGGTCAGTGAAAATAAAGGTGAAAAAACATTTTTTTTCCTATTCATTTTCCCAGACTTGGGCTTAAGAAAGTAGGGTTTATTGTAACACAGTAGCTAAAGGAAAGGTGGAGTTGGCCCAGAGTAATGAGATGGAAAGCAGATCCTTCCTTTCCCCCTTCACCTCCATTCCCCTTCCCTCCTATCCTGTCCCATCTAAACAACACTGGCTTTGGTAAAGTAGTTTACTCTGAAACCTCCTTGTGGCATTAAATGGAATTCTGGGGCTCTCAGTGTCTTGGCTAGCAGGATACAAGCTCTGGCAGGCCCTCCCAAACTAGAAAAGCTTTTAGTACAAGCTTATTAATAGATTTGTCCCAGGACAAGCTTGTCTTAAATATGGAAAGGCTCCTCTTCAGCTTGGCCGAATGCTGACATTTGTCTGGCCGTAGCAGCACAATCTCTCTCATTGTGCAGGGTTTGTGATCTTCATTAGTTGGGGAATACCCCTGTGCTCTGCAGAAAATCTGTTGGGAGAATGTAGCCCTGAGGGAAAAATGTATCATGTTCTAGAGACAAAGAGAAATTAGGGAAGTTCCTACCATCAGTAGGAAATCTCTAAATTGTTTAATAATTCCCCCCCCCTTTTTTTTAAACCATAAACACCATGAACACAAACAGAAAAGGCACAAAATCTTACATACAGCATTAGTTGGTTTTTATTTTTAAACCCTTAACTTCTGTGTATTGAATACTCCTTGGTAGAAGAGTGGTAAGGGTGGGCAATGGGGGTCAAGTGACTTGCCCAGGATCACACAGCTGGGAAGTGTCTGAGGCCGGATTTGAATACAGCATTAGTTTTAAAGAAGGCAAAGCCAGTGAATTAAATATAGTAAGCAAGCAAAAATAACGATTTTGAGTTCTCAAGTTCTGTTACTTCTGATTTTGATTTCTTTATTTTCCCCCCTTTATTATTTTAAAAGATAGATTTGGATATTTATGATAAGAATTACCCAACTTAGCATTTGCTACAGAATATTTCATGTCTAAGAAGCAGAGCAGGAGTAGAATTTGGACAGTGTGAGAATGAGAGCCTCTAGGATTCAGGCCCCACTTAACAGCTCTTATTAGGATCATAGCATCATAGCTTTAGACCTTTAAAGGTCCTTGAGTTCATTTTTACAGATATAGACATTAAGGTCTTTTATAGTAGTTTTTTTTTAATTCTTTGACTGGGAAAATGTTAGCTGAGAGAAAAAATTTGTCAGGGTTTATTGTTCAGTTCAGTTATGTTCAGTAGTGTCCAACTCTGTGACCTCATTTGGGGTTTTCTTGGCAAAGATACTGGACTGGTTTGACTCCTCCAGCTCATTTTATAGATGAGGAAACTGAGGCAAACTGGGTTAAGTGACTTGTCCAAGGTTATGCAGCAAATAAGTGTCTGAGGCTAGATTTGAACTCAGAAAGACGAGTCTTTCTGGCTCCTAACCCGGTACTCCAACCACTGCAGCATCTGGCTGCCCTGTTGTGATTTATATGTCATTTCATAAGGGAGTCTGTTTCCTTTTCTCTGTTGAATGCTGCATATCAGTGTTGTATACCAGTTGAATTTAGTTATAAAGAGAATGAAGATATGAAAGGTATATTTTTTACTTATCTTCCGGACCTTTAGTTTGCCCATTTTGCATTTTGCACCTTTTCTTAATTTTCTGTCAGCTTTTGGGTTTTGTCTGGACGTTTTTAAGCATTTTCCTCCTCCCTATCTAATTTCCTCTTCAACTCCCCATCTTTGTGTGGGATATAGGAGAGTGGAAAGAACCAGAGTCCGAGCTTTGGAGCCTGAGTATCTGGATTCACATCTTGTAACCTCTTTCTCCCATGACTCCCAACCTTTAGTTTCTTTGTCTATGAATGGAGTGGTTTGGATCAGGTGACTTAATGAGATTCCAACTCAATAGCTCGGATCCCAAATTGATAAGAGTACTAAGCTTACTAATAATCTGTAAATTCTAGAACTGTAGTAGTCAAATCATCATAGGAAGGTTCTTTATAGTCCTAGAATTCCAAACTTGGAAGGGACCTAAACAGTCCAAGGATCATAGATTTATATCCGGAAGGTATCTCAGCTATCTATTCCACCTCTCTCATTTTCTGTATGAAAAGAACAACTCCCATAGGTAGGATTAGAGGTAGGATTTGAACCCTGGCCCTCAAATGACAAAGCCTGTGGCCTTTTTTGCCATACTACATTTCTGGTTTCCTATCCTTTAAGTGATAAAGAAACTGAACTTTAGAGAAGTTTAAATGTTTTGAATGACTCATACAAAGGCCCATTACTAGATTGGATCAACTTAGACTAGAAGCTAATTATAAGTCTCATTTTGGGGAACTATGTTTCTTAAAACTGTTTGAATTTGGGGAGCTTTTCTACTGATGGGAGCTCTGAAAATGATTAAGATCTGTCTTCATTTCCTGTAATTTCAGGAAGTTCATTTTATGGTGTGTGTAAAAAGGGAGGATACAAATTGAAAAGGGAAAGCTATTTTAGCACTAGAAGGGAGAGTTTTGAGGGGAACTAAGCATTCATTTGAAATTGGTGAGAAAAAAATTGAAATGATGATGCAAAGAACTGTGGAGGTGAGAAGAAATGGGAAGTCATTGAAAAAGAGGAATTAAAGTTTTAGAAATATACAAGGCAACCTGGCTAAAATAGAGAAGAGGAGGAGGAAGGCCATTATAATCAATTGTTTAGAAGGTTATTTGTAGTTATTTAAAGATGAGACTTAAGCCAAAAACTGAGGACCATGTTGCTGTGGACAGAATTTCATGTTTTGTAGTAGCCTTCTTCTCTTGAATCAATGTGATTGATTGCTGCTATCCAGGAAAGGAAATAAAGTACTTTATTCTGGCATTCAAGGCCTTCAGAATACCCTTCTAACCTTACTGCCAAATATTATTCTATGTGAACAGTTTATATGAGTCTGACTGGGACACCCATTTCTTTGAATACTTGCTAATCATTCCACCTTTCTGCCTTTACTTGTCCATGTCCCTTCTGTGGAAGAAGTCATGATAAATTATTATTCGTTAAATGAATGGTAATTGGAATTCCAATAAGAACAAGAGATTGAGGAATAATATGATACTGCTTATTTGGGGAGTCAGCATAGCTGGACCTTAGTGCTCTCTTTGCTTCCAAATTAGAATAGTCTGTTGCTTTTGGGTTCCCCCTCTCTAAAATGGGAGTAAAGGCAAGATGAACTTTTGAGTTTCCCTTCAATGATTCTTTTAGTTGTTCTCCTAATTGTTTTCACCTGAATGTGGCAAAAATGAAATCAAAATTTCAAAAATCCCAGGACTGGCAGGGAACCTTAAGAAAAAGTTGGAGCTGACCCTTTTCTTTAGCCGCCCAGAACAGGTTTGACTTTTCAGAGTCAAAGAGCTCCTAATATCCCTTGGTAAGTCATTCCAGTGTTTCTGCTCCCTGGAGGTCAAAAACATCTAAATTATTTTTTTTTCCTTTTTCTATTAACCTAATGTGTCACCTGTTCTCTTTTCTGTTTGTTTGGGCTTCTGACAAAAATCCTACACAATAGTGGGGTCACCTCTTAAATTTCCCTTGTGTAGTTCTCTAACTAGTAGATGTGACTCTTCCAAGAAAATACCTAAGCTATTGGGTGCTCCTGAACTTTCTATTATAATTTCATTTGACTCTGCCCCTCTTCCCTAGTAATTTTAAGGTTTCAAGGAATTTTTTAGAAAACCTCTCATATTATATATATATGTGTGTGTATATATACACATATATATGTATAACCTAGTGGAATTGGAGGGAGACAACATGAATCATGTAACCATGGGGAGAAAAAATTTAAAAATAAAATAAAAAAGAATGAACATATATATATATACATATAAAGAAAACCACTCATTAAATGGTCCGGGAACTTTCCTTTAGTCTACACACTTTCACCCTTTAGCTTTTGATCACAGAATCTATCTAGTCCCTCCTTAATTATCTTGGTAGCACTTTGAAATAGCTTTCATTGCTGGCCTCCCCTTAAAAAATGTGCCCATCACTTCAGGGGCAGCAGATGTTGACTGAGAAGCCTGCATCCTGACCGGCCACTGCCCTTTTCCACTTGATATAAACCAGGACTGCCGTTGGCTTTTGTCCAGACGGCTTCTGCTGTTGATTCACACTCAGCTTGTGGTCAGCTGTAGAATCTCATTGTCTTGGGGTAGGGATCTTAGAGATCATTGTGATAACAGTGAGTGGAGCCAGAGGATTTGGATTCCAATCACAACTTCTGTGTCTCATTGCTTATGTGACCCTGACTGACTTACTGCCCTTCTGTGGGCCTCGGTGTCCTCATCTGTAAAGATGAAGGCCTGGCCTGGGACTAGATGGCCTTTGAGGTTTCATTTGCCCCTTTCCATTGATGCTCCTCTGGTTCTAGTCCGGTTCCTATCTCTTTGGCCTGCTTGAGGTCCATGTGGCAAATGAAAAGGCAAGAGTTGAGACCACAACCAAGGAACCCCCTTTATTTTCTCTCCCATTAAAAAAGAAACAAAACCTTTGTAATAAGTATACTGACTCAAGCAAAACAAATCCCTATATTGTTCTTATCCAAAAATGTGTATTGTTCTGCATCTTGAGTGCATCACCTTTTGGGAGGAGCTGGTCAGGCTTGCTTCTTCATTGGTCCTCTGGAATCACAGTTGGTTCTAGTTCTTTCAGAAATCTTTCACAGTTATTTGTCTCATTAACTTGTAATTCTCTTACTTTTTCTTCATTTTACATCGGTTTATTCATATCTTCCCAAATTTTTCTGAACTTCTCCCTTTTTTCTTAGGGCACAGAAATGTCTATTACAGTTATAAAATTTGATAGCCATCCCCTTAATTCCCATGAGTTCACTCTGTGTGTGTGTGTGTGTGTGTGTGTGTGTGTGTGTGTGTGTGTGTGTGTGTAGTTTTACAAATCTTAAAGTATTAGATAAATACTGTCATTATCATCATTATTGATGGATTAGCCCCAGTAGTAGCTACAGAAAGAACTGCTATAAATATTTTTGTAGATAGGAGTCTGTCCTTTTTCTTTGCTCTCTCTATAGGAATCTCATTTTGTCTTCATCCCATGCGCTACACAGTACAAATGTTATCACCCCATTTTATGAAAAGGAAACAGCTAAGTCTCAGAAAAGCAAAATAATCAAGGTCAGTTGGCTATCAGAGCTTCTGACTCGAGCCGCCCCGCGCCCCCCCCCCCTTCTAGATTTATAGAATCCTTATAGAATTTACTCATAGGCTTGCCTTTCAGATCACTAGCTGTTCTTGGTTTGCTTCCTGGGTCAGGGTCTTGGTCTGATATCATTTGTAGATCCCCTTGGACCTGAGGCTATGCTCTTTATGTAGAATGAGTATAACAAAGGCTTGGTGTATTTTTTTATTCCTATAAAATATGGTCAAGACCATATCTGTTAAACTTGTTCTTTAGAGTATTCCATAAAAGGTAATTCTGCAAATTCAAATAGACATTATTGTGTTTCTTTGGACCATCCCTCTAATTTAGGAGATTGTTTACTTGGCATAGTTTTCCATGTTGATAACTACATAATGTCTCATGCTTTCTAGACACCTGAAAGACAGAAAGACCTGTAAACTTCAAGTCAGAAGACCTACTGGTTATTTTTTTCAAATTTACTTGTTTGTTTGTTACATTAGAATTCCTAAGAAATCCTACTACTTATTGATAACATGACCGTGGATAAACACTTAAGCTCTTTCAGGTCTTGGACTCCTATTCTTTAAAGTGGGCCCACTGTGAAGTGGACCTCAGAATGCCTCTTCAGCTTGGCAGATATGTCTTCTGAGAGAATCAAAGGAAATACATTAGAGAAAAAGCTTTCCTAAACCCATGTATGACCAAAAGGTGGGCTTACATTCTGCAGAGCCCTGCTGGCCTTCCAGAAAATGCACATGACCTGAGTAAATTCATTAGGGTAAGAAATTTGTATTGGTGGATGAACAGTACTTTATTTTGTGTTTTTAAAATTTGTCAGACACAAGTTAAATGTGAATTGAGCCAATGTGGAGATTAATAACAGTTGACTGGCCAAAAAGTTGGCTTTTTGGGGGGGGAGGGTTCAAAATCTTATCTTTCACCATACATACTAATAATGTGTGACATCTGTTTATCTTGTGTTTGTGCAAGTAATCAATGTCTGTTTCTTATTTTTTCTACAATAATTTTTTTGTATGAATACTCAGTGTCAGAATTTGAGAAGTTTTAAAAAACAAAGAAATATCTTCAGTGTTCAAACCATCTTACAATTAGGTGCTCTGAGATCAAAAAGGACTTGTTCCCCGTGTTCTTCCAAATTAAGTGTGGTCACTGATGAAACTTTATATCACATCACATCACATCACATCACATCACATCACATCACATCACATCACATCACATCACATCACTTTGTTTTTTGAGTGCTTCTAGGAATTTATCCATTACTTTTGCTTTATTTGGACAGCTTTAGGATTTTTAAATAAAAAAACCCTGAAATTTAACAAATTAATTGTTAATAAGTTAATAAAATTTAATTTTTAAATTAAGATTTAATTTAAATTGTGAACATTTTAAATTTTTAGGGTTTATTTTGTATGTCTTAGTGCTTTATCCAAAATATTTATTTGTTGCTTGGTTTTTAGTCTTCCAAACATTTCTTGTTGTATTGTAATTCAAAATATATTTTTATCTTGTTCAGAAACCCAAGGAAGAGAAAGTTTTCATAATGCTTGTCTCTTACCTTCCCTTCTTCCAGTTTTCATCTTTCTCTAAACTATTAATAGTTTTGTTTTCAGCAGCAGCAAACTAACACAATCTCCTTCCCCCATGTTTAATGATAATCTCTTCTCAAGTGACTACTGATATTACAGACATTACTGACAGAATAATTAGTTCAGGTATATGTGGAGTGCTCAGTACCTCTTTAAAGATAAATTTGAAATATTATTAAATAGGCCTAGATGTTATAACTATTTCCTATGAACAATTTTTCAATAGTGACTTATGGTCATTTTTAATGTTATTTTGTGATTATGTCTTATAAAATTGATTTATAAAGATGATATCTCCTTTATTCTGTTTGTTTTTGTGCAAGTATATTCATAAGATCAGAGTTAGTATAAAGTTGATAGGGTCTCAGGACTCTAGAGAAATCTGCTTATTTTGTAGAGAAGAAAACTGAGGCCCATGGAGGTAGTAAGCATTAACTGTAATTAACTGAGTAATCTGATGCTTTTCTTGAGGCAAGTAGGTGACTTAGGTAGTAGAGAGAGTATTATTAGGTGGGGAATCAGGAAGACCTGAGTTTAGATCTGGCTTGAGACACTTACCATGTGACCCTGGGAAACTCATAATTGCTGTCTACTTCTCTTATGTTTTAAAATAGGGATAATAACAGCACCTATCTCCTAGGGGAGTTGTAAGAATTAAATAAGATTATATTTGTAAATCATTCTATAAACATTAAAGTTCTGTATAAATGCTGTTATTCTTATTTACTGAAATGTATATGCTATTTATTTCTAAAAGAATGTAAGCTCTTTAAAGACAGGATTGGTTTTTTAAAAAAAATATATCTAATGCTTAGCATATGGTTTCTGGCACATATTAGACATTTGATATACATTTGTTGAATGAATTAATTTCATTTGTACTCTATTTTTAAAAATAGCAATGATTTTATTTATTTTTTAAATGATAGTTTATCTTTGCCCACCTCTCATCCTTTCTTGGAAATTGGAAAGCAAGAATTAGAAAAACAAAACCCCCGTAATGAATATACATTTGTTTCAGTCTGTACCTTTGAATATATCACTTGTCAGGAGGTGGGAGTGGCATGTGTCCATTCATCATGCATCCTCTGGAATCTTAGTTGGTCATTGCATTGATTAGAACTCTTAAGTCTCTCAAAGTTGGTTGTCTGTACAGTGTTGTTCATTTATAAATTATTCTCCTGATTCCTTACCCTCAACCCTGAAGCAATTCCAAAAAATCTCTAAATCCATCCCTTTCATAATTTCTGGAGGCCCATTAATATCCCATAATATCCTTACATTCAGCCATTCCCCAAATAATGGCATCCCGTTGTTTTTTTTGCAAAAAGAACTGTTATAAATATTTATTTATATGTGTGTCCTCTTCTTCCTTTTTGATCTTTTTGTGGTATAGTCCTAGTAGTGGTATTGCTGGGTCAAAGGATCTGTATACTGTAATGGCTATTGGAATGTGGTTCCAGATTTTTCCCCAGAATGGTTTTACCAGTTCATAGCTCCACTACCAGTAAATATGAAGAATTTTAAACCTCTAGTTTTGTTTTTTTTTTGTTTGTTTGTTTCTTTTTTAAACCCTTGTACTTCGGTGTATTGTCTCATAGGTGGAAGATTGGTAAGGGTGGGCAATGGGGGTCAAGTGACTTGCCCAGGGTCACACAGCTGGGAAGTGGCTGAGGCCGGGTTTGAACCCAGGACCTCCTGTCTCTAGGCCTGAGACCTCTAGTTTTTAAGGGAAAATAAAAACAATGCTTTAGTGGATCTAACATAGAAATTAGATAGCTAAATTCATTGAAGGAGATAGATTAAATACCAGTAGAAATTTAGGAGGTTAAAAAAAAACAGACTTCCCAAGTATCAGAGGATAAGGTGGAAATAGAAGCAAGCCACTTGTATGTAATTTTAATTAAACAAATTTTTTTTTTCTATTCATCTTCTTCCTACCTCACATACCAATCTGGTTGGCCTGCCTTCCCTTTTCTCTCTGCCTTGAAGAGATCTCTCATCTTTGTTCTTTCTTTTTTCACTCCTCCTTGAAATCATGTCTCTCAATTATATTGTATCCAACTTGTTATTTGAGAAAAGAAAAGTTATAATGTGTCTCTTAATGTTTCTGATAGTAATAAAATTCCTTCTTATGGGGAAAAAATCACTGCCTGAGCCTCCCAGGAAGAGGAAATGGGGAGTGAACAGAAAATAGGGTGGATTTTGAAGCTTTTAAAAGACAGCTTGCACAGTGATTTATTAGCTGAAGATGTGCATAGTAGCCGACATCTGGCTTTTAATTCATTGTGCTGTTCCTGCTGGTAACTTCCTTTTCCATTCTGAGTTTAGAAGAATTGAATCCCATGGATTAAGGAAAAGGAACCCATCATGTTAGTCATCCCGTGCCGCTCTATGTAGCTGGTAATTTCCGGACTCTTTCAGGATTAATATTATCTTATTTTTGCCTGTGGGGAAATGACATTGGACCTAGTAGCAATGGTGAGTGTCCTCTACAATAGATGGAAATGTTCAGAATGGTTCTTTACATAGCTCAAATAAGTAGGTATAAATAGAAACAAGGAAAGGAAATACCATATATTCATGCATATATATGTATGTAAAATACATCTAAAATGTGATGTGAGGATGGGAAAGAACCATCTCTTCCATGCATACCTCAAAGAGAATTTCCCTTTAAAAGGAGTTTGACCAACTTTTTAGACTTCCTCTTTCTGTGAAACTTTATAGAAGAAAGACCTTGTTCAGGCCGCAACTTTCCACTTAATGCAACTCACTGAAAGTGAATATGTAAAATGAGTGAACTTTGTTTAGACAGCTTTATTTATAGGTGCTGCTATTTTAGGCCGGGGTGAGCAAAGAGAACCAATGAGAAGTGAAAATTTAATCCTCAAATGGGGAAAAGCCATTTGTGTGATAAATGCCAATGCCAAATAAAGTTTTAAAAAAGACCTTAAACCAAAGGATGGGACGATTAAATATGTCTTGACTTTTTTTTGTGTGTGTGTGTTTGTGTGTTGTGTATTTTTTAGAAAAATTCTTATCCTCTTATTTGAAACTTTTTTTGTGGAAGACTCTTTGGGAAAAATATTTTTGTGCCCTTTCCCAATTACTTCATTATTCCCTGCCCTCTGAACCTTCTCTTATAACGAAGAAATTCAGTTGTACAGGATAAAGCAGCCTCATTTTTATTTCTGATCCACCAACTCTCTGCTAAAGGGAGTGTGGAGGCTATATGTCCCTACAAGTTCCTCTGAAGGCAGGATGGGTCACTGCCTTCATCTGGTCGGGTGACCTTTCATGTTGTTTCCCTTTATATGATTGTGGGTATTGTTCTTTTCCTTCTCTTTGACTACATGACCCTGTTCATACAGGTCTTCCCAAGTTCCTTCAAATTCTTAAAAAACATATCTTAAAAAAAGATAATAGTTCATAGATAAAAAGAGATTGTAGAAGGCCTTACATAATTGAATATATACTCATGACTTCAAGTCATCTGCTCTCTTTTATTAAGTAATACCTGATTGCAGAAATGGATTCTGTGGGTGGTTACACAAGGTGTTACCATATGTTTGTTTCAACAGACCCCACGTTAAAAAAAAAAAGAAGCCTTCTTATAGACATCATCCATTTTATTTAATTAGTTTGCTTTTATTGGAACCATATGCATAAATGTGTTCTTTTCCACTTATTTAAAAAAATTATCTCTTAAATAACTGAAATGATTTCTGAAAACAGAGAGGTAAATTGGTGGAAATGATTTTCCTGGGAGGTTTTGAAGTGAATGACTTGACTGTTGTCAGAATGTAGAAAGGATTATCCAGGGTCAGATTTCAGGATTTCCCTCTTTTGTGGATTCCAGAGGAAAGGACTGTTTCAAAAGTATAATTGGGAAGTTGAATAAAAATGTAGCAACTTGTGATAAGATTTTAAGATCAAATTGAATCTATTGTGCCACCTAGTTGCCCCTATAAAGTAGGGGGTTCCTAACTTAGAATCTATGATTAAAAAAATTGATAACTGTATTTTATCATATAATTGATTTCTTTCTGGTAATTTTATTCTGTGCTTGACACAAGAAAGGTCAAGAATTTTTGCTCTTAAGTTCCATTATCTAGAAGTCTGTAGGGACTGATATATGAATATTGAGGTGGTTGGGGTTGGAAGATGCTCTTATTCTCCCTCTTCCTGGGCATTTTCCTTTTCTTCTGTTATTATCTGTCTTGTGGCCCCCCCCTTTTTTTTAAGCTTCTCCTTTCTGTGAGTTTACACTAATAGTGGACAGAAGTTAATATTGCTCGTTTTTAATCATCATTTGTACTATTCCCACTGGAGTTGATATTTAAGTAGGATGTCTTTGTCCTTGTTCATTGGGCTGGGCAAGTAAAGTTGTCTCCAGAAAGATAGGATTTTCTTTCTTTACAGCTACTCCTGCTACTTGACATTAGCTACAATTATTTTTGCATTTCTCTAACTGCCTGAAATTACTTTGCAGCCAAACACAGTACTGCAAAAGATTAGAACACCTGATGCCCAAAAGAGTTCATGTGCTATTTAAATACATTATAATAAGACCAGGTGAGGGAGAGAAGGAAGAGAGGGAGAGAGAGAGAGAGAGAGAGAGAGAGAGAGAGAGAGAGAGAGAGAGAGAGAGAAGGGGAAGAAAGTGGTGAGGAAAGGAGGTAGGAAAAGCAGGATGAGCTTTGGTGTACATTTGGGAAATTATTTGTAGAAAGGTCTGCCTTTTCCTTCTTTTTTTTTAAATTGATGCTTGACAGGATTGGTCAACTTTTCAGAATATTATGGTATGACTATAGTTGTTTCTTGTGAAAATGTCACTTAAAAAAACCTGATGGGGACTCAAGTTTTCCCAGGCTGATTACTGAGCCCTCCCCCCTAACAAGTAGTGTTTCTGTTCTCATGAACAGTCAGCTTGATAAAATATCATGCTGTTTCTCTTTCCAGAGAATCGACAAAGGTGACCTATTTCCCTGGCTTTCAGAGGTGCCCCTGTAAATTACAAGGCTGCTAGGGCAGGTTTCATCTCTTTCTTTTACCACAGGACTTATTTTTCCTTCATTTACAGAAGGTTAGAAATGAGCTGATTTGTGTAAAAAGCTTAAGCAATTTAAGAGTCTATGCCCATTTCAGGTTTCCATTTGAGTCTTTTAAAAACATTTTTATAAAACATGAAGGGTTCTGTGGGTTGTCCTAGTGGGTGTGGGTAGGCAATAACACTTAAATGAGAAATGACATAAAAAACGTGGCATAAAGATTGTCATCAGAAAAGTGTATTCCTGGAGAAAAACATGGATCAGATCCATGCTCCAGCGGTATCCCTGAAATGTCAAGTGTTTGAGAAAGGGCTCCGCTGTGTTGACTGGCTCTCCCTCACCCCATTTACGTGGTCTGGAGTCCCAGAGGAAGGAGGGATAGAGAGGGAAGAGAGTGAGTAAGCTTTGGGGTACATTTGGGATCAACGGCCCTGGAAGGTGTCTGAGTCAGAGGACCCGAGTTCCAATCTTCCCTTGGACTCTGAGGGCATTCTTATAACTGTGGGTCTTTTGCTTGCTCTTCTTTGGCTTTGTTCTCTTCATCTGTAACATTAGGGTCTTAAACTGTAGGGCCTTAAAGTTGCTTCCATCTGTGATCCTGTGATCCTGTCATCTCTGAGGAGCCAAAGGGATCCATCTGTTTAGGATCATGTCCGAACCAGAGTGGTAATCAGAAAGTTCAGGGTCCAGTTTTTAACTTCATTAACTAACTATAGGAGCTTGGGCCTTCCGCTTCTTAACTGTAAAGTGAGGGCTTTGAGTTAGGTGTCTTCAAGGTCTCTTCTGCTCAAAATTCTGATTGGGAAGTTCTGGGAAATCTGGATGTGTTTTTCTCCTGGACTCTGGTCAGTTAGTGTTTGATTCAGCCATCTCCTTCATTTTTTTATTTATTTATTTTTTTTTTTTTTAATTTCAGTGTTGTCTGAACCTTCATGAACCTATTTGGGGTTTTCTCGGCAAAGCCATCAGAGTGGTTTGTCATTTCCTTTTCTAGCTCATTTGACAGATGAGGAAACTGAGGCCAACAGGGTTCAGTGACTTGCCCAGGGCCACTCAGCTAGCAAATGTCTGAGGCCAGATTTGAACTCAGGAACTTGAGTCTTCCTGACTCCAGGCTTAGTGCTCTCTCCATTGAGCCATATAGCTTGCCATCTCTCTCTACCGAATGAGAAGGAACATTTTGTCCTTTTGGTAATCAGGAACTACCAGGCCCTATGAAATAGGTAGTGCTTCTCCCTATTTTTGAGTTTTCTTCACTTATTATTTGGGAGGAATGGGGTATAACATCTGCCCTTTGTTGTTCTTGGGCTGGAGAGGCACAGTTGAGTTGTTAGGGAGGGATAGTACAGGTGTGAAGGAGCCTGGCCTTTGTACTTGAAGTCTTCCTTGAAATTTTCTGTCTTTTCAAGGAGACGACTCCACAGAGGGTCACTCTTCTTAGATTTCTCTTTTGATGTTGGCTTTAATCCTGGCTTCTGTGTGGGCACTTTTAATCAACCAATACACAGGGTGGATTATTTGAGAAAGGACTTCACTAATAATTAAGGGAAAGAGGTGAAAAATAAAACAGAGGATGGAATTTTTACATTCATGAGCAGTGAATGGAAATTGCAGAGAGATATATTTTGGCCTGATAGAAGGAAAAACTTCATAACAATCAGAAATCCAAAAGAGAAATGGGATGCTTTTAAGAGGTAATGAATTTCCCTATCACAAGAGTTTTTAATAATAAAAAAAGGCAGCTGACTGGTGCAATAGAGAATGCCAGTCAGGAAGACCTGATTTCAAATCCTGCTTCAGACACTTTCTAGCTCTCTATGATTATGGACAATTTTCTTCATCTCTCTATCTCAATATTCTCAACTGTAAAATGAGGACAATCATAGCCTCTCTCTCCCAGGCTAGTTGTGAAGATTAAGAGAGGGACATTTTGTCAATCTCAAAAGTGCTACAGAATAATAACAAGGATACTATTATAATATTTTAATAAAAACCTTCCCCACTTATACGTAAAAACAATTTTTACCATTCATTGAAATTTTTTTGAGTTCTAGATTTTCTCTCTGTCATTCCATCCCTCCTCCCTCCTTGGGACGGGAAGCAATCTGATATAGATTTTACATGTGCCATCACAGAAAGTATTTCTCTATATTAATCATTTGGTGGAAGTGATCTCAACCAAAATAAAAAAAAAAGAAGAAAGAAGGTGAAGTATAGTGTGTTTTGTTCTGCATTCAGACTCCATCAGTTCTTTCTCTGGAGGAGATGGTATTTTTTTATCATGAGTCTCTGGGATTGCCTTGGATCACTGTCTTATTGAGAATGTGTGTAATATTACATATGAATAAATATACAACTGTGAATGTGAAAATACAAATGTGAATTCACAGCTGTATATTTATTCATATACAACATTATATACATAATAATATAATGTATTATTATTATTATTATCATCATCATCATTATTATTCTGTAGCACTTTGAGGCTTGCAAAGGGATGCTGTATAGGAGATTGCCATTCACACTTGGAGATGGAAAAGACCTGAACAGTCCTGGGAACTGAGAGACAACAAAATGATGGCAGCCTTAATTTAAAAGTTCTTCCTCCAGGAAATAGATAGCAGAGTTTTTACTATTTGATTGATATTCACTTTTTTAATACCTAGAAGGTGTCATCCTCTAATGATTTGATGTATATTGTTGTCAGAGGTCCTGCCTTTGGAATTCCATTACAGTTTATTCCCTGTGTGATCCTGGGGCTAAATCCATTAGTTCAAGTGAGCCTCATTTTCCTCCTCTTCCATAATGAGAGCCGTTGGACTAGATGACCCCTAAGGCCTTTTCTGCTTGTATTAGAGACTTCCCATTTAATTCTTAAAATTGAAATCCAATTTTCCCCACTTTTAACTAGACTGGTAAAGATTCTCTCCTCAGAAACCCCAAGTGACTCCCGTGGCCTAGAGGATAAAATAAAAATTTCTTGGCCTGGGTCTCCAAAGTATGGTCCAAGCCACCTTTCTAGCCTTATTTATTTTTAAACTCTTACCTTTTGTCTTAGAATCAATACTGTGTATTGATTCCAAGGCAGAAGGTAGTTAAGGGCTAGGCTGTGGGGTACCCTGTCAGGGTAGGAAGTGTCTGAAGGCCAGATTTGAACCCAAGATGTCTCCTTTCTAGACCTAGCTCTCTATCTTCTGAGCTACCTACCTGCCCCCCTGTAGTCTTATTTTATGTGCTTTCTATTTCAGAGATGACTTGTCAGGGTAAATAGCCAGCTGGACATAGTCAGGAAGATCTGAGTTCAATATATACTACTGGTCATGCTATTACATAACCCATGGCAAATTCTCAGCTACTGTATAGAACCAAAAATTTCAGAACAGTTACCTCAGTGCTCTGGGGCAAGGAGTTGCCTCATGGGAGGGGTTACCTACGTCAGTAAATTGCAAGTCCAAACAAAAGGAGTAAAATCCAGCCATGCTGGACTTCTGCCATCTTCCATTCTTGTGTGACCTTTCCTGACTGGATGCATTTACACCTCTCCCCACCCTGTCCCTAGAACCCGTTCCCCTTTTCTTTCTGCCTGTCCAAATCCTTTTCTTCCTTCCCAGATTAACACTGTGAAGCCAGCCTTCTTTGAGCTGTCCACCTTAAAGCGACTGTCCTTCTTATCCTTTTGGCCCTCTTTTCTGCCCGTGATCCATTTTACTTTACGTTCTATTCCTGCACATCGCCTGACCCTCTTCCCTCTGCCATCCCTTCATCTTCTCGGGATCATAGGCTCAGGGAGGGCAGGGGGACTGTGTATCTGTGCCCAGCTTCAAATCCCTCTCAGTTTGCCCAGAGAAGGTGTTTCATGGACGCTTGGCAGCCATCTGTCCCAGTCCTTTCATTTTACAGCCTAGGAAACTGAGGCCCATTGCTGTGGGGCCTTGTCCAGGGTCCCTCACAGGCAGTTTGTAGCCAGGCTCCACACTGTGAATATTGTTAGATTCTCAGTGAATTGGCTTTGGACACGTCTGGTAAAGCTCTTTGCACATTCTTTTCTGTTGCTTCTGGGGATCTGTTTTGACTATTTCTTTATCCTTAAAGGTACTGAAAGATGTTGGAAGCATTTGTAGGCAGGCTTTAGTTTGACAAAAGCCAAATGAAAACGAAGCCTGGCATGTTATCTAGTGAAGAAACCTTGTTTGTTAAAACTTGGTTAACTTGTAAAGGTGGAAATTTTGGGTTCCTATCTACAGAGGAAATGGTTAAGGGCCCTGTTTAACAAGAGTGTAACTTCCTATTACTTGCCAGTGTTTGAACCCTTCAGGGTTTCCTGTAGAGAAGGTAGGTTTATGTTGATCAGTGTAGGAATGAAGCTAAAAAAAACGAAGCTGCTTCAAGCTTGTTTTTTTTTTTTTAACATTTATTTTTCCTACTAAGGAAAAAAATACATTCTTATTTCCTCTGTGTACAGAAGCTTCTAAGCAGAGGTGTGCTAGTAAATGTTTAACCACTGGCTCTCTTGTCTGTTATTAAGAATAAAAAACACATACATGCATACATCTATACACATACCCACACAGGACTTCTTAGCTTAATCTGCATTTTATTAACATTTCCTCCGTCACCTTATTAAAAATCAAAAACATCCAGCCCTGATTGTAGCCTTTTGTGGATTTGTTCACCCTGCCTGGAGCACGCCACGCCTGGTTCTTCTGTCTCTCCCAAGTGGCTCAGTGGGTTGGAGGGTAAGAGAGCAATAAAGAGGGGACTGGGTAGGTTGAGAGCACTAATGCTGATTGGTGACTTTTTTCAGTATAGCCTTAAAATTTAACAAAGCGCTTTACACACATTAAGTGTAATTTGTCAGGCTTACTCATTCATTTGAATGTGACCACCTCATGAGGCAGGTGCTTTTAGTGTCCTCCATTTTAGAAGAGAAAACTGAAGCTTAGGTTAAATGACTTGCCCAGGGTCACATAGATAGTGAGCATTAGAGGTGAGAGTCCAGCCTAGGACCAGATTCCAGGCCCAGGAGTCTGCCCCTCCTACAGTAGCTGTGGAATTCAAAGGGGATCAAGGAAAGATGGGGAAGAAGAGGGATCTAGAAAGGCTGTAAATTGCTGCACTCCTGTATTTTGTGCCATCTACTGTCCTTTCTTCAGTAGCCCTCTCCAGCAAAGAGACTTTGGCACTTTTAAGATTGGAAAGAAAAACTGCAAAGCGGAAAAGAAACCTCTAAATTAAGCGAGGTGGTAGAGTGCCTGGCATTTTGATCTTTCTTTACCGAGTTCAAATTTGACCTCAGACACTTTAGTAGCTGTGTGACCCTAGGCAAGTCACTTAACCCTGTTTGCCTCAGTTTCCTCATCTGCAAAATGAGAGAAAGAAATGGTAAACCACTCCAGTATCTTTGCCAAGAAAATGCCAAATGAGGTCTCGGAAAGTCGGACATGACTGAAACAACCCAGCAACAAATCATAGATTAACTTGGGAGCCTAAGAAGTCAATCGAGGAGGTGTGTGAAATTGGATGGGAAAAAATTTTGTGTTTTTATTTTCACTAAGCTTTAATGGAAATTGAGCATTTTCTTCAAATATGAATAGAGACATTGAACATTCTGAGAAGGGGGCCTGTTTAAGAATGTAAGAATTGGGCTGAAAAAATGAAGTTGCCTTGAACTTATCTTTTTAAAATGTATTTTTCCTATTTGGAATACACCCATTTTCGCCATGTATAGTAGTGTCTACTCAAGGGTATGTTTGTAAATGTTTAACACTTGACCCTCTTATTAAAAAAAAAACAAGACTTTTAAATATAACCTGCATTTTAGCTTTACCTCTCCTGCTGTGGGGAAAGAAGATGAGGGGGCCATTCCACAACATAAATAACTTTAAGAACTCTTATCGTAAATGATGACTACACAATACTTTAAATAGCTTCTGGGTAATTTTGAACAATCAATGGAAAAAATAAGATAACATTTAATTGATTAGGGGACCTGAGGAAAATTGGGGATTTGTTCAATAAAATCATAAAATTGTGGATCGCTTACTTCTTTGAAATGTTATCTAAGTTTTAAAATTTTCATTTATTAATAGAATGTATCCACAAGTGTCACAGCTTCTCCTACCCTCCCCACATCCCAGGAGATATCGTCCAGGAGACAGATGTGTTCATAGAAACACTTTCAGTTCACTCTCTGGAGGGATTGTTCACATTTATTCTTCTGGCATTAATTCTGTAGCTGTGTGTGATGTTCTCTTATCGAAGTGTAAAAATTTTTCACTAGATTATAAAAGGATGTATATTGGAATTATCTCTTATACCTGAAAGAAAGCATTTCAGGTTCTTTGGAATTATTTATTTATTTATTTATTTTGCCCCATTCCTCCTGCCCCAAAGTTTCTCTCTTTAGGAAATAAGGGAACTCTGCAGAGCATCCTCAGGCATCCCTCCCCACCTACAGTGCTTTGTCCTCAGGGCTTTGTCTGGGGAGCCCCTCCCCCAGCCCCTGCCTCTTTGTGTCTCATTTGGCAAACCTTTCTGGCTGCTGGTACACATGCTCCAGTCATCCCAAGCCAGAGAATGGGGATAGAATATAGCTTTAATTTTGGGGCTGCTTTGATTGGGATTCATTTCTGTTAAGAAGGCATCATTGGAGTGGGGATCTGATATGATTCAGGAATATAACTGGGTCCTCCAAGCAGTGGGGTGCAAGCTCCCAGGCCCTGGAGGAAGAGGGCTGACAGGAGCCTGCCTCACTGGAGATGGAACCCGAACTGTTTTGTCCAAAGTTGCCTCTTTCTACTATGGGAATTGGAAGATGACTCATTAGATTTTCCATGTTCTCTCCCTCCCACTCCTTTCCCCTCCCCATGAAGGCAGATGATAGGATATAGGATGTCCATATATTATCATACAATGCGTATTTCCTTGTTCATCATTTAAAACGAGACACATAGTGCTTAAACTGGAGAAAAGTTCATGGAGGAAATAAAGTGAAGAATGATGCATTTCGCTCTGCTTTTGGGCTCCATCTATTCCTTCTATGGCAGTGGATGTTCTTGTTTGTCTTGAGTCCCTCGGACTTGGCCTGGATCCATGCATTTCTGATCATAGTTAAGTCCCTCACAGTTGGTCGTCGTACACTCTTGTTGTTCCTGTGCACAGCCTCCTCCTGGTTCTGCTCACTTCATTTTGCATCACTTCAGGAAAATCTGTCCAGTATATTTTTAAAGTACCTTGTTTGGAAAATAGACTTTTCAATGCCATTGGATGTGAAAGTCCCTCTTGAAAACTTAAGAATCATTTCTAAGTGTTTTTTAGACAACCTTGAAGATATTTAGGAACTCCAGTGAAAATACTTAGGATCTGAAGTGCCCTCTTTATACAAACGACTTGAATCTGTCTTTATAACCATTCATAAAACCAAACTCACCAGCCTGCAAAAATATTCACTACTTCGCTCATTTGCCTGCAGATATTAGTGGAACAGGTGAGAGGGAGAATGAGAAGACATGCAAAAGATATGTTGCCAGAGCTTCTTCTCACTTCCATTATTTTGTCCCTTTCTTAAGGATCAGAAGGAAAGCAGGCATGTGGGAGGGAGGAATATAAGGAAGATAAGGCCCAGGAAAAGAAGAACGAGATGGTATGCTGTGGATGAAATGAACCACGGGAACTGTTGAAGTAAATGCAGAATTTATCCTTTTTCCTTTCTGTTCTTTTGGGGTTAGTCATTTGTTAGCACAATGTTGATCTGATCTTTTATGTACTCTGTATGTAGTTTGTATGCACATAGTATATTCATAGGAATTATATAATAGAATGTAAGCTCCTTAAGATCAAGGATTGTTTTTGTTGTTGGATTTTTTGGCCTGGCACCTGCTTGTGCTGACTTTGTATATAGTGTTAAATAAATGCTTTTTGATTCATTTCTGATACAGTGAATGGACAGGTGATGAAACATATGGGAGGCCTTCCTAGGCCCTTGCCTGTCATCACTTCCTCCTGCTTTTTAGTGAAGCCTCAGCTCCCTAAGCCTGCAGTTTTCCCTCCCTTAGACATAGTCATAGAGGAGGACTGGTGATCAGCAAAAATATTTAGAGAGGAAATGGAAACGTCAGCCTTGACATCAGTACCACCCTGGCCCTGTGCCTTCTACCATGAGGCAGCTAGCTCCCTGGGATAAAATTCTAAGGTGTGATGCCTGTTGCTCTGTGGAGGCAGTCTGTTTGAGGGAGACACCCTAGCAACCACATGCATCTATATATTCCAGGGGAAACTTGTCAGGTCGGCCTAAACCCAGGGAAAGGGCTCTCAATCGTGCTACCTGTGCAGGTTCAGCCCTGGTCCTGAACTTGAGGCACTTCCTGTCTCCCTGCCAGCTATTTCCCCTACTTTCTGAAGTTTGAGAGCCCCAGATTTTATAGGAATGGTTTAAATCTTTTTAGATTCTACTCAGTGGTTTTTTTAACCTTGTATTTTAATGGAAGAAATAAAATCATCTGGACTTTGGCTCTGGAGTTTATAAGCTTCACAGCTTCTTGATCTTGGGCAAAAAATGATTTCTGTGAGCGAAGCAGAAAAATGCATGAATTTCGATTATCCTTCTAACTGGGAACCTTCTGACAAGGGTGAATTGACACATTTTTGTTGTCATCCATCTTTACGTGGTTAAGTATTGAATTTGTAGTATGCTGGCCTACCAGCAGGCATTTATTAAGTACTGGCTATATGCCAAGCATCATACCAGATGCTAGAGATAGAAAGACAAAAATAAGACAGTCCTTGCTCTCAACATACTTACATTATGACAGGGTTAAGTGACATTTATACGTGCATTTATTTATTTATTCATTCATTCCCTCACTCATGCATCCATCCATTTATTTATTCACTTATTCATTCACCCATTTATTTATTTATTTATTTATTTGTTTATTTGCTTAATTATTTGCTTATTTGCTTATTTGCTTATTCATTTATTTATTTATTTGCTTATTTGCTTATTCATTTATTTATTTATTCATTAATTCATTCATTTATTTATTTATCTATCTATCTATCCATCCATCTATCTATCTATCTATCTATCTATCTATCTATTTATTTGCTTATTTGCTTATTTATTTATTTAATAAAAAGGTTCTTGTCTTCCTTCTTAGAATCAACATTGTGTGTTGGTTCCAAGGTAGGAGAGCAGTAAGGGCTAGGCAGTGCAGGGTTAAATGACTTGCTCAGGGTCATACAGTTGGAAAGTGTCTGGGGTCAGATTTTAACCCAAGGACTCTCAATCCACTGAGTTACTCTAGCTGTCTCCTATATGTGAATTTATAAAGTATGTACAAGAGATACCCCAAATAAGCACATTAATAAAACCAGAGCGAAAGGGGTCTTCTTAGATCAGTGGTAGCAGATATCTGATGCCTGTGGAAGAAATGTCGGAGTCAGAATATTTAGGGTGGAAATGCTGGCCTTGTTACTTACCAGTTGTATCACCTTGGATAAAATCACTTTGAACCTGTCTCAGTTTCCTCAACAAATTAAATGAGCCTGTTGGGTTCAGACCTTCTTGTTCTAAATCTGTGAATGAACCATACCATCCTATGATCTGCTCCAATCCATTTATTGGACGAATGAGGGAGCTGAGACCCAGAGAAGTGAAATGACTTACCTGGGGCCCCATAAGAAGTTTAGCTATCCTCATGATAACATCAGTAACTTCAGCCTGGGAGCTGTTCAGAGTTGGGTTCTTTGTCTGTGTCTGGTGTGTCCTCAGGCTGAGCCCACAGTGTATGTAGCAGATCAAACTGGAATAAACAGGTAAGCAAATGCTTCTTTCTCCCTGATTAAAATTAATTTATTCCTTTTATTAAAAAAACCAAAATGGGTATTAATTAGCTGTGGAGTGTTAGATACCCCCATAAGCAATTCCTAGGCTGTACTGACGTCAAAGCACCTCTCTCTGAACTCAGAGGAATCTGAGTATTTGGAGATACAGAAAAGCCAGATCAATAGTAGCAGTGTACTAGAACTCAGTTTAAGAAGGGTTATGTATGGCTGACTTTGACTTTGTCAGTTTTAACCCAACACACTCCCCCTCCTCTCTTCTCTCTTCTCTGTCTCTCTCTGTCTCTCTCGTTTACACACACACACACACACACACACACACACACACACACACACTTTTTCTTTCGATTACATGTAGAAACAATTTTTGGCAGTTGTTTTCTGACATTATGCAATTTAGATTCTCCTTCTCCCTCCTCCCAAGGTGGTAAATATTTTGATATAGGTTATAGGAATACTCTCTTGCAACATGTATTTGCAAATTCCTCATGTTGTGACTGAAGACAAATGTCACATATGCAACCAGAAACTCATGAAAGAAATAAAGTGAAAGTCAGCATGCTTTGGTCTACAATCAGATTCCAATAGTTCCTTCTTTGTCTGTGGATGATGGTTTTTTATTTTATTTTTAATCAAAAGTCCCACGGAACCTTGCTTTGCTTAGTCCTTCCCAGTTGATCATTATACAGTATTTCAGTATTTGTGTTACTGTATACATAGTTCTCCTGAATCTACTCATTTCACTTTGCATTATTTCATGTAAGGTTTTTCAGGTTTTTCTGAACTTATACTGTTCATCATTCCTTATGGTACAATAGTATTCCATTACAACCATATACCACAACTTGTTCATCCATTCCCCAAGTGATGGACAACCCCTCAGTTTCTGATTCTTTGCCAATATAAAAAGAACTGCTAAAAATATTTTGGTATAAGTAGGTCCAAAAAAACCCTTTATCTCTGATCTCTTTGGGATATAGACCCAGTAGTGGTGTTGCTGGGTCAAGGGGTATGTATAGTTTTGTGGCCCTTTGAGCACGGTTCTATATACAGTTCCACCAACAGTGCATTAGGGCCCCAATTTTCTTGCATCCCTTCCAACATTTATTATTTTCCTTGTTGGTCATATTAGCCACTCTGATAGGAGTGAGGTAGTATCACAGAGTTATTTTAATTTGCATTTCTCTACAGTAGTGATTTGGAACATTTACTCATATAAACAGTTTTAGTTCCTTCCTCTGAAAACAGCCTGTTCCATTCTTTGACCATTATCAATTGGGGAATCCTTTGTATTCTTGTAAATTTGGCTCAGTTCTCTATATATTGAGAAATGAGGCCTTTGTAAACCCATCTCCCCAGTTTGTTATTTCTCTTCTAATCTTGATTGTATTGTTTTTGTTTGTATAGAAACTTTTAAATTTAATGTAATCAAATTATATATTTTATTTTCCAAAATATTCTCTGTGTCTTGTTTGGTCATAAATTATTCCCTTATCCATAAGTCTTACAGGTAAACTTTTCTGTGTTCCCCTAATTCATTTATGGTATCCCCCTTTATTTCTAGATCAAGGATCCATTTGGACTTTGTCTTGGTGTATGGTGTTGGATGTTGGTTTATGCCTAGTTTCTGTCATATTATTTTCTAGTTTTCCCAGCAGTTTTTTTCAGATTGTGAGTTCATCTCACAATAGCTGAGTCTTAAGGGTTTATTGAACACTACATTACTCTTGTCATTAACTACTGTGTGCTGACTTCCTAACATGTTCCACTGATCCTCTACTCTTTTTTCTTAGCCAGTACTCAATTGTTTTGTTATAGTGTAGTTTGAGATTTTCACACATACATACACACTTTAAAGAGCTTTAAAAGAGCAATTTTTCAGTAGGTGGAATTATAGGTATAGGGCACTAAGTAAACACAGAGGCTAGAGAAAGAGGTAGCCATAGGAAAATGGAAGGTGGGCTGGATTGAGATTTGGAGACCTGGGTTTGAATCCCAGTTCAATGTGTTGCTGGGCAGGTCTTTTAATCCTCATGTGTAAAATGAGAGGTTTGGTCTACATGGCTCCTTTGTGGACCAGAAAAAGGTTGGGAAACATGAGTAATTTATTTTTTACTTGGGTGGATAAAATCCGAGAAATGAAAGATGGAAAAGGAACTATTTATTTTTTTATAGAATATCTATTTATTTTTATTTTATTTTTAACTTTTTAAATTACTTAAAATTATTTATTTAATTAATTTAGAATATTTCCTCATTGTTCCATGATTCATGTTCTTTCCCTCTTCTCCTCCCTTCCCCCTCTCAGAGCCAATGAGCAATTCCACCAGGTTTTACGTGTATCATTGTTCAAAACCTATTTCCATAGTATTAATATTTGCAGTAGAGTGATCATTTAAAGTCAACATCCCCAATCATATCCCCATTGAACCATGTGGTCAATCCTATGTTTTTCTTCTGCGTTTCTACTCCCACAGTTCTTTCTCTGGATGTGGATAGTGTTTCTTCCTTTAAGTCCCTCAGAATTGTCCTGGGTCATTGCATAAAGGAGGAACTATTTCGAATCCTGTTTTTAGTCCATTTATCCTAAAGATTTCACTGGATCCCTCCCCTGTAAGGTCATACTGTTTTAGAAAGTTAAAAATTGGGAAGCTCAACACAAATCCATGCTGTACCACATTTTATGCAATCGTTATGTGTTTACTGTGATGGTCTAGTGCATTTCCCAGCATTCCCCTTCCAACCCTCTGCTCTGTTTGAATTGGTCATTATAGTCTTAGGGCTGTATGGGAACTTCTTTGGGCACTGATCCCTCCAAGGAATTGTAATTCTCAGGCCTAACTTTGGCATAGGCTGGCTGGGCAGCCAATTCTTGTTCATCCATCTAGTTCCAGTTCTAAATCTTTCTTGCTGAGAGATTTTTTTTAATTGGTTTTGGGTTCAGTGGAGAGGTAAGAGGGTGGGAGCATTAGAGGGGGAAGAAATGCCATTGTCTGAACTTCTTCCTGGCAGGCAGAGTCCTAGGGCGATTCATGAATTTCTCAATGAAGAGATACTGATTTTTTAAATAATTGGAGTGGTTAATAACAGCTGATGGATTTAATTCTTTTGTCTTTGGGACAAAGAATTGTATTTAGGAATCTCTGAAATGCAATTGGTTGCACAATCTGAAAATGCCTATGACTACTCTTATCCTGATAGTAAAGGGAGGGGAAAACTCAAGTCGACCTTGTGTTAGAAGTTCAAATTTTAAAATGAAAAAATCTATTACCTTTTGTATATGAAGGTGTATTTATCTATGTATATATGAATATGTATGCATGAATATGTATTTTTCTGTGTATGTGAATATGTGTTGAACATACATAGGTTGAACAAATACACATTCTTTCAAAATAATTTGACTTGAATTTTCTTTAAACTTCATTTCTGTAGGGGAAGTTTGCATGAGGCTTGTGTGACACTGGGCCCTGTTCCTGTTACAGCCCCCCCACCCCTTCCTTCCTCCTCTCTTCTTTTTTCTATCTTCTCTCCTTCCTCAAATTCTCACCCTTGGGTTCTGAACTGCTTAAAAAACATGACTCCATGCTGTATGGATATTCTCTTTTCCTGTGTAGATGAGAGGCTTTCATTAAACTTAGAACCCCAGAGTATTCATATCAGGAAAAAACCTCCCAAAATTTTAGAAGACATTTATGTAATAGAAGCTTACCTAACTAAAATTGTACACTATATTAATGCTTTTATTATTAAAATTTTTATTGCCGTCTTGTTTTTATATTGCCTAAATTGCCTTCTCTGCTTCCTACTCCATTCCAGAGAGCAGTCCCTTATAAGAACATTTTTAACAAAAGGACTTACTTTTTTAAAGAGGAAAAAAATCTGGCAAACCTGATGGATAAATCTGAAAAATCTGATACTATGCTGTGTTCTTTACCTCCTGTGCCCCTACTTCCCCACACACCTCTGCAAAGGAGTGGAGATCTTTTCATTTCTTCTTGGAGCTAAGTTCATTTCTGAAAAATACCCTGGTTTTGAAGTGAAGCTTACATTTGGAATTGTAGCTAAACTCAAATAATATTGCCCTAGATCTTCCCCTCTTTTCATCTTCTGTTGAATTTTGGATTCCTAAAAGTAAAGGAGGTCAGACTGACCCTGACTTATAAAAGAACAGCACTTCGCGAAGGTATTCTCTGAGAGTCCTCACAGACTAAGGCTGATTTCTGGAAGGTTTGTGGGAAACCATTTATTTTTCTTCTATTTTCATGGTTAATGAGAAATCAGCAGAGTGATTTTTCTGAAACTGCTGACTTGTTTTGAAATTGAAAGGGAGAGAACATTTATTTCTGGGCTAAAATAGACGTCGGAGTACCAGAGTTGGTAGCCTGGGAGGTTCTGTAGTTTCCCTACTCTATTTAGCACATACTTGAGATTTGTGTGGATGGTTCTCCCATTCTCCCCTTTCCTACCCTCAATTTTTTTAAATGAGAGAAGTACTCTAGTTTAATGATATTATAACTAAAGTTACTTTATTTCCAAAAACATACCTTTAAAATAGTATAAGCAAAAACGCTCTTTTAACTTTATTAAAAAAATTTTAAGTAGTAAGGCCAAATCCGAGTAGTAGTCTATCAGGAGAGGATTGTTTGTGATAGTGGATAACAGACTGGACTTGGAATAGTTAGGTTAAAAACACTTGAATTTTAAGTCTCAGTTTTCTTCTTTGTGAAATGAGAGAATTAGATTCTCTAGGACCTCAAAGATTCCTTCTGGTTCTGAATGTATGATTTGATTCCATGATGATAATTTAAGAAGAGAAAAATGGATAATGTTTTGAAACTTTCACACAAATGATGTCTTTAAGTTTCAGTTTTTGGATTGGGAAGTCAGACCAGACATCAAAAGGTAGAGGGGATATTTTATAGAGGAGATAGTCCTCTACAGGTAGAGTTAGATTCAGACTAAGCTAGTTTATTAGGCCTATTCTCTGAATTTTCGCTATATTAGTCATTTTTATTTTTAATAATTCCTGTAATTGTTGCCTATAACATTGACTCTCAGATGATGACTTGTTCAAGGTTATGGCACAGCATCAGTATTTGAATATTTCTGAGTCATCAAGCATTTATTAAATGCCTACTATGTGCCAGGGACTGAGCTGGGCACTGGGAATACAAATATAAAGACTGGAACAATTTCTAGTCTCAAGAAGTTTATATTATGCGGGCAAGACAACAAGGCCATATATAAATAAATCAGTACTTACATGTGTAAGATATACATTATCTTAGTTAAACAGAAGCTAGTTTGGGAGGAAGGGCACTGGCATCTGGGGGATCAGAAAAGACTTCCCGTGGAAAATGATGCTTGAACTGCCTCTTGATGGAAGAGGGAGATTCCATGAGGCAGGTTTCAGATGTAGAGCATGGCCAGTGGGAAGGCAGAAGTAGCAGAGAATGTTGTTTTCCATCACGAACATCGACAAGGCTGGAATGTGGGAAAGGGAGTAATATCCAATAAGGCTGGAAAGATAGATTTGGGGTCTGGTTGTAAAGATTTTAAACAGTTTTAACAGTGGAGTTTATGTTTAATCCTGGAGGTTATTGAATAGGGGAGTGATATTCTTTGGATAAGGGAGTGACATTTGTGCTTAAGGAAAATCATTTCAACATCAGTGTGTAGGATGGATTATAGTAGGGAGATACTATTTGGTGGAAAAGAAGACTGTTTTGTCTGTGTCCTTGTAGTGCCTGAAACTGTCTTACACATGGTAGATGTTGAATAAACAGTGGCTGAATTAAAATGTATTGTAAATGGCATTCCCCCTTACCCTTAAAGGGAAAGGCTAGCTTTGAAGGCCTTGTTTTGTTGGGAGCAAGGAGGGAATTTTTGCACCTTCCTCTTTTTCTGAAGGTCTAGGTTGACCTCTTCTGAGAGAATTACTGCTACTTAACATTTCACTAAATAACTTAACATACATAATAGGTTTACACTATCCTGTGATCTAATATTTCTGTAGGATCCTGGCATTTCCCACAGTGTGTTTGGGGGTTTTAGGGAAAAATGTTTAAGGCTAACGGTATTTTCCATTCTGAAATATTAAATATAAAATTATAAATTTACAAATGTACTAAAAATACTTGTGAAAACTTTTTAGGATGAAAACATTATCTAATGTTTACATAGTGCTTTAAGATTTATAGAACACTTTACAAATATCAGATTTTATCCTCACAACATTCATTTTACAGATGAGGAAATTGAGGCAGACAAGGGCAGACCCACTCACCCATCATTATATGACTTGTTTGTTTTAAGGCTAGATTTGAATTCTGGTCTTCCTGAATTCTGAAGTTTATCTACCATGTCCTTTTTTAGTTCCTTTATTTCTTATATCTTGTTCCAAACTTTCCCTTAAATCCCTTCTCCCCTTATCTAGCAGTGTTTCTGTAGTCTGATATAACACAGAACGACATTAATGGCTTCCATCTCTATGTCTCTGTCTGCCTTCCGTCTATCTGTCTGTTGTCCATTCAACTATCCATTTTCCCCTCTCTCTTTCTCTCTGTCTGTCTGTCTGTCTCCATCCCTTCATCTCTCTCCCCAAAATATTCTGAGTCCAAAGTATTTTGGGGAAAAATGTTTTAAGGCAAGCCAGGCCTTCCCCGCCTTTCCAGCTAGATCACAGAGTCTCTGTCTCTGTCTGCCTCCCCCTCCCCCCCAATCCCTCCTGGATGTCTGGAGCAAATGACTAAACCCTTGAACCTTTGGTACCCCTCACCTGGAAAATGAGCAGATTGGACTCGATAACCTTCCCGACCTCTTTCAGCTCTTGCCCCAGGCTTATCTGCCTCTCACCTGTGGGCCTGCCTGTACCCAGCACCTCTCCCCTCTAGCACAATCTAGCCCACATGTAATGAGTGCCCTATTGTAGAAAACAGTGTGGTAGGTGCTAGGCATGCAGCGACACAAGCTGCCCAGGCCCTGCCCTCAGGGGGCTCGTACCCAGGCATAAATACATGAGGGGCGGCCCAGGTCCGGCTCCTCCCCAGTAAGAGGACTCCAGCCGTGCAGTCAGCCGGACCAGGTGGAGCTTGAAGGGGATGGTAGGGATGGGGTCAGGCGTTTCTTCCTGTGCCTTCCTCCCTCCAGGAGTCCCTCCAGCCCTTCCCTCAGAGCTTGCCTCCCATTCATGCTGTGCTTCTTTTAGATTCAACTTTTAAAAATGTTGTCTTCTCACAGAGAAGGTGAGCTCTTGGAGGCTAGAAACGTTCCAAACATCCCAGGACTGAACATGCAGTCAGTCCCTAGTAAATGCTTATTGGTGGGCAGACCGCCTCACTCTCTGGCTCCTCCTCCTGCTCTCCGTCTCCAGCCTCGGGAGGGCTGGCTCTGGGACGGTTCCTCCTTGGGTCTCCTCCCCAGGGGTCCCTTGCAGAAGAGTACTCCATGTGCCAGAGAGAAAATTAGCCACATTTCTCTTGTATTTTGAAGTGTTTAAAGAGTAATATTTCTCTTAGTTCAGATTCTTTTTTTTTCTGTATACAATTTTTGCAGAGACCTGTTGAAATTTGTTCTTCAGGGGGAAACCACTCAGTGCTAAATCATGGCCATTTTTCTTAGATTTTTCATTTTTAATCCATTTTATTTTATCTTTTTTTCCTCTTGAGATAAAGTCCTGGGACAGGCCATTAAGAAGTAGTATATTTGGTGGGGGGCAGCTAGATGGCACAGTGGATTGAGAGCCAGGTCTAGAGTGGGGAGATCCTGGGTTCAAATCTGGCCTCAGACACTTCCCAGCTGTGTGACCCTGGACAAGTCATTGCCTACCCTTACCACTCTTCTGCCTTGGAACCAAGACACAGTATTGATTCTAAGACAGAAGGTAAGGGTTTTTTAAAAAAAAAGAAGTAGAATATGAAGTTTCAATGGTGAAATAAAAAGAAATCCCTTATTATTCTTTCTGAACATTAAGAGTAATGTTGACAGGACTTTTTTTTTTTAAAGGGAATGTGTAATATTTCTTGACTCAGTGAATAGAGCACCAAGCCTGGAGTCCAGAAGACCTGAGTTCAAATGCAGCCTCAGATATTTCCTTGTTGTATGACTCTCACTTTATTTACCCTGTTGTCCTTAGTTTCCTCATCTGCAAAATGAGCTGGAAAAGAAAATGGCAAACCATGGTAGTATCTTTCCTGGGAAAATGGCTTTTGGTGAATGCCTGTGAAAAGGCAAAAAAAAAAAAAAATCTTACAAGGTTTATAGAACTTATTAAACGTTTTTGAAAAGGTTTCCTTTATTTGGATCCAGAAAAGACAATCTGTTATAAAACTTCCAATTCCTCTTTTTTGCCCATATGTTTTTCTGAAAGTTAAGGCCTTCATTAAATTTTTCTTGTTCATTTTGATGAGACATTAGATTAACCATGATTCATGAATAAAGATTCTTGTCTAGCCAGAATTTCTACACTGGACTTGGAGAACATTTTATTGTCATGTTGGTTATTTTTTAAAATTCTATTTAATTTTTTAAAAACATTTTTCCATGTTTACATGATTCATTTTCTTTCCTTCACCTCTTTTCTCCCCCTCTTGCAGAGCTGACAAGCAATTCCGCTGGGTTGTACAAGTGTTGCCACTTGATATTTATTTCCATATTATTCATTTTTGCTATAGAGTGATTTTTTAAAAGCCTAAACCCCAAATCACATGCCTATATATATGTATATATATATGATGTCATATGTTTTGCTTTTGCATTTCTACTCCCATACTTCTTTCTCTCACTGTGGATAGCATTCTTTGCCATAAGTCCTTCAGGAGTATCCTGGCTTGTTGCATTGCTATTAGTAGAAAAGTCCATTACATTGGATTGTTCCACAATGTTTTACTTTCTGTGTACAATGTTCTCCTGTTTCTGCTTATTTCACTCTGCCTCAGTTCCCTGAGGTTCTTCTCCCAGGTCATATGGAAAGCCTTCAGATCATCATTCCTTACAGCACAATAGCATTCCATCACCATCATATGCCACAATTTGTTCAGTCATTCTCCCATTGAGGGATACCCCCTCATTTTCCAATTTTTTTGCCAATGTTGGTTATTTTTAAAGCATTTCTAGAACCTGGCTCAAAATGTCCCTATAGTCGAGAGAGATTTTTTATCCATATCAGGACCTTTAATGAGTTTGTTATATTTGTCTTAAGTTCAGCAGGAAAACTTTAAAAGGATAATAAAATTAATCCCTGTTTTCTTTTTCCTTTCTAGCTTCTCAGATAAGCTATCTAGTGGGAAGGATTTATTCTTTAAGCCTGCAGCCCTAGATTTTGGAGTGCAGTAAGTATCTGATCTTTTTTTTTCCTCCCCCTTTATACATTTTGTTCTTAGCCCCTCCCTCAATCAGTTTTGATTTTATTACAGTCACACACACATATCAATATCATGTTGGTTGTCTTCTTTCATGTTTTCTGTGTATGTACATATGTGTTACATTGCATCCAATATAGCATGGGATATTTATAATAGTTAGAATTTACATTGTGCTTTAAGGTTTGCACAGGTCTTTATAGATAGTATTTTATTTGATCCTCATACTAGCTATATAAAAGAAAGACTATGATTATTGTTACCCCATTTTACAGACAAATAAACTGAGGCTCATAGAATTCTAAAAGGCCATATAATTGATAAGTTTCTGAGGTGGGCTCAAACCTAGATCTCCCTGGATGTCCTGGGTTTTAGTCCAGTACCTTTCCCATTAAGAAAAATGAGGAAAAAAAGGATAAAGCAGGAGGGAAAATTGGAGAAAGGAGAATGTAAAGAAAATTTTAAAAATGTATCAGCATCAGATATTTGAAGGATCTTAACTAGTCCCTCTTAATCGCACCTGGAATAAATACAGTCTTCTTTGTCTTTTGAAACTGAACTAGTTCATTGAAAATAACAAGTGATGACTTTAAGGATTATAAAATGTTGTTGCTATTATCTCCACTTTCAACAGATGTTTATTTGGCTCCTACTATGCACTGTGTAGGGCCTGGGCATGGATAGATGACCAAACACCTGGCCCCTTTCCCTCCAGGAATTTTTAAAATAGCAGAAGCAAGAGAAGTCTTGGCTGCCCCATTTACCGAATGTGTGATATTGAATAAGTTATTTAACCTCCTCTTAGTCTCATCATCTCTAAAATGGGGTGATGTGGCTAGGCTATATCATGGGATTATTGAGAAGAAGGCACTCCATAGAGTGTGAGGGATCCACCCCTCTGGGACTTGGGCGCTTCATCTCTAAAGGAGAGGAGTGTTCTAAATACTGCTGCCTTCGGGTGGCTCCTGGAAGTTTGGGGGTTTTGCTTACTAATAGTTGAGGTGGTATGGCGTAAAGAAGTCCGTGGCCATTTCCTCTCTGGGTCTTAGTTTCCTGGACTGTAAAATGGGAAGTTGGAGGAGGTGGGCTCTGTGGTCCCTTTTAGCTCTGGATTGAAACATTTATTACTTTAGGGGTATCGAAACTGCCTTCACAAATGAAGATTGTAAGAGGTCTCTCATTTATAACCTTGGAGAGTACCTGAGGCTCTGGGGGATTCACTCGCAGGACACCTCTTATTCAGTGAAGCTGGAGGAAGTCTTAAAAGCATGTGGATTGGGTCTCTGATAAATTGTCTCTTATAGAGTCTTATCTGGAACCTCACTGCATCAAGGCATTCCTTTTATCCTTTCCTCATCAATTCACCCCACCGTAAATATTGCAGACCTTTTCATCCCTTCTCAAGCCTTGGTGCCCCCAAGGAGCTCGCCTTCTTTATAGCTGCCCCCTCCCCTTTCCTCTACTGGCTCCAATGTCTACACTGCAGTCTCCTCCTTCTCTGCTGTCTCAGTGAGAGGCAGCCCTTGCAGGGCAGGGCTGCCTGCCCCAGAGGCCCCCTCGTTCCCCTGCCACCTTCTCTCCCACACTGCCCTCTGCACCTCCCTCCTTCCTCCTCTCCCTTTCATGGAAAGTTCCTGGCTCCTCCACAGTCCGGCTTCCAGCATTATCCCCCTGACAAGGTTCTCTGCAAAGCCACCAGCAGCTGTCCAATGCCCATTTCTCCGGTTTTGTCTTGCCGTCACACTCTCCTTAAGCTTCTCTTTTCTCTAGGTGTTTGTGGCCCTGGTCTCCGTTCTCCTTTTCTCAGGCTTCCTTGCTGGATCCTCATCCAGGTTGCCCTCCCTAACTGGGTACCCCCACGGGCCCCTTCTGTAGTCTCTCTTCTTCTTCCTCGCTTCATTCTGACTAGGTGACCTGGACTGTTGCAGCAGGCTTCTGCTTGTTCTCCTGGCCTCCCCCTCTCCATTCCGGCCTCCATTCAGCCGCCATGATGATCTTCCTAATCATGTCAAACTGCATCCCCTCCAGTGACTCCCTATTATTTCCATATAAAACATTCCAGACATTTAAAGCCTTCACAGGTCTGATCCATACTCATATTCTGCTGCCTTACTCCCCTCTACATGGTCTGACACTCAGGGACACTGGCCTTCTGATTGGTCCTTAAAGATGGCACTGGTCCCCGATCTGTGCCTTGTGATGGACTGTTCCGGCCTGGGATAAGCTCCTCCTTCATCTCCCCTCACTAGTTTTCTGGCTTCCTCTTACGACTTAGACCCCATCTTTTACAGGGGACCACGTCTGGTATTCCTGTGCCCCACTCCCTTCTGAGATTAGCTTCCATTTATACTTTATAGATGTTGCATGGATGCAGGATTCCCTTTTTTAAAAAAATGTTTTCTCCATTAGAAGGTGAGATCCTTGAAGGTAGACTGTGTTTTCATTTCATGTCTCTAGCTCTTAGCACATACCCATGCCACCGAGTAAGCACTTCATTTTATTTTATGTTTTTAATTAAAATTTTTTTTGTTATTTTCATGCAAAAAACCTTTCGATATTGGTCATTGTTGTAAGAACACACTCCTATAGAAAAATAAGACTAAACATACACTGACATGAAAGACAAAAATTCTTGACTCACCCTTTCACAGTGGAATATCATGAAACTCTATAAATGAAATGACTCCAGTTTATGATTGATCAGTCTAACATAACATGCCACAAATCTAGTTCTCCATTATAGATGAATGAATCACTGGTGGTATAAGCTGGAGGCATTCAAATAATGGTTAATTCAGTCTTTGTTGTGAATGATTTAATTTTAAATTAGATTTGCCTTGATAATAATGCCTTCCTATCTTCAAAGTGACTTCCTGTTTTCATTCATATTCATTATCTTATTCTGTCCTGTTAATTAGGCAGATTAAGTATTTTATCTGTGCCCCCCCACCCCCCTTTACCAGATTGGGAAATTAATGCCCACGTGTTGGCCAAGGTAACATAGGCAGCAGAACTGGCAGTAGCATCTTTGTCACTGAGTTTCTAGTTTGGCATTTTCCTCATTATATTACACTGTCTTATTGGTGATTTTCTCAGAGTAATAAATTTGTTTGAATTTTTTACCCAAAGAAATTTATCCATGGTATCTAATTGCCATGCATTCCAAATCAGCAGCATTGATATGAGTGAGGTTTTAATGCATGTGTAGCAGATGGGAGGAACTGAAGTGGTAGAGAAAGGGGGAAGGGTGCAAAAATACCTTTCATTGACTACTTTGCAAAGTGGTTCCTGTTTTGATATTGTCATTTAGTCTGTGGACCTTGGGCAAGATCCCTTTTTTCTTTTGTAGCTTAGCTTCCATGTATATCAAGCAAGGATGATATTGTTTAATCACACTTGACTCCAAAGGAGTTTTTTAAGGGTCATCCTATGGGCAGGCAGCTTTGAAGTAGAGGGTGTTAATTATCCTGAGAAGAGGGTGGATTGATAAGGTATAACATGCTGAGATTTGCTTTTCAAAGAGAGAACTTCCCTTTTGATTGTCCTTTAGACTCTTGTAAGTTAAGGGAACCTGGCAGTTGTCTCTGGTAAAGGAAATTCAAGATCCTCATAGCACTTTAAAAATAGCAGTGATAACTACTCCGGATCCTCTGCCAACATTCCCAACTGGTTGATTTGTGGTTCCAGTCTAAGCTTCTGTGGAGGATAGAATGGCTGTGGGCTCTGGTTTTCCCTAATGCCCTTGGTTTTTGTGCCCTGCGGAGATGTTTTACACTTGTGGGTGAAGTGTTACATGAAACCAAAGACTGTACTCCTAGCCTTGTTGGTAGGATATGAAGCATTTACATGTAAGCATTAACGTCTCGGCTAATTGATTCCTTTTCCTTGGAAATTAAAAACTGAGAAAGACATTGTTATTTAATTTAGTGAGATGATAGTAGAGCTTTCTTCAGTTACAACATTCTTTGTTGGGTACACTCAGAAAATATACTCCCTTTTGATAATAGGAGCACTTGAAAAAAGTAATCTTAGTGGAAAGTAGGTCCTTAAAAAATGTTTATTGGTTCTAAATTTAAATTCTAGTTTGATTTAAAGAAGGGAGAGAAAAGCAAATGGTTGCCATTTTTAGAAATAGTGTTGACTTTTTCTGTGCCAGATCTGTGATTTCATTGGTGTGAGGAATCCCTCTGTGGAAGTATCCTTCCATGGATGTGGTTTGGCAGCTACTCTCTGGAATACTAAGAGGTTAGGTGACTTGTCTTTAATTACATCTCCAGAGTCAAGTCTTAAATTTTCTTTCCTGATTCCAAGGATGACCCTCCATCTACTACAGTGGCCCTAGATTATAAGAATATCTCAGTGTAATTAAGGGAATCACACAAGTTCTTTTTTACTTAAGGAAAACAGAGACCTAGTTTGAGAGGACCATTGGGTTTCCTAACCCTTGCTAAGGACTATTGCTCATTCCAACTGTCTTCACTAGAGCTACTGAAATGGCACCTATGACTTCAGTGAAGTTTCTGGTAGCCATGTGTGTTGTCTATGAGAATGTTACTGGACTGATATTTAGCACAGTGCCTAATGAGCACTTAATTACTCTGTATTGAATTGAAGGCTGTTATCGATTGAAGCAAGAACCAGTATTACACTTGGTGTTTGGAGGAGAGTAAGAGATCATCAAGGAGACTTGGTGAAGGAGTAGCTCATTCTTCAGTTCTGTCTGTCTGTCTGTCATCTATCTATCTATCTATCTGTCTGTCTATCTATATCTTTCTATCTATATCTATCTATCTAACCATCTGTCTGTCTGTCTATGTCTGTCTGTATCTATCTTATCTATCTATCTGTTTATATCTGTCTGTCTATTTATCTACTCATTTTCTTCTCTGCCTCAGTGGAGTTATGATTAGAGATAGGTAGTGTGAAAAAAAGTGACTCTAGTAATTGTAGTCATTGTAAAGCAGCACATTATGATACCGTTTTGTAGGTTTTCATTTTTTACCGAGGCAGCCTTTTTAGCATCAATTAAGTAATTCTTTTGCCAGAACTACCAAGAAATAATATCCCTCCTGTGAGTTGAAAGACCGCTACTTCCAGAAGAGTGGAATGTTCAGCAAATAGCCTTTACACTTATTGCCCAGGAAACAAAGCCTGAGAGAATTGGGTTTTCATGGGAGCAAGCAAATTTTCTCTATTCTAAACATGATTTATTTTCATTTGAATTATGTGCACAAGTTGGAGAAATACCTAATGCCTAATGTGTATTTCTCATGAAAGTTTAATGGTCCCCTTGGATTCATGTAGCACAAACCCCAGTGGGTATGAGATTTTCAGGTAAGATCTGTGAGCTCCTTGGTTTGGGGGAATCACATCCTAGACAAAAATTTCAGCCCCTTCTCATCTTGTGTGTCTCTTACTTAGTTAGGTCTTTTGGCTTTAGATAGATCTTTTTGAGAATTGATTCAACAGATTGGAGGCCTTAATCCATTTTGTTTTGATTTTAAACTATATTGGGGGGGAATGAAAAAATTAAAACGTATTGCTTGTCAACATAGCATATAAGTTGCCCCTCCTGTTTATAACATGAGTAGATTCAAATTCCTTATCATAAATGTCCTAAATGATAGCCTTTTTTTTCCCTTGCTGCAGCCTATGTATAGCTATCCCTTGTCTTTTCCCTTGCCCTTTGGTTTGAATTAAGTTTTATAAAAGGAAATGCTATTTCTTACTGTTTCGTTGATATGTTTTGATGGAAGTAGGAGTTGTTGCATTTTTCTTAAAAGAAGGTAATGAAAACAGATCTCTTTTGTGAATATATATGCAAAGCTCTATGCAAATATGCATAAATAATATTTTTTTCTCATTTCCCCCCCTTAGGTTATTGGGACTTCCTACAGCTAAAATATTATATGCTCATAACCCTAGTAGGGATAAAGAAGTTGTAGTGAATTCAGTGTTTACAGCTTCTAGACATTTTCATGTGTCTCCTGTTCATTGCAGGGTGAGTGTTGATGTACTCTTGGAAACTATGTGGTGGAAGCCTGCCAGGGTTTCATGCTTTCTTTGGCCTAAAGTTTTCATTTTCTGCTTGTCTCCCAAATCCTTGTTAATAACGCTGGTCTCTTTCAGACTCTGCTTATTTTCTCTGCTGTTTATTTTTTCCAGAAGTTTTTTTCTTTATTTTGGGATGGGACTTGATATCAACATATAAGGGAGAAAAAGTTTAGACTTCAAACCAGATAGCTGAGTGTACACATATCAAAGGACTTTCATTTACTACTAAAGAAATCTCAAACTGTGAATGTTTAGTTTATCATAGTCTTAATTACTCAGGATTTAGAAAAAAAGTTTGCAGCCTTTGTTTCTTTCACCAGATGCAGTGAAAATTACTTCCAAATTCAGGTATAGAGGAGGATGGTTAGTAAGTCAGTCTAAACTAGAAAGCCTAACTCTTAACTCACAAAGGGCAGCTAGGTGATACAGTGGACAGAGTCTCAGGACTCTCATCTTCATGAGTTCAAATATGGCCTCAGATGCTAGTTGCGTGACCCTGGACAAGTCACTTAACCCTGTTTGCCTCAGTTTCCTTATCTGTAAATTGAACTGGAAAAGAAAATGGCAAACCACTTCAGTATCTTTACCAAGAAAACCCCAAATAGGGGTCACAAAGAGCTAATTAGACATGACTGAAAAATGACCAAAAAAAGTTCTTAATTTGAATGTTATTGTGTTTAAATGCCAACTAATTATATGGTTTTATTTTTACTTGCTTGCTTATATACACCTTAAATTTTGAACTTTTTTCATGTAGAGGGCCTGGGGCCTTGGCAGGAGAGAGACCAATATTGTTTTTATCCCCTCGACATATTCAATAACAACATTTCACTTATTTGACTAAAGCATTTGAATGCTTTTATATATACATATACTCACATACATAAAACACATATATTTTGTGTATATGTGTACATATATATATTCTTTTCTCTATATTCATGTAAAGATGAAAACTTTGGTGAAGAGCAAAGATTGTTAACTGAGGTCCTTAAACTTTTTTTAAAAATTTTATTTAGAAATGATTTGTTTCCTTTGAAATTCTATGCATTAAAAATAGTTTTGAGGGGTCCATTGGCTTCACCAAACTGCCCAGGGGTCCATGTCACCTAAAAAGTTAAGAATTCCTGGTGTTGAAGAAAAATTTTTAAAAAATTTGAATTTGAAGTTTGAGAGGAAGGATATTTAAAAAATACATAAGTAGTTCATGTAGGGGCAGAGACACTATAATCCCAAATGAAAGTTAAAGGATTTGAGGCCTCTGTTGCCAGTAAACCTGTTGGCATGTTCTTTTTTAAAGATGTCTTCAAATTAGGGATTCTGAGCTGTTGTAGAAAGCCAGAGGGGTCGTCATCCTGACTGTGTGTGGGTTTAAGTAGCACAGGAGTTGTCTAAGCAAAGAGATTAGAAAGCTACTTTAATTATTGGTTTTGAGCAGATGTATTTAATGTATACCTGTCTTTCAGGTGATTCCAGCAATGGGACAAACTTCCTTCAGAATCATTTTTTTACCAACTGAAGAAGGGAGCATTGAAAGTTCCTTATTTATAAATACATCCTCTTATGGAGTTATTTCCTACCAGGTGAAGTACATTTTCCCTCTTTTCCCACCAAGTCTTTCTGATCTTAGCTTCGTTATGAAGTTTCCCCTGAAAGAGCCTATAAAAAGAAAACAAAATTCTAAACAGTGTTGTGAAGTATGGATGTTGTGCTCCCAGACACTTGCATTCAAAGACCTAAGCCCTTTAGTTACTTTATTCTTACTCAGGTGAACACCCATCACCTTCCTGGACATAGATCATGGACTGGTTCTTCTGTTCTACAACCGCTTCATAGGCTTATATGAGTGATCTCATATCTATCTCTTGATTTTTGACAGATACTGGGATAGAACCCAAAACTCCCTCGAATATTCTATTTTTATATTGCAAAAGGCATTTGTTTATAAAGCAAACTTGAGAAGTCAGTGGCTTTGCTATTCACCTTCCCACATCTCTTTGTAGATATGGAATCTCTTTTCTTTCACTGAGGAAATCAGAAGCAATTTCCTTAGTTGAGTTAAAGAAGTTCTGTGTAAATCCACTCAGTCCTTGGGGGTCGCAGTCTTTGAAATGCCAAAGTAATAAAAGACAAAATTCAAATAACAAATACTTGTTATAATCTTCTAAACAAAGGAGGCTCTTTCTACAGGTTTGGAGCCATTCAGCATTTTAAAAAGAATTAAAAAAATGTTTTTCCTCTCAATTACATGTAAAAACAAAATTTAACATTTAAAAAAATTTTTTTGAGTTCCAAATCTCTTCTGTCCTTTCCCTCTCTTCTCTTTGAACAGTTAAACAATTTGATATGTTATAAATGTGAAGTCATGCAAAACATATTTCCTAATTAGTGCAATATTTAAAGTTATGAGGTTATTTGCATCTTAATAACTTTATTAAATCCAAGTAGTATTAGTAGTTAAGAGAGGGAAAGGTAGAGGAGAGATACCTCTAAGTCACATTAGCTTAGCTGCAAAAGAGACCTCTTCTCACCCCAAAAAACAATAAAGAAAGGAAAAATTGTTCGCTTTGATCTGCATTCTGACTTCATCCATTCTTTCTCTGGAGGTAGAGAGCATTTTTCATCATAAAGCCTTTGGAATTATCTTGGATATTATTGAGAATAGCCAAGCCATATAGGTCGATCATCATACAGCATTCATGTTACTGTGTACAATGATCTGGCCCCATACAGCTTTTCCTTGCTCTCATGTAGTTTACAGTCTACAAAGTACAAAAAGATTCTGCTTAGAGGCCTGTGGTTTGCTGGGAAGGATAGTGTTTTAGAAGCATGGGACCCTTACCTGACGAAGCTCCAAGAAACTTACTATCAGGAATATAGACTTCATCTGGAATAGTCATAGACCTTTGATGACTCAGTATTTTTCCTCTTCATAATGGTATCGTTTGCTGTTTTTTACTCCAGGTCTTTGGAACTGGAACGCCACGATTCTCCCCCGAAGGGTCTACAAAACAGTTACCAAATGCTCATTTGCTGCTTCCCCATGTTCAGAGTATCCAGATTTCGCAAACACAGGTAATTTTTTGAGAGTAGAAGAATTATATGGAGTCCAGAAAAGAACCACTTCATCAACCATTTGTGTTCCTTAAGTAAAGGCGGTTCCTGGGCATTCTCCTTTAGCCCCTTCCCGGCCATCGAATACGGTCATTAGGGCGGTGCATGAGTCGCTTTGGAACTCAAAGGACCGCTCAGGGGAGGAGGTGATTCCTGTGCACCATAGCCTGGAGAAGCTGCCGCAGTGAAGGGGACGACACGCAGCTCCTGAACGGGCTCTTAGTGGAGACACACATGTCCGCCCACACTGGATGGCCGTCCTTCTGAGCAAATGTAGCACTTCTTTCTTGTCACTGGGAAGGACCGAGGACCAGATCAGCCCTCAGAGGGGCATTCTATTAACCCCACACCTTCTGTCTCTGCATTGATACTACGTATCTGTTCCAAGGAAGAAGAGTGGCAGAGGCCAGGCAATGGGGGTGATGGCCACCCCGCTGGGAAGCGTGCGAGCTCCTCCTGTTGCCTGGCCTCTCTTTCTCTCCACGGAGCCCCTTGGCATTGGTTTCTTCGCTACGTGCTTTCTGCTCTGTTTTTAAAGTTTCTTTCCAAGATCTTTACTTTGAACACTTTGTTACTTTTCCTCCTGTGATTTTCTTTAACTATACTAGTGAAGTCTGCAGGCAGTGTTTGTCGTTATTAATAGACATTAGATATTTCACAACAGTAGTGTGAAAACCCTTTGGGGAAAGCATTCATTGCCAAATGCAAGATTACCATTTTAAATGATCATTTTCCTCTCCCGCTTTGCCCCCCACTTGATCCCCTCTCCCCTCTGTTAATAAAGACAGAGTTGGCTGCCTACTGACAGGGCAGGGAGAAGGCTGGGAAAGAGAAGCAGAAGTAGGAGCTTTTTTCTCTCTTAAGTCACAGAAGTCTTTGCCACAGGATAAAATCAGGATCTTAGGTATAGAGCTGGAAGGATGAACCCTGATCTCTTGTCCCTTCCCCATTCAGGCACTTTGCTGTGCTCTCAGGGGCCCCAGCAGAACTGCCATTCTCCCTCCTTGGACCCATGCCTGCTGGGAAATACTCTGGGGTTCCTCATAATGCTTGAGCAAAATAACGCCCCGATCACCTGAAGTTGCTGCCATTTATTTTTGTGTTTTATTAGATTTATAAGCTTGGTTGACATGACCATTCTGAGGTACATTGATTTATTCTTTTTAAAATTAATTCATTCATTTAGAATATTTTTTCATGATTACATGATTCATGTTCTTTCCCTCCCCCCTCCCTGAGCTGACAAGCAATTCCACTGGGTTATATACATGTTATCATTGTTCAAAACCTATTTCCATATTAATAGGTTTTAATTCTTTTTCTCGAGTCTTCCTTTTCTGAGTTTTCCTCTCTTTAGATACTGTTTAAAAATGCCACCCCCTTCTTGAATCCCTCTTTGATTGATGGAATGGAAGGCAGTATACCAACTATCCCATCTTCTTCATTTTTAAGGAAAAAAAAAAATCTGAAAGCTGAGCTTTAAAAGTGGTTCACTGCCCAGGGCTTTTTACATTATTGCACAGCTCTCCCCTCCTTCCACATGAATATCCGTGTGTGTGTGTGTGTGTGTGTGTGTGTGTGTGTGTGTGTATCTACACCCCCTCTCCCCAAATATATCTATATATCTTTACCTTAGAATCAAATCTTAAGACAGAATTGCTGTAAGGTCTAAGCAATGAGGATTAAGTGACTTGCTCAGAATCACACACAGCTAGGAAGTATCTGAGGCCAGATTCGGACCCAGGACATCCTGACTCCAGACCTGGCGGTCTAGCTCCAAGCTACTTCGCTAACCCATGGAGTATATATTTTATTTTATTTTATTTTTTAATTTTAATTTTTAATATTTTCCCATAGTTACATGTTTCATGTTCTTTCCCTCTCCCCCAAACCTCCCCACTCCCCTGTAGCTGACTACATTATGTAGCATAATTCCACTGGGTTTTACATGTATCATTGATTAAGACCTAATTCATGGGGTATATATTTTAGACCAAGGCCGACTATAGATATCTTGGTCAGTTGTGATTTGCTTGTAAAAAAAGTTCAGATTTGGAGTTGAATAGTCTGATGTAGGCTAGAACTCCAGCTGTTTGATATTTTGCTATATTATCTAACTTCTCCAAAATGGAGTTGCTTCCTATGTCAAATATATGTAATCATGCTTCTCTTGGATCCCCTGACATGAAGACTAATGAGTGACCGTCTAATTTATGAAGAACAGGGCTACACACTGTTTTAGACACACACAGAGATGGATGTGTATGTGCACATATATGTATGTATGTGTGTGTGTGTATATATATATATATATATATATAGATAGATAGATAGATAGATAGATAGATAGATAGATAGATAGATAGTCTTTTGCTTAGGTTCAAGAAGTTCTGAATGTAGAGATTTCAAAGACTGTAGATTGTAGATTTCTTTGAGTGACCAGAAAGAATGCTGAGGGGCCATTTAATTCCAGCCCATTTTAGAGACTAGGCCACCAGGCAGTTAAATATCTTCCTCAGAGTTACACAGATAAAATATGTTAAAGGTGGGATTTGAATTCAGGTCACAAGGCGGAGCGTGACCTTTCCAATAGTATCATGCTGGCTCACTAGCCCATCCGATAGCCACTTCAGAGTTCCCTAGTTTCTTTAGTGCTGTGATGCAGGTCATGTAAATGTCATCCTCATTTTGCAGACGGAGCCTCCAAGTTACATAGCAGAACTGGGACTAACTGGGTCCGATTCAATTCAGAAGTTTTCTGTTTTTTGCTACAAAATGTAATCTATCTCTAATGTTAGTAACATGTCTTTGCTCTGTTAATTAACGGAGCTAATATAGGACACTATTTTAGATCTTAAAACATTATTTGATTAAAATTAGCAGGATAATGAGCCATTATTGTAAAATGAGATAACATGTAAAATGTTTTGCAAACCTTAGAGTGGGTATATAAATATTAGCTATTATTATTTCACACACACACACGTGTCTGTGTGTGTGTGTGTGTGTGTCTGGATTAGGCATAATAAGGAAGGGTACGCACTCTATGATTTTTTTCGAGAGGCAGAGAAGAGTAGGGACCTTGAGTTTGGGGATTTTTTGAAACTGTAGGAGCAGAAAAATCAATAGCTATGTATTACCCACCTCCTGTGTGCCAGATACTGCTAACCACACAAAGAAAAGTAAAAGAGAGTCCTTGCTCTCAAGGAGCTGAGACAACAAAAGGTGAGACACAGCCTTGTAGGACTTTTCATCCTAAAAATATTGCCGATCTTCCTTTCTGTCCCTCACCAGGGTGTTTTCTGCCCCTCATTAGAGAGCCCTTTTAGTTCTCTTTAGAATAGGGATGCCAGACTAGCACACAGGCTATTCGGATGCTTTTGTGCCATCTTACTACAAAATTGACTACCCTTGTTCTCTGGTCAGATAACTGCTTATCTTTTATTCTTGTTCTCGTGCCATTCTTCATTGGTAATAGGTTTCAGCCTATTCACATCTGCCACAACCCTCACAATAGCTGGGTCAGCCTCCACTTGGGAATTTTTCAGAGTATGGCCTATGATTGTCAACCATGCAGTGCCACTGGAAGCTGATTGATGTGGCAAAGATGAGCTCAGGACTATTTTTATATTGAAAGGGATAGGAACGGGACTTGGGAACCTTCTGGTGTCAGAAGTTTTCAGGTGTTGAAACTTCATCTGTCATTGCAGGCCAGCATCTCTCTTGCAATTTATAATCTTACTGGAGTTTAGCAAAAGCATTGACAAAGTTAGGAGACTCGCCCAAGTTGACAGAGACAGTAGTATCAGAGACAAAGCTTGAACTCTGTCTTTCTGCTTCTGAGTCATATTTTCTCTCTACTATACCATGCTGCCTCTTTTTTTAAGCTACATTTTTTATTTCTGTAAATGATATAAAGGAAGTTTGGAGGTGCTACAACTCCCCCTTGTGGATTCTATAATTTTTTCACAATTTATACTGAATTTTTTTCATATGTGTTCTTAATATATGATGCATAACTTTTAAATAAATTCCTAAAATATAACTTTTTTTCCTTACTCCTTTCAATATTTTCCATTAATGGAAAACAGTGAAGAAACCCATTACCAAAAATAAGTAACCAAGTACCACGAAACCTAAAATCTTTGAATAAATTTTTCTGGCATATTTTAATATAACATTTTGGAACTGGAAGAAGATAAAGATCTATCTATCTGTCTGTCTATACAGATAGAGATACACACACATGCATACTCACATACTGAAAGAGAGCAAGAGAGAGAGAGAGAGAGAGAGAAAGAGAGAGAGAGAGAAAGAAAGAAGGTGGACAAGCAACAAATTTAGAAAAGAAGAAATTTTATTCCATGGCTTTATGATCTCATTGCTATTGCTATTCCAGTGACACAAATGATCAATTTTTATGAAGTACCCATTCTGTTCCAGACATTGTGCTAAGCACTGGGGGTATAAAAAGAGAGAAAAGACAGTTTTTCCCCTCAAAGGAGCTCCAGTGGAATAGATCTGTGCCTCTTGACTAGATAACTGTATCCATTCATGCCTTTTCAGCCTGTTCATGTCTTTCTGCAAATCTTTGGGATGGGCAAATGAAAAGGCAGAGAAGCTTTAATGTGTTGAACCAAGATTGCTTTACACGCCCTGGGTACCACTGTGACCTTGTATAGCTTGCCTTCTTTTCTGCTTGTAGATCTCCTCCATCTTTTCTTTGTGCCATTGACATCTCATGTTTTCCAGAACCCAGTTTTTCATTGGTGAATGGATGAAGTCTAGTCATGGTCATCATAGGAAACTGTTTGTATAATTTTATTTGGTGGGTGACTTCAATACATTTTATTAGAGTAACATTCTTGAAAAGTTAAAATTAAAAAAATTATTGTAAGCTATTTATTTTCCAATTTAAAATGATGACCAGATATTCATATTTTGGGTGATAAGTGCTAAATTTTTCTTTTGGGGTATTGCCTGTCCTTTTGACTTTTCTGCCTTTTCTAATGATAGCTTGCCTAATAGTTCTCTTAGGGTTTTGCTGTATTTAGATGAGAGTGATGAACTCTTCTCAGGTGGTACATCTTGTAAAAGCAGTTGTTGGTGGTTGTTTTTTCTTAATGGTCTCTTTACTATATATGAGTGCCAAGCAGCAATGTTCTAATCTAGTACCAGAATATCTCTTCATTTGAGCAAAGCTATGATTGTGGTCATTTAGGCACTGCATTGGGCAAGTTTTTATCCATTTCTGCAAATTCTTCCATTGAGTTTCTGCTGAAACCAGTAGATGACTTCCTCTGGTTCTTGCAAGGTTAGGCTGTCCTATTCATTTATTATGTTTTGATCTCCTTAAGTAACTGCTCTGCCTCCTTTTATATCTTTTGTATCACTTCTCTTAAAGTCATTTTTGACAGTATGGTACAGTCTCTTTTACCTAACATTTGTCTTTCCAAGGCCTTCATGTCCCTTGCAGTTGTGAGTCTAAAGAGGATTATGGTTTTCCATGACTTTGTGCCATTGACATCTCTGAGTAAATTAGTGTTTTAAAAAATGAATGTTTGTAGTCATGAGCTGCTGAGATTGCAAGTGCATCGAGCAGTTTTGTTAATGTGATCTTGCCCTTAGGGCATATTAAAAAAGGGGAGGCAAATTTTAAACTAGGAGCCTTCACATTGCCACAAATTCACTTTGGGGTTTTTTTGGGGGAAAAAAAAAAGGAGCTTAAGATTATGAAGTCTTTGTCTCCATATAACCAGGAGCTACAGATGTTTTACCAAGATTTCCTTTTAAAAATATTATTTTCTTCTTATTCTTCCAGGCAGAAACCACTAATACTAGTCTCTTGCAAGTTCATCTAGAATGCAGTTTACATAATAAAGTGTGCCAGCAACTCAAGGTAAATACACCCTCCCTTCCTTTTTGTTTAGCCAGCTCATTCTCCTTTATTTTTCAAGGTATTTGATTTGTTCTCAAAATCAAGAATACTGAGCTTTCAGCAACAAATATATATATATACATATATGTGTACATGCAATTATAGAAAGTATTAAGACAAATAATATATATTACAGATAAAAACAGTTTCAGATATTTTGTTTTAAAATTATTTTGCATTTTTACTTAAATGTGTAAGATTTAAAATTAGATTTGATGCAATATGAAAATTATAAAAGTAAGATTGTGGTCGCCATTTATAAAATATTAGCCCTTAAGTCAAAAATGACTGTTAGCAGTTTTTATTTACAGTAAGGTAGAGATATTGAAAGTGAGAAATGTAGGAAAGAGACAGAGCCTTGTCTAGCCTACCTGCCTAAGTGCTGCTCTGGTGAGGTCTAGCTCAGCCCCAGCAAGGGCTCCCTCAAGTCCCCATCTCCACGTGGAAGTCCCCATGGTGTCTTCAGCCAGAAATCCACCAATGCAAGCCTCTTCCTTCAGCCCAAGTCACTCACCCAGCAAACCTCTCCAGTGAAGAAAGCTCCAGTCAAGGATAATTCTAGGATGGCGATGGCAAACCTATTGCTGACACGTGTAGCCATTTTCGATGACATGCAGCCGCTCGCTGAGAAGTATGGGGCCACATGCCAAGGATGAAACTTTTCCTGTAGTGTAGACACTCTGTGCACCATGTAGTATGGCAGTTGGGCTGTGGCTATAAAAAGCCCCTGCAAACCCAACCCTGTGTTCTGATTTCCCCTAACCTCACCCAGACAACTCGCTACCCCTGACCTTCCCCCTGGGGCCCCGGGTGGTGAAAGGAGAAGGCTGGTGGATCGTGGGTAGGAACTTAAGATAAGAAAGCCTAGTGGTTAGGACCATTTTTCAAGATCAATCCAACAACATCTTTTGTGTAGCTAGTGGTTCAAATAATATCAGACCAGAGACTTTTACCTCTGCAGGAGGGCAGCCAGCCCTCAGCCTGCCAAGACCTTCTAGGACCTTTGCCAGCACCAGTCAGTTGCCCATAGCAACAGCTTAATAACCCCTTCGCCCTCTTACCTTGGTTTCCCTTCCCCAGTTTCACATAAATCCCTTGGCCTTAATCTGAGAATCCTGTGATTATTCCAACATCATCAAGGCTAAGGAGACTCGGGAGAGGAGTTGGAATTACTGTGGAGTCGAGGCTGAGCCGCCATTGTTAGCCAGGAAGTTAAGGTCTCGGCTTCCTGCCGGCTTCTGCTCTTATCCAATAGGAAGGCAGTTACCTCAGCAGGGAGGGGCCTCAGATGTCGCCTGACATCTTAAAGGAGCCACAGCTGGCGGAGAAGATACCGTGGGCACCAAGCCGGCAGGTTTATTCTTATACCAAATTCATTCCCAGCTGAGGCTGCTCACCTTTGTCATCAGCTAACCCCAATCTCCTGCTAGCCTGGTTACTGGCTCCCGGGCCCCTAGTGACTCCTTTACCATCTCACCTATCATAACAACCATAGATGACAATTCTACCTATATTAATTTGCCTATTTTGGTTTATTACATACAGTTATATATTACAATTATACATTTTTGTTATTTAAACGATTAATATCGCAAATTATGGTTTTTTTCTCAAAGTGACACAACACCCGAGTTATGCTTGTTTTTTTGGTGAATTTTGACACACCAAGCTCAAAAGGTTGCCCATCACTGTTCTAGGACAATGCGACTGCTTCCAAGAATCTTCCTCTTGCCCTGCACACTGATGCAGAGAGAATGAATCAGTCCTTGGGCTTGGCCTTTTATCCCCCTTTCCCCACATCACTTCTTGTCTCTCCCCCTCTTTACAGGAACCAATTGCAGTCTCCCAGTTTGCTAGCACTGCCCAAGGTGGGGGGCAGTGCTTGTGGCCTTTGGAGAGTGTAAACTTTTATCAAAAGACTTCACAAGTTCCTGACTGATTGAGTTAAAAGGGTGGAGCACTCCAAAGTACTTGATTAAGTTAAGATAAAGAAATTCCCTTTCACAAATGCTAATTAATTTTGTAAACCTGATTATTTAAAGCAGTATCTTCAAATAATTTATTCCATGAACAAAACATATCTCTGTGACATATATGTATGTAAATTCCCTCCCTCCCCCCCAGAGGACGTGTATATTTAAGAACTAAAAATCAGCCTGTGTTTTGGTTGGCCTCCCCTGTTTGGGGAGAATTTTTGAAGTCACCAGATTGATGTGCTTGAATGACATGATAAATTTTTCTTCTCTTTTTTCCCCATTCATGCTCAGAGTTGCTACCTGGAATCAGATGACCCTTTGCTGCTACAAATGAGCATAATTCTAACCATAGAAACCTCCCCTGAAGAATATGAAGAGAGCAGACAAGATTTACTAGATAATCTCTCCATTGTTTATGTAGCAATAGATAAAACTGAGACCTCAGGTAAGGTGAAACCTTGAGTCTTCCATTATAATAAAGTTTGGTGACTATAGAAGCATCAATTGCTGTAAAATGTCCACGTGGGGATAGTTATTCCACCATGTAAAGAATAAACAAGTGTTTATTCTTTGCCAGATGAGTGATAGCATTTTCTTTGGTTATTTAAGTCATTCAAGGTTAGCATTGGAAGAGGGGGACAAACCATATATCAGATTTTGACAAGTTAAGGTCAAAAGAGCAGGTCAGCATTTTGTAGGCGGTTTTAGCTTATTCTTTTGCAAGAGGTTTTTTCCCTGGACCTACGGACCCCTGAGTAATCCTTGGATTATGTGAACTTGTATTCACAGAAAATGTATTCTGTGAACTTGGATGGGAAAAAGGGACCTCTTAATTTTCACTAACTTGTCATTGAAATTTAGCATTTCTTTGAATTATTTGAAAGCAGGATTCTGAGGGGTCCATAGGTTTTTACCAGATGACAAAAGGGGTCTCTGACACAAAAAGGTTTAGGATCCTGGTGTAGTGACATTATGCTCTATTTTAATCCATCAGTATGTGACATGCTGTTGCTTCCTGGAGGCAGGTAGGTGGTCTAGTGGACAGAACCCTTTGGCTTGAAGTCCAGAAGGCCTGAGTTTTAGCCTGTCCTTAGATACTTAGGACATATGTGATCCTGGGCATCCATGTTAACCTCTAATACATATTAACTTCTGACTGTTTCCTCTCCATTTCCTCCACTGTAAAATGGAGGTGATATTAAAAGCACTCACCTCCCCGGATAGTCATGAGGACGAAATGAGATAGTTTGCTTAATGCTAAGCACCTACATAGGATGATAATGAGTAAAACTGGCGGCTTAAAGAACTCAAAGTAGCTTGCTTATTTATTGAGCGCAAAATAATAGGCATGTAATCCATGCTTATTCCTTTCCGAGTCAACTGTCTTATAATGGCTGCCATATCTTTTGATAATTTCTTACTGAAGCTAATAGAGTTGGTCAGATTTGACCTTCTCTTGACCATAAATCTCAAATCTTCTAATTCTGTATTTGCTGTTTTTCATTTTTTGATGACTTATTTGAACTGTCCTTTTTTCTATATACTTGAAAAAAAAGTTACAATAAGGAAAAAAATCCTAATTTTTATTTCAGTGAAGAAATCCTTATTACACCTTTGACAGAAATTTAAGTTATTTCTATACCTCCTATAAAAGTAAATAATTTAGTTACTCTGATTGTTTTTGACAGATGATTCTGCAGTAAATATGTATGTTTTACATTCAGGAAACAGTCTTCTGTGGATACAGGTGATGCAATTTCCTTGTTGACTTTATCTTCTTACATCTTATTTTTATGTTATAACATACGATATGTGTAAAATTTTTTGTTGAATTTACAAAGGTATAATATATTTTGATCTAACCTTGCTAGGGAGATTATGGATGTTTTTTTTTTTGCATATCTTAAAAATGTAGGAAAGTATTTCTCTCCTGTCTCAGATGATTAAACTGTTAGTTTTAGTTTTTTTTTTTTAATCAGAAGCTATGCAGTATACAAACTCTCAAGGCTCTTTCCAGCCTCTATATCCTATGGTTCAATATTTTTCTCTAGTCCATCTATGTAACATCATTTCTCAGATGTAATTTAGAAAATGAGGATGTTTGGCTTAAAGAAAAATGTTTCTAGCTAACATTTATAAATTAAGAAAATGAATGCATTGTACCAAAATATGAATATATACATATACCTAAGTTTATCAAGAGATGCTTGTCCATTTATTTCAGATAAGAGAGAAGTATAGCAAGAAACAACTTCAGGTTTGCTTTCAGAACTGGCTCCTAATTTTAGCTCATTTTTTTAGTCACTTTGTGACAACAGGCAAACCTCAGTTTCCTTATCTGTAAAATGTAGTTAGGAAAGCGCTTTCCCCATTCATAATAGGTGCCTTAATGTACATTGATGAATGAATAATGGTGACTTTATAGGGTTGAGGCCTAAATAAAATATAGGTGAAAACTCTTTGTTTACTGGGACATGTAGATAAATATAAGGTATTTGCACATAAATATAAGCACGTTGATGGTCAAGACAAAGGAGTTTTTTGGGGTAGAAGGCAGAGGAAGTGTCTGGACCTATGATTTCATTAGGATTCTTACTTCCAGTGAGAAAACTCCCTCCGTCCATGCAGATCAGCATCTGTTTTATAAATATCCTTAAAGAATTGCTTGGAACTCTGAGAGAGTGATGGAACTTTGTTAGGATGCAGTAACCACTCCAGAGCAGAGTGGTCCTTGAACTCAGGTCTTTTTGATTCCAAGGGCAGCCCCTTTGTTCACTAAACTATGCTGCCTTTCAAGCTTAAAGGATATCATTGAAGAGATACATGATCAGAAAAGGAGGAGGGGAGCAATAAGGTAGTGAGAGCAGAGGGATTACAGCAGCTCCCCTGAGTGCCCCATTGGTACCCACAAAGTATTCAGGTGTGGAGTGTTCGTCAGCTCCTTCTTGGTAAGGGGGTTGGAGAAAGAAAAGAGACAAGACTCAAGTGGAATGAGACAGTGTGATCTATGCCAAGAGAAGGGGGAAACAGTGTGCACCTGCGTGAAGCTTTGAATCTTATGAAGTAACCAAAGATTTAGGATAAGGAGGAATAAAACTGCTCTCCTAGAGAACCTGAAGTGATTTTCCTGTTGACTAAGTGCAATATCAAAGAACTCTAGAATTTGTCATCAAATCAGAAGGAATCTGGGCAGGGGAGAGTAACGAAACTATTCTTTTGACTTGAGCATTGAAGATATCATAATTTCCCTAGCTTTTTGGTCCAAATGTATTTTTCCTTAAATCCTTTTGGTTGATTTTCTTTTTAGGGTGATAATAGAAACATTCTCTTTCCATTAAGATTCAACAGTCTAGGTTCAAACCCGGCCTCAGCCACTTCCCAGCTGTGTGACCCTGGGCAAGTCACTTGACCCCCATTGCCCACCCTTACCAATCTTCCACCTATGAGACAATACACCGAAGTACAAGGGTTTAAAAAAAAAATCAACAGTTTATTATCTTTTGGGCAGTTATTCTGCAGTCATCCCTCATGCTGCTCCTTCACCTGTCTAGATAATTTGGGTCACTCCTTAGCTTTTATTTTCCCCATTTGAATCTTTCCTCTTGGTGGAACCTATGATTTCCTACCCCTTTCTCTCCCAAACATTTTTTCCCATTCTGCATCCTTTAGGTTTCCTTGCCTCCCTTTGAAAAATGTGGAGACAAAATAGATACTAGCTATTTTCCAACAAGGAGGCCAATGATGCTTATCTTTTATTTCAGGATGTACATCATTTCTCACAAAGAGATTCTTTATCTTTGCAATTTGAACCAGTCCTGCTACCCTCTTCTACAACCAATTTTACCAAAATTGCTTCTTTTATTTGTAAAGGTATAGTATTTATATATGTTTGACAGCTCTCTCCTGTTTCCTTCTGTTGCCTAAGCATATCTCTCATGAATTTCTATCATTAATGCTATTTTCCAAGAACACCATTAATTTATAATGGCCAAACCCTATGGTAATGTCTTGAAACTCTGCCATCTTGCCATCTAGCTGATCACCCATTTGTACTATTGTCCCTGTGGGATTAACTTTTTCCAATTTTGTCATTTCACTTAAAGCCACATTTTCATGAAACCAGTTAAAGATGTTAGGGAGAGTATGCTTATATAGCTGATAAAATGATGATAATTATTGATGTCTCAATGGAGTGATTTTCTTATAACTCTAGATTACCTTAGGGTAGAAGATAATGAGTTTGATTCCCATCGTGCAAGGATTAAGAGTTTTTAGAGTTTGCATTAAGAAAGAATGCCAATACTATTTATTTTATATGCTTTAATGTGAAATTTTATATTGGAATTCTTGATTTAGTAGTGATTAGGGACTAGGAATAATCAGATTTCTAGGATACTTTTCCCTTAAGTTTTTTAAAATCCAATTTTATTTTGTTTTTAGCTTTTTTCTTTTTTTTCTCTCTCCCTCTCCCTCTCCCTCTCCCTCTCCCCCTCTCCCT
>NC_058135.1:118154174-118162274 GCF_016433145.1 Gracilinanus agilis | reverse complement strand
CCACACCACACCACACCACTGTAGCTGGCAAGCCTAAAGACTTTCTTCCTACTAACTGAGAAAAAGCAGGGCTTTGTCATGGAAATAGTGCATTAATGGTTTGGCAAAAGAAACATCCAGGTAGTAGGCTGTATTTTGTAGAGGGACCGAGCCAGAGAATCAGTAAAGAGGAAAAGCATAAGGGAATCTGTTGGAACTCCATTTGTTGTGGTTCTCTTCAGACTTCCTAGAAACCAAGATATGAGATCTTTGCTTGACCCTGATTTTTCATTCCATTTCCAAATAGCTCCATCATGTCTCAGTGAAACTGATTATCGTGGGGAAGAAAGAAGTCAGAAAGGCATGGCCTCATTGCAAGCATGTCTCTCTCGCCCTGTGGTACAAGGGTAGGTTCTGTCAATCAGTTAGTCCAGTATTTATTAAGCATCACCTTTGGGCCAAGCTGTCTACAACATGCTTGGAGTAGAAAGACAAAAATGGAACAGCCCCTCCCTCAAAGGAGCTTATAAATCTTTTGACAGCAGGTTAATTCAGTTTTAATTCTATTTTTCATTAAGAGTCAGGGAACAATTTCTTAAAAGGAAAATCCTTAGGGAGGTTTTAGATAACTATTTTTATAAGTGAGATCTTAATCCCAGCCCCATCTCTGGTAGAGCTGCTAAAATAACTTTTCATCCCTTCATAAATCCACATCATTAACTGATGTGGTTCTTTTTGTCTCTTTCTGTTCTTAAGATTTTTGGCAATAATTAACTGAGCCATAGTAGGATAGTACGAATTGGAGAAGGATGGGGAGGATTAGAGCAGAGAGGCAAAGACAGAAGAGTATCCATAGGCCAAAAAATCCAATCCTGAAGAACTAGGATTTCTGACATTTTTGAAGTTGAGTGAGATTAGTGCTGGCCCTTCCCTTAGAGTGTTTTCAGCAAGGCCCGAGACTCATCCTTGTCTTCTGTGTGTCCGTTCATAGATATTTTGCGATTGACCCTTCTGCCGTCCAGTTTCATCTTGAGCCACACTGGAATGCATCAGGAGTTTGGTCAATCTGGTACACTAATCGTTTTAGTCACAGTGTGGCTGTAAATGACGTGCTTGTTTCTAAGGAGACCAAGCATATTTTAAAGGTAGGTATGGGCAGATTTCTTTTGAAGTTAGTTTTCTTCTAAGTCAAGTACTTATGAACACCTTTTTGGTGGTCATTTAGAAAAAAGAAATGTATTTTATTTTTCATAGTTTAAAAATGATAAAAATGATTGTTTCAGGAGATAGTCTTGGGAGATAGAATATTGCAAAGTATTTGACTATATAGTCGATGCTTAGGATTTTGACAGACCCCTTAGTCCCACTAATCCTCGTTTTTCTTCTCTGTAAAGTGAGAGTTGTACTACATGACCTACAAAATCCTCTTCCTCTCCAAAATTATTAATATCTTATGTTCCTATTGCCTGCCCATTCATAGGATTTTTTTTCAAAATACAGTATTGGTTAAAATGCCTAAAATGAAATCAATTAGTGAGGGGAAAAATACATCAATATACAGCCATTTATGGGCTGCACTTGGATTTTACTATAAGCCCTATTGATGGTGGATTGTCCCTAATATTGAGCTGTAAATTGTGTCTTTCTGCAGATTTTTCTGTAACTATATGTATCCAGAGTCTTTTTTATTATTTTTTATTTAATAATTTTTATTTTTTAGAAAAGTTATTCATGGTTACATGATTCATGTTTTTACTTTCCCCTTCACCCCCCCCCCATAGACGATGTATATTTCCACTGGTTTTAACATGTGTCATCAGTCAAGACCTATTTCCATATTATTGGTAGTTGTACTAGGGTGGTCATTTCGAGCCTACATCCCCAATCATATCTGCCTCAACCCATGTGTTCAAGCAGTTGTTTTTTCTTCTGTTTGCACTCCTGCAGTTCTTCCTCTGAATGTGGGTAGCGTTCTTTACCATAAATCCCTCAGAATTGTTCTGGGTCATTGCATTGCTGCTAGTACAGAAGTCCATTACATTCTATTTTACCACAGTATATCAGTCTCTGTGTACAATGTTCTTCTGGCTCCAGAGCCTTTTTTTAAAAAAAAAAAGGATTGTTTGCTGATAACATCAAGTCATAAGTCATTAATGTGCTATATTCATGATTTCATAGAAGGAAATAACAAAGGTGATTTGTGATTTGCACTAAGAAAATTATTTTTTGCTAAAAAGGGATCTGCTGGAATAAATCCATACAGCACATTGAGGAAAAAAATGCTGCCATTTGGGAAATCTTTCAGATTATTTACATGACGTTATATAAGCATTCCTTAAAATAATGGACATAAGACAAAGAGTTCCAAACAGATGTATTTTAAAGTATTTGATTTTATTGCACTTAATTTGGCAAGTCATCTCATCCAGTCTTTCCTTTAAAGGAAGAGTGGTTTTAGATAATTTGATTTTTTTATGAATGAGATTTTAATAATGATTAGCTGTAGAAAAAAATCCTTTTTGGTTTTCTTCCTTTTAGATTCAGAATTTCACTGGCCCCTTATTTCTACCTCCAGGATGTTGGAATATATTTTCTTTGAGACTTGATATTAAAGACACTGCAGTAAATATGTTCACCCATGTGTCTTTGACCACAAATATAGGTGCTACGTTTGTAATACCTCTTCAGATTTATTCGCCTCCAGCCAAGGTATTATTTTATTGCTGTGTGTGTGTGTGTGTGTGTGTGTGTGTGTGTGTGTGTGTGTGTGATTAGACTTCTTCAAAGATTTCCTGATGTTCTTTTATCCATCAGCTCTTGGTATTACACAAAAGAGGGCTAGGTTCTTTGATACTGGTCTGACAGTCCAGCAATAGTAAAATATCAGTTTCTACTTGATATCTGTTCAGATAGATTAAATGTAAAAATATCCATTTGTAAAGACTAGTTAATAGTTTGATTTTCCTAAGCAGTTTTGTATCATCAGATATTCATTCCTTTGAGGGTTGGCTCCCACTGCATAGATTGAAAGATGTAGGAAGATGGAATGGAATTTGTACTTATCCCATTCAACAGAACAAATGTGTTCTTTATTTTATTTTGTTAAAAATCCTTTCCTTCTGTCTTGTAATCACTACTAAGTATATATAAGTTTCAAGACAGAAGAGTAGGAAGAGCTAGGCAATTGGGGTTAAGTGGTTTACCCAGGGTCACATAGCTAGGAGGTATTGGAGTCTAGATTTGAACCCAGGACCACCTGACTCCAGGCTTGGTGCTCTATACACTGACCTACCTAGCTTCCCTAGGTGTTGTTTTTTGAAATAACTTTTGAACTTCGTCAGCTTTCTCATTAAAATATAATTTGGATGGGAAGAAAAAAGCATTTTGATTGATTGATTTCTCAAGAAATGGATATTTACTGTAGATGGAGACTTCTCTGTGTTTCATGTGCAAGTGCTTTTGACCTTGTTTTTTTTTTATTTAAATATTTTATATTTTTAGAAAAATTTTCTCTGGTTACATGATTCATGTTTTTACTGTCCCCTTCACCCCCCCCCCCCATATCCAATGCACATTTCCACTGGTTTTAACATGTGTCATCAATCAAGACTTATTTACATATTATTGATAGTTGCATTGGTGTGGTCGTTTAGTGTCACATCCCCAATCATGTCTGCCTGAACCCATGCGTTCAAGCAGTTGTTTTTCTTCTGTGTTTCCTCTCCTGCAGTCCTTCCTCTGAATGTAGGTAGAGTCTTTACCATAAATCCCTCAGAATTGTCCTGTGTCATTGCATTGCTGCTAGTACAGAAGTTCATTACATTCGATTTTACCACAGTGTATCAGTTTCTGTATACAATGTTCTTCTGGCTCTGCTCCTTTCACTCTGCATTGACCTTGTTTTTTGATGACACTTTTTGAATTAATTATTGCCTTTCCATCTAGACGGGGAATCTGGGCTCTGAAGTGATAGCTCATTGTGGCATGCACTATTACTTGGGAAAATTAAACAGAGGTAAGAATTTTATTCAGTCTTGCTGCTAGAACTGAAATGAGGGTGTAGAATTGGGATGCTCATCTCTTTTATATTAATATAGTTGCACCATATGTTGCTACTTTTTTTTTTTTTTTTTTACCCTTGTACTTCGGTGTATTGCCTCATAGGTGGAAGATTGGTAAGGGTGGGCAATGGGGGTCAAGTGACTTGCCCAGGGTCACACAGCTGGGAAGTGGCTGAGGCCGGGTTTGAACCTAGGACCTCCCGTCTCTAGGCCTGACTCTCACTCCACTGAGCTACCCAGCTGCCCCCTATGTTGCTACTTTTTGAAAAATGATCATTCATGAAATGCTTTAAAAGAATTCAGCAGACTTGTCAATGATGATAACCCTTTAAATTTGTGGCATCTTTTATTTATTTTCAAAGCTCTTGTTATCTGTATCTGTTCAATCCTAAACTCTGTTTTTAATAAAGAACAGTGATGCATCTCTGGTTTCATGTATAAAATGATATATTTCCTGGGATATGACCATTAAGGTCTTCTCTTCCCACCTAGTAAGTTTGGACAGAGGTTATACTAGAAGAGTTAAGAGAGTACTACGGGAGACTTGGGTTATGTCAACAACCATTTTCACAAGGATTAAACCTGACTGAGGGCTGGAATTTTGGCATGGAGGCCATTTCCAAACTTTCCCTCAGGCCTCGAGTTCAAAACACCATTTTCTAAGCAACGATCACTTTCAGAAACTTGTCAATTGCATTAGATTCCTATCTTGATTTTATGTCAACCTCTCAAATGCTGTAAAAATGAAGGAAGATGGCAATTCAATTCTTAGACCAAGCATTTCAGGATACTGGTCTTGTGCAGGTAGCAGCACCGTCTTTTAAAAAAAAAATTTTTTTAATGTCCTGCTGGGCTCATTTATTGATAGATACTCTTGTTGGCAGTGAGATAGTAAGGGCCCTGGGAACTGATATTGAGGGAAAATAGGATTTGTGTAAAAATGAATAATGATTAAATTCTAAACTAAAATTAATAAAAGCTTCACAGTTGAAACAAAAGATATTTTATTGTTTATTCACAAAACTTCTGTTATATGTGATTACAATAAAAAGCTAAAAATCATAAAATAAAAATATAAAATGAAGAAAAAAATTGAATATTTTGTTTAACTTTTAAGAAGTACACCAAGACCTATGATTTTTTTTTAGTTTTAGAGAACTCCCTGTTCCTCAAATCCTGAGCAGCTTGGCAATTTATAGCCTTAAAGAGTTACTTATAGAATACTTAGTGTCTTTCTCTCAGTCACACAATAAGTATGTGTCAGAGTCAAGGCTCTTACTGAACCTAGAACTCTTCTGACTCTCAAGGCCAGCCACAACCCAGTCAGAGGTCCATACTTTTTTCTGTGTCATGGATCACTGTGCCAGTCTGGTAAAACCTATGGACCCTTTCCCAGAATAGTGTTTTTAAATACATAAAAATAAATAGGATGACAATGGAAGCCAATTATGGTTGTCAAATATGGTTAGATATTGAAATATGGTTATCAAAAATCTTTTTAAAGACCTCAAATTTAAGAACTTCTGGTGAAAATGGATAATTGAGATGATTAAATTTAGATGATTCAATATTAAATCCAACTGATTTGAAACAGATGGATAGTAATTATGAGTAGACAGGAGGTAACAATTTGCATTGTGGAGTAAGAGAAGCCATACATTCTCAGAATGTTTAATATTTTCCATTAGCAGAGTATTCAGGAAGTCATGTGGAGCTTAATTTTAAGTGTCAAGTAAATTGAATTATGTTTTCTGTCATTGCAAATAAACAACTTGATTTCATTTCTAGGAAGTCCTCATTGGCAAAGGGGCTTTCCTTTGGACCATCCTACTTGGAAGGTGGATTCTAAGCTTGCAAACAAATTTTATCAGAGATGGCAGAATATAAAAAATGGCCATGTCTGCAGGTATGTCCCAACGTTCCACAAACTCTTTCCTTTTTCAGTATGACACTTCGTGAAAGTTGTCTTTTATGCAGTATTCTCTTTGCTATAAAGAACTCTTAAAGGTTGACATATATATTTAAATATCTAGTATGTAAATTTATGGAAGAAATAAGGGTTCCTCCCAGTCAATAAACATTGATTAAAAAAATCCTTTTTCTGTATTGGTGTGGGTGGGTCAGTGCTGGGGGTGGGAGTCTTTCTTTATATTCCCCATTGCTTAACATGGTACCTGGTAGATAGAATGCTTACATAAACCATAAAATTTTTTCTTTATTAAACAGGAGGAGTGTTTCAGGAATGACTCCATTTGTTTATCCAAAGAAGACTGAAGAATTGGGGTCCTTTGCTTCCTCTTTGCCACGTTTAATCACAGAGCCTGGCCTTATATTGAACTTTAGTGCGTCTGCTCTTAGGAACAGTATGGTGAGGATAATGGCCTTTTAAAAAATCTCTTTTGCAAGAAGTTTGTTAGCATTGTGAGGGTGTATATGCATGTGCATGCACATATATATATATATATATGTATATATGCATATATATACATATATATGTATATATGTATATATATCTCATTATTCTAAAAAATAGTATGAAATGTGAAAGAAAATTAAATTTACTTAAAAAAATAAATGTATTTTATTTTGACATATACATTAGCTCAAGAAAAGCCAAACCAAAATAAAATCACAAGAATAATATGTGAAATTCTTAAAAAACGAAGTTTGGGAGTCACAGTCCATTACCATATTGTATACATATTCAAGCAGGGTTTGATTTTATTTAGATAGCATTCCCATTTTTAAGCAATTAATTTTGCTGTATTTTTACTTTCTTTCTTTTTACAAAAGTATGTCTTTAGTGCAGAGAAGTAAGTTCAATCCAAGCCATATCCCAGCTTTTTGTGACCTTGTTCCAGTTGTATCCCTTTTACAAAAATGATTAAGAAAATAAGCATTAATATTTTCATCTTAACTCAAGATATCACTGCCTGCTAACATATTAACATTCTTCAAATGAAGCCCAATATTCCTAGGGTTTCTTTCATTCGTTCCTGTTATGTGGTAGAGCACTGGGCAAATCATGAAAAACTAGACTTAATAGATTTTAATTTTTCAGTATATAATATACAAATATAAAAAGAACAGAAAAACAGGATCGTGTATGAAAATGTGAACTTTAGCTTTTTTTAGACATTTATGTTCAATTTAACATGTTAATATCGTCTTTGCCCTTTACATCCCCTTTCTGAACTATCTTCTATTCTCACCTTTGTATCTTATTTCACTCATTCTCTTTTCTTACATCAGTATCACAAATATCTCAAATCATCTATTACCAACCCAAAACTCTTTCCTTTTTCCTTCCCCACAAAGTCCTTCTTTGTGACAGATGCAGTCAAGCAAGACAAATTCACATTGACTTTGTTTTAAAATAATATCTTGTTCTGAATCTCTAACTCCAGCCAGAGTTGGCCAAGACTCTTCAATAGGAATCTTCTACAATTTATGATTTGTTGTTGCATTGCTTGGAATACAATTATCTTTTGAAGTTACTTTTCTCTGTGTCATTGTTTTAATTTTATAAATTGTTTTCCTGCTTCTACTCCCTTAATTCTACATCATTTGATATACATTTTCTCTGTTTCTTCAAATTCATTCTTTTTCTAATTTCCAGTAGTATAGTATTCATTACATTCCGATATTGTAATTTGTTCTGTTATTTCCCAGGAGATGGACACACATTATAAAATTTCAAAGTGAATTTTTCTTCACTAAATTTTATAAGACATTAGGACTCACAACTCATGAATAGTCTTCTCCTCCCCTAATTTGGTGGCATGTGTCAGTATAGTTACCTGATTCTGTGAATTTCTTTTCATTACTTTTGGGTCCAAAATGATTCTTCTTTTAAAAAAAACTCTTACCTTCTGTTTTAGAATCAATACTATGTATTGGTTCCAAGGCAGAAGAGTGTTAAGGGCTAGGCAATGGGGGTTAAATGACTTGTCCAGGATCACACAGTTAGGAAGCATTTGAGGCCAAATTTGAACCCAGGTCCTCCTTCTCTAGGCCTGGTTCTCAGTCCACTGAGCTACCTAGATGTCCCCCCCCCCCC
>NC_058135.1:118063693-118152784 GCF_016433145.1 Gracilinanus agilis | reverse complement strand
ATATATATATATATGTATATATGCATATATATACATATATATGTATATATGTATATATATCTCATTATTCTAAAAAATAGTATGAAATGTGAAAGAAAATTAAATTTACTTAAAAAAATAAATGTATTTTATTTTGACATATACATTAGCTCAAGAAAAGCCAAACCAAAATAAAATCACAAGAATAATATGTGAAATTCTTAAAAAACGAAGTTTGGGAGTCACAGTCCATTACCATATTGTATACATATTCAAGCAGGGTTTGATTTTATTTAGATAGCATTCCCATTTTTAAGCAATTAATTTTGCTGTATTTTTACTTTCTTTCTTTTTACAAAAGTATGTCTTTAGTGCAGAGAAGTAAGTTCAATCCAAGCCATATCCCAGCTTTTTGTGACCTTGTTCCAGTTGTATCCCTTTTACAAAAATGATTAAGAAAATAAGCATTAATATTTTCATCTTAACTCAAGATATCACTGCCTGCTAACATATTAACATTCTTCAAATGAAGCCCAATATTCCTAGGGTTTCTTTCATTCGTTCCTGTTATGTGGTAGAGCACTGGGCAAATCATGAAAAACTAGACTTAATAGATTTTAATTTTTCAGTATATAATATACAAATATAAAAAGAACAGAAAAACAGGATCGTGTATGAAAATGTGAACTTTAGCTTTTTTTAGACATTTATGTTCAATTTAACATGTTAATATCGTCTTTGCCCTTTACATCCCCTTTCTGAACTATCTTCTATTCTCACCTTTGTATCTTATTTCACTCATTCTCTTTTCTTACATCAGTATCACAAATATCTCAAATCATCTATTACCAACCCAAAACTCTTTCCTTTTTCCTTCCCCACAAAGTCCTTCTTTGTGACAGATGCAGTCAAGCAAGACAAATTCACATTGACTTTGTTTTAAAATAATATCTTGTTCTGAATCTCTAACTCCAGCCAGAGTTGGCCAAGACTCTTCAATAGGAATCTTCTACAATTTATGATTTGTTGTTGCATTGCTTGGAATACAATTATCTTTTGAAGTTACTTTTCTCTGTGTCATTGTTTTAATTTTATAAATTGTTTTCCTGCTTCTACTCCCTTAATTCTACATCATTTGATATAAATTTTCTCTGTTTCTTCAAATTCATTCTTTTTCTAATTTCCAGTAGTATAGTATTCATTACATTCCGATATTGTAATTTGTTCTGTTATTTCCCAGGAGATGGACACACATTATAAAATTTCAAAGTGAATTTTTCTTCACTAAATTTTATAAGACATTAGGACTCACAACTCATGAATAGTCTTCTCCTCCCCTAATTTGGTGGCATGTGTCAGTATAGTTACCTGATTCTGTGAATTTCTTTTCATTACTTTTGGGTCCAAAATGATTCTTCTTTTAAAAAAAACTCTTACCTTCTGTTTTAGAATCAATACTATGTATTGGTTCCAAGGCAGAAGAGTGTTAAGGGCTAGGCAATGGGGGTTAAATGACTTGTCCAGGATCACACAGTTAGGAAGCATTTGAGGCCAAATTTGAACCCAGGTCCTCCTTCTCTAGGCCTGGTTCTCAGTCCACTGAGCTACCTAGATGTCCCCCCCCCCCCCAAGAAAGAACTTCATCAGTTCTCCCTTCTCTTATATTTAGAAACAAAAATGACATGAAACAAACCATGCTGTTTGTAAAAGTACTAATTGAATGCTCGTAACAGTTAGTTGTTCATCCTTCCTCTTGTGATCATGTGTATAATTATCTACTAAATGTTGTGTCCCCCATTCATCAGGAGAGAACATGAGGGACTTGAGAATAGGGATTATTTTTATTTTGTTTTTCTATTGCCCCCTCCCCCCAGCCCAGAGTCTGCCTTAAATACCTGTTGGATTAGATTGGAATGGAATGATCCCTCTTAGGAGTGTAAGGCTGCACCTCAATTGACTAGTCTGATTTCCTAGTGTCATCACATAAAGGTGTTTTCATCTAAAATTTTCAACTCTCTAGGTAAAATATTTTGTGCTGAGGAATCCCTCATCTTCCCCAGTTACTCTGCACCTGGTGCCTCTATCTTCATATTCTAAACCTGAATGGGCATTGAACCTGCTCCATAAATGGTAAAGTACTTAATCTTGCAAAGAAATGTAATTTTCAAAAAAGTTTATTTTGCTTTTATATCACCGTTGTGTTTTTACTTATATACATATAGATATATAAAAATGAATATATTCTAAATAAATAATAAATAGCCCCCCTCCCTGAGAGTCATTCCTTGTAAGAAAGAATAAAACTGTTCAGCTGGCCGAGCCGGGCAGTATGTGCGGAGGGTCACAGCTCGGTGCTCACCTGTGCAGAGAGGGGAGGGAGCAAAACCTTCTCACCTCTTCTCGGGCTCCGAGTGAGGACCACCCTACAGTTACATAGGAATTGCCTCAGGAAGGCATGTCTGCTCCTCCTCAGACCCTTCCCCATCGTTCTCTGGTCAGAGAGGTCTGAGAGGGATACAGAGTCTGGAGGGAACTCTGCTTTAGGAAGGAGGCATAGGAGTAGTGTTGACCTCAAGGTCCAAATTTCAGGCATCTCCCCTGCTATCTGGGGCTCAGTTTCCTTATCTGTTATTCGGGAATACTTTGGCCACATTAGGAGAAGACAGGGCTCCTTAGAAAAGACTGTGGTGTTGGGAAAGGTGGAAGGCAGTAATAGGAGGGGATAGTGAGGCTGAGATGGTTAGTCAGTATCATGGAAGCAACAAGCATGAGTTTGGATAGATTGGGAGATAGTGGAGGATTGAAGGGCTGGATGTGCTGGGGTCCTTGGGGTCCTGAAGGACTAGCCATGACTGAACAACAACAAGAACGGTCCCTTCTAGTTCTAAATCAGAATCTTGTTTTTCTCTCCAGAAAGTGCAGATTAATTTGTGTGTCTGGGGATTGGGGGACCCTCCTGCTCCCAAGCCCCTGAGTTGTGATTATTTTTTGAAAGTGGTGCCTCTGCTCTAATGATGTTTTGTTATCTGACACTCTCTGTGGTGCCTTATAGGGTAATTCTCTCTGGAATCTGGTTGTGCTTTCAGCACCTTGGTAGTAATGATACTATAAAATTTAATTCTGAGTGAGAAAATATCAACTTGCATCTAAGAAGTTCCCTTAGCATGCGCAATAGGAATTGAAATCCTTTGATTTCATCCTTTGATGAAATAAAATATGATGAATCTAAAAAGTTAATTATTTCTCACTTTAGCTTCATGTAAATGATAATCAACTCCAAATAGTCTCTTAGCCTTTTTTAACTCATGGTGTGTACAGTATTTTTACTCTCCTTTTTTTTTTCTTCATTAATTGTTTTGTAACTTTATGATCAGATTTAGAGCTACAACGGACCTTTGAAATCTATTTGCTCAATCAACTTCATGTTAAAAAGGAGGAAATTGAGGCACACAGAGGTTATTTAATTGACTTGCCGTTTGTTGTCCACAGAGAGTAAAAGATGGAGGACTTGATCCTAAGTCTTCCTGAGCTCTATCCACTACCCCACCTAGCTGCCCATGATAGTTATGCATAAACAAAATTGAAGGATTAGATGTCACTAGGACAAAGGTGGAGACCAAGTAATATTTCTTTAAAAAAATATACCATTCAATAATCTTTTCACAAATTTGAATAAAATATTAATTTTTTCCCACTTTTTTTCCTTTTCTTTCTCCTCAGGTTTGATATTGATGTCCAAACGATTAATTTCACAACTAGTGAATTCCAGCTTACTGAAATGTGCCCCCATCTGGTAAGATGCTTACTTTAGGCAAAGACAAAATTATTCTGGGAAATTGAGAAGAGAAAACACTATAAAGAATTGGTCTCACTGAATTATGTTGAAAATGTTACAATATGCTGTCTTTGGTATTCATTTTTATTTTTATTTTCTGTCCATAAAAGTATTATCTCACATTTATTAGGAAACTATGATTTTTAATATGTTGAATTTCAAAGTGTATCCAGACTCTCTTTAGGTTCCGTAAAATGATTTTACTGTTAATAATCCCAATCTTCCAGTTTTTTCCCATTACTACTTCTGCAGTATCCTAGGTAGTAAGTCTGTTATAGTGGTTGGTTGAAATGAGTGATTTACTAATTGTAGTTTTTCATCATCACTGTGAGTGAGCAAGAGCTCTCATGTGGCATTTTTACTCTGTGGGGATGATAGTAGGCCAGACCCATGCAGGGCCCTATTGCTGACCCCTGTGTGTCTTTAGCAGGCCACGTTACTTGGACTCACTGGCCCCATCTGTCAAAAGGGGGATGATGCTGAGGGTTATAGGGTACTCTTAGAAATAGGAAGTGCTTGATATGTTTATGGCTAATACTAATTGTGGCATGCTGGGATTGCTTTTTGTTTATTGACTTAGGGGCCTAGATTTTTCAGTTTTCATTTGTCTGATTTTTCTATCCCTTTGAAGATAAAGGACTCACTCTACTTCTAAGTGATTTATCTTGATTATATGAAATTACTCGAGCATGGCATTCTAAAAAAGTATACATGAAATAACTCCATTGCCTTACCTCTACTCCCTTGTTCTTCTTCATATTTTTTAAAATAGCCCTTGCCTTCTCTCTAAGAATTAATACTGAGTATTAGTTCCAAGGCAGAAGAGTTGTAAGGGCTGGTTAATTGGGGTTAAGCAACTTGCCCAGGGACACACAACTAGGAAGTATCTGAGGTCACATTTGAACTCAGGACTTCCCATCTTTAAACTTGGCTCTCTATCCACTGAGTGACCTAACTACTCCTAATACCATTTCACCATTTTTATAAAATGAACTAATTGGATCAGAATTAAAAAGTCCAAAGGTAGTATGGAAAGTCATATTTTTCTTGAGATGCATTTGGAAATTAATTAAATTAAATTAGATTTCCTCCCAAATTGCACAGTTACTGACTTTTTCTTACCTTTTCTGTAATGACATCAACACTGGATATAATTTGCATTTGTACCAGACAGGACTCGGGACACATCTGGAGTGTTGTAAGATATCCCGGGCATTCCATTTAAAACTTTTTACAAATAAAGATATTCCACAACTGTCTGGGGTGGGGAGGAGGATAGGGCATCAGTATTTATATAGTGTTTACCGTGGGTTAGGCACTTTACAATTTTTATCTCATTGGGTTCTCCCAACAGTCCAGGGATGTGGAAGGCTCTAGTTAACATTCCCGTTTTACAGGTGGTTTTCCTAGAGACAGGAAGTCTGAGAATTGACAGTATAGATTTCTTTAGTTTTCTGGTTCTATGGAAGATGGATTAGTTTTCTCTATTATATCTCAATATAATGTTACATATATAAATACATTATATACATGTATCTCAATACAACATTATAGCTATTCAGTATAATATAGATAATATAATACACATAGTGAGATGTAGACAGAAGTAGATACCTGGATGAAACAGCTAGATGACTTGCTGGATAGAGTACTGGGCTGGGAGTCAGGAAGATTGGAGTTCAAGTGTGGCCTTGGACAAGTCCTATAACCCTGCTTGCCTTAGTTTCCTCTTCCATAAGATGGTCCAGAGAAGGGAATGGCAAATCACTCTAGTATCTTAACAAGAAAACTCCAAATGGGATCACAAATATTCAGACATGACTGAACAACAGATAACTAGATACTTAGATTGTTCCAGATTGCAGTAGTGGGTGGAAGTTTCAAGATTTAAGCTTCAACCAAAAGAACTCTACTAAGGAGATTTGTCCTTTTTGGATCTTTGATTTCTGAATTTTTAAAAAGGGAATTTCAAAGCATCGTTAAGACTTACTGACTGTATATTTAGTTATCCCCACCCCTCTAATTTATTATATTGCTTACTTAGCAGGGGATTTAGTCATTGTCCAGTGCCTTATAATCAGATTGGACTGCATTGTGAACTAATAAGCAACCTGCAAGCAGAGGCTTGTTTTGGCAACCTTTGGACAGGGTGGTTATAGAAGAGACTGGACTAGGTAACCGCTGATGTCCTCTCCACGGACCTAGTTCCTGGTTCTGTGGTATTGAGCTACATTTTACTAAAGTGAACAAAAATTAGACACAAATTTGAGGGACACCCCATCCTTGGATGTCAACTTCTGGATCAGTAAGCCCAATAGGATGGTGCCACATTTGGAAATTACTTCATCTCTAGTGATTGCTTCACAGTAGGTTTGTTTAGCAAAGCTAAGCAGCAGATGCCTTGTTTGTGTGATTTCTGCTCTCATGACCTGTATGTGAATGACTTCCAGGATTCCCAGGCCCATGATGATCTTCGGGTGACCTCCCAGTCTGAGGAAGTGCACTTGCATTTACAGCCCCTGGAAAGAAGGAGGGTGGGTGTTGTTTTTACACCTGTCGACTACAGAAAAGTAACTTCCATTATACTCATAAGGTAGGTTTTTCTTTGAGGGTCCCTACATTGATTGTATATATGTAAAAGTTTACTTAAATTGAGCATAATAGTTTACCTTGTTTTTATATATTATTGGAGACAACTCTGTGACTCATTGGATTAAAGTCTGGACCTGGAGACAGGAGGGTCTGAATTCAAACATAGCCTTATACACTTACTAGCTGGGTGACCTTGGAGCATTCACTTAACTCATTCTTGCTTGCCCCAGTTTCCTCATCTCTAAAAAGGAAATGATAATAGCACCTACTTATTAAGATTGTCATGAGGGTAGTCGAAAAGCACTTAGCCCACCTGCATACCTGTGCATGTGTCTTCCCCTGCTTATTAGTTTATAAACTCTGAGAGTAGGATCTATCTTCTTTTCACTTTTGTATACTCACTGAATAAATATGTGTTGAATACAAAAAAAGAAAGAAAGAAAGAAAAGCACTTAGCCCAGTTCCTATCACATTTTAGTTGCTTAATAAACAATTCTTCTTGTATTAAATATTCCTTTAATGGCAGAGGACTGTGGCTAAGTGGAAAGAGTTCCTCTGGTACATGGGATGCCATTTAAGTGTCTTGTACCACAGTGTATCTATGTTATGGAGAGGAGGATACATAGTTGCCTTGTCAGCTTCCTCCTCCTTAATGAAATAATAGCTGTGAAATGCTCCAAAAATTCCTAATTATGCTCTGTAAGGGTAAAGTATGAGGAGGTATGGTATAATTCTCAGAAACTCCGAGGGACCCAAATCACACCCAGATGAAATCAAAGATTTTTAATGTGTCGATGCTGTATTATTGCAGTGATGAGCTGAGACATGTTTTTCTTTGGTATTTTGGAAATAGTATAACAAATTAGTTTTCTTGTTTAGAAATGAAAGGCTTTACATTTCTTTTTCTTCCTTTCTAAAGAAATAACTTGACCATTTTCGACATGGTTACTGTGGAAGGCTTTGGAGCAAGAGAATTATTAAAAGTTGGTGGAAGGCTTCCTGGAATGGGCGGCTCACTTAGGTTTAAGGTGCCTGAATCCACTCTCATGGACTGCCAACGGCGTGAGTATTGCAGATTGCCATTCTTGAACAAGAACGGAGATTGTAATGAACCGTTTAGAGCTCAAGTCAAGGAGCTTCCTTAAAGTTTGCTAATAATAGTTATGGTCATAAACAGGTATAATCTGTCTCTCTTGATAGTCCAACCAGAGAGGGAGCAAATAATTGTAATTATGGCTTACCCAAAGTGGTTTTTAATGCCTAAGCAAATTAAAATTTCAGAATAGTGTTTATAGCATGAAGAAAGAAAAATAATTTTTTTATCACTTATCTGCTTGTGGAAAATAAGACTAAAAGATGATACAAAAGACCCAGCATGCATTTAGAAGTCTTTTTGGTCAGGAGTTAGAAGTCAACCATTCATATGGGCTTGAATCCATTTTGAGTGTGAACCTAAAACACCTAAACCCTCAATTTTGGGTTCCATTTAAATTTTAGTGAAAAATGGGCTTTGGGGAATTACTTGAATGCATGTGCACAATATTATTTGGCTTTGGCACTAGGGGGAAATGTGAACATTTATAGTAGGTTTATGTGCTTTTTTTAAGATTCATATTTCTTTTTTAAAAATCCATATGTAACAACCTAGACCTGTTCCATATAACAATTCAAAAGGTACTTATTACTCTTTTTTACTTAAATGAATTAATCACCATCATTTCTTTTTTTTATTACAAATTTAATAGCCATCAACAAAAACATGATCAAATAAACATACAAAATTAGGAGAGTTGAGGAGGTTTTGAGTACCAAAGACTGAATCAGACTGCATGATGGTGAGATTTAGGTTTATGCTGAAATCAGTTTATCCTGGAGGAGGTGTGATGTTCATGGAGTAGAAATCAAGCAGAGAGTATAACAAATACTGGATCCAGGATCAGTCTCCTCACCAGCACTTCACTTATCACCATCATTTCTATTTGACTCTGCTAATGTGCAAATTTCGTAAATTGTGACTTGACTCTCCCAGACAAGAAAGAGGCAATCTAGCTGAGTCTGGGGCCAGGTCTCCTACTCTTGCCAAACGGAGCCAGCTCCTCAGTTTCTCATATTTATTTTCACAGTGACCTAGCAAAGCCAGTGTCCCAGCTCTCCCAGGATACAAGGGACTGACTAATTCTAGGAATTAGACTTGGAAGGGGCAAGTTCTGACCATCTAAGCTGATTTGTTGGAGCAGACAGAAGGGAGATTATTCATTGTAATGAGCATGGAAGTCCTTGATTTGCAAAGCCCTACAAATATTCTGAGAGAGAGGGGCTGATAGGCAGCTTAGTGGATAGAGAGCCAGGCATAGAGATGGGAGGTCCTGGGTTCAATTTAGACCTCAGACATTTCTTATTTGTGTGACCCTGGGCAAGTAATTTAACCCTCATTGCCTAGCTCTTAAGCTGTTCTTCTGCCTTGGAACCAATATGTAGTATTGATTCTAAGACACAAGGTAAGGGTTTAAAAAAAATTCTCAGAGAGGAGCCTACCATATTAATGATAAATTGTCCTGCTCCCTCAGCCCCTACTCTACAATATTAGTGGAGCCAAGCTGCAAGGCCCAGTTTAAACCTTCTCCATTATTGGCCTTTTTGTAGGCTTAACTAAGAAGGAGCCACTGTGTTGAGATCTTGGTGTAGCATACGGGATAGAGCTGGCCTTTCCTTCAGGAAGACCTGGTTTCAAACTAGCACTTAGAACAGCGCTAGTTATTAAACAATGTAGTGCTTAATTGTAATGAATAATTTACTATTTGAATCACATTTCAGACATTTAGTAACCAATCAGTTATTTCACCTCCTCTATCCAAATGCTTTGAAATCTGTGTGTATTGTAGCAAAATGTATGTTTCAAATCCTTGGCCAAGTCTTCCTGATTCCACCCCCACCACATCTCTTCTCTTCCTCTCCACACACACAACTTTTACTGTTATTCAAGCCCTTTTACTGTCTCTCACTGAGGCTCCCGATGAATCTCCCCTAATTGAGGCCATCAGACTTCCCTCCTCACACTGTCAGTGGCTCTGCATTGACTCTACGATAAAGACTTCTCAGCCTGTTCATAAATGATAATTCAACAATTATTAAGCACCTACTCTGTGCCAGACACTGCTAAGTGCTTGGAGTAGGAAAAAAGAGCAAAAGATAGGTCCTGCTCTCAAGAAGCTTATAATCTAAGGAGGGAGGCAACATATTAACAGAAAAATACAAGTCAAGCTGTATACAGGATAAATAAGAAAGAATGAACAGAGACAAGGCACTGGAATTAAGAAGGGTTAGGAAAGGCTTCCTGTTCCTGCCTTTCTAACCTTATTTTATTTCTCATTACATAGTTTACCTACCATCTCCTAAGCTTCTGACTCTTCTTCCATGTCTCGATACTTATATTTTCTTCTCTGGCCCTCAGAATCTTTATTTTCCTTAAAGGCACAGCTCAGGATTGACTCAGGTGCTACTTCCTCCATCCACTGAGGCTTTACTGATTCCCCACCCCCCTTCCCTACTCCCACTGCCTTTGGATTTAGGGGCTCTCTTTCCCCTCAGATTATTTTACATTTACTAATTTTAATTTGTGTGTCTAGCACCTATCCCTGTTTTGCATGTAGGAAAGCCAGATTGCCACAAGCTTCAAATGTGTAATTCTTTTGAGATAAATAGAATGTGATGTCATTCTGACGGTTGTAGGAATGAAGCTGGCACTGTGCTTTGTATAGTTCATGATTGATTTTGATTTTGTAATCAGTGTTTATAACTCCTGATGATGTAAAATCATTTTCTGAATATTTCACAATTCCTTCCTTACCAAGTGTTTCTTCTGTCTTCCCTAGAATTGAAGGACAGCAAGCAAATCTTATCTATTACCAAAAACTTCAAGGTTGAGAATGTTGGTCTTCTTACTACAACGGTTTCCTCAATGAAGATCAATGGGTATAATTGCCAAGGCTATGGGTTTGAAGTGCTGGGCTGTCGAGAGTTTTCCCTGGATCCAAACTCATCCCGGGAGATCAGCATTGTGTAAGCGTGGGGCTTAATGTTTCACTTTATAGGAACTGTGAACTTTGCCTCTTACATTTAAATAGTAGGGGGGGACATCCCAGGAGGATTGTGTTTTGAAATCTGTATGTATTGTATCAAAATATTTGGGTCATGGAGTTAAAAAAATCATAACATATTACTGTGTAGTCTTCTGGGCAAGATATATGTGACCAGGTATGATGGGGTTTGAGCGTGTCAGATTCCTCTTTTTTTCCCCACTTTATTATTTTTTTTATTTACTCCCCTTCATAGATGGATCTGTACTGCTTGAGGAAGGCTCTGGTGTGCTATATATTCCACATTCTCATAGCCCTAGTAAATAAGAAAGCCAGTGCATTTCCCTAGATAGCAGCTGTGAGTGAGCAATTCGAAAAATCTCAACAGTTCATTCAGCAGTAATCACTTGTTAGACAAACTTGGAAGATGTAATATTTTTTTAAGATTAAACAAAATTATAGGCAAGAGAATCTTTTAGTTGAGTAGAAATTCATCAAATGGCTCCTGACTAGTTCCATCAAAATATGATATGAGTCATTTTTTGTTTTAAAAAAAAATCTTGCCATTTTGAGCCACTTCTGTGTTTCTTGATTTCTTCATCCCTAAAATAGAGAAGAGTTAAGAGAGGGAGGAATTCAGTTATCAGTTCAGAAAACATGCTTAAACCAGACTCATTCAATTTAGTGATATGTCCAAGAAATCTGAAGACCCTTAATAATATCCTGTATTATCTACACTGGAAGCCACATGACTCAGTCCATATATTTGCCCCAACCTCATTGAAGATATTGGGCTGGGTCAACCCAAGATCCTGAACAAAATTGTGAAGTCTGTTTTTTGTTGGTTTCTTTGGGGGTGAGGGTAAAGGCAAATTAACAGTGGTTGAGGTTTATATAACACTTTGAAGCTTTCCATATTATCATCCCATTGGAATGTCACAGTATCCCAGTGAGGTTGATACTCTATATTTTATTATCCCTGCTACGTAGATGAAGAAAGTGATTCTCAGCAGAGGTCAGGTCAACTTTCTCATGATCACACAGTGAGGCAGAGCTTTCCTGACTGCAAAGCCAGTGTCTTTCCATTTTACCATATCTTCTGTCTCACCTCCTCTTCCTTTTTTTTTTTTTTTTTTTTTTTTAAACCCTTGTTATGGACTCTATATTAGGGGATGATGACAAAAGGAAAGTCCTTGTGCTTTGCAGTGAGTGGAAGTTAATAATTCCTTTTATTGGCAGATTTACTCCTGACTTCACTTCTTCCTGGGTTATTCGGGAGCTGACTCTTGTAACTGCTGCAGACCTAGAATTCCATTTTACACTCAATGTCACCCTTCCTCATCACTTGTTACCCTTATGTGCTGATGTCGTGCCCGGGCCCAGCTGGGAAGAATCTTTCTGGAAACTCACAGTTCTCTTTGTCAGGTAAACTGCTGGCTTTCCATGTCCATAATTTCCTCTGAACCCCCTTCTTTAGGGAGCGGAATTGTCAGGTGAGTACCTGCAAAGTGCATGAACATATGGTGTCCTCGTATAACGAGTAATCAGAGCCTGTACAATTGATAGTTTTTTATTGCTTTGAGCCCTCTACCATACCAGTGGGTAAACAAGCAATATTAAGATAGCAATAACCTTTAAGTGTCTGTTTTCTTTTTGTTATGAGGACTTAGCACAATAGTAAGTTCAGTACATGTTCATTTGTGATAAACCAATCTAATAAAGTCTAATATTATATTACCTCATTAAACAACAAATTTAATACTTATTTAATCCATTCATCTGTTTACAGACATAATTCTTTTTGTCATTTTGCAACATCTCACACTCTTGACCATCCTTTCCTTCTCTCTACTGATTTCTCTTTAATTCAGTAATTATTGAGCACTTATTTATAGAGCATAGCATTTGCAAAAAAAGAAAAAGAAAAAGAAAGAAAGAAATCATCTCTCCTATAATATATCCATAAAATGTTTAGCTTTGCTTGAGGACCTCCATTGGAGGTAAACTCACTGTCTCCCAAGCCATCACTTTTCAATTTTGGTGTGCTGTTAGGAAGGTTTTTTCCTTACCTCAAGCCTAAATTTTCTTTGAAACTCCTCTATTATTCTTAGTTCTTTCTTCTGAGACCTTCCAGAGCCTTCTCTTGAGTTTTGGTTCTCCTGAGATATGCTTTAGCCTCCCTTGACTTTGTGACAGCATATTTTCCTGTTTTTATTCTACTTCTGGGTCTCTTTCACTGACTACCTTTCTCAAATTCTTAATGTAATGTAATCTTCAAGGGTTTTGTATTTTTCTTCTCTGTGCACTCTTCCTTGGAAGTTTCATCTGCTTGTCTGGGTTCAGCTATTGCTTCTATGGATGCTTACTTCAAAATATATCTCGCAATCTCTCAATCTGATCTCTCTCTCTAACTCCAGATTTGTATTTCCAACTTTTAATTGGTTAGTTTTATCTTAATGTTTCAGTAGCCCCTCAAATCTAGTGTATCCAAAACATAACTTCTCTTTTCATACAAACCAAGTCTTCTTTCTAACTAATCTGCACCCTCAATAACACCATCCAGTGACCAAAATCTGTCATTATATTTGACTTTTTTTCCTAACTCCTGCATTATCTTTCACATTTAGCACAGGATTTTAAGTTTAGATTCAGAAGGAACCTTAGAGATCATTAAACCCTTCCTCATTTTATTGTCCTGTTTTTTCTTTTCTATCTTGGTATAAGCTATTGTTTGGTCTGCTTCAGTAGTCTTTTTACTGGCTACTTTTGTCTTTCCCCTGTTCCACCATTTAAAAATGTCTACTATATTAATCTTACACACATATCTAGTTAAATCACTCCTCTATTTAAATCTCTTTAATTAGCTCCTTATTACTGACCAAATAAAGTCCAATTTCCTTAGCTTGACATCTTCTTAACCTTTTTAATATCATGAGCTTGAAAAATTGTAACAAGTTTGACCATTTCCATATTTAGACCAATTTTTTTTCCAGATGGAGGATGATAGGCTATATTGCTTTTTTTTTCTTTTGAGAACTACTTGTATATATATGTAAGTGTGTGTGTGTATACACACATATACATACATATGTGTACACACATTTTTTAATATATATTTGAATCAGTTACCTTTCTAACTTGGATGAGATTTGCTACAAAGATTTTCCCAGTTAAACTTTTTCCCTCTGAATTTTTACTGAAATAATTTATCTTAGCTTGATATCTAAAGTCCTCTTGGTCCATCTCTATCTACCTTTTCATCTTTACTCCATAATTCTGCCCTTTCCATGGACCATCCTCCAACCAAATCAGAATAGTTGGCATTTTTGTATTCTGTTCCTTCTTATCTTTGCTTCATACTGCTTTGTACTCATACCACTGCTGCCACTTTGTAATTGCTCTGTCCTTATCCTCCTTTCAGAAGTCCAGCCCTGCTGCCATTTTCAGGATCTCTTCTCTGAGTTCTTCCTCATTTCCTCCTACATTGGAAATGGGTCTTTGTTCCTCTATTCTCCCTTCTTGCCTTGTAGTTCTCTTACACAAAGAGGAGGGAGGGTGATGATAACTTCATCTTCCCCCTTTTCTCATGTTCCTCTCTCAACTTTGCAAGACTGGTCTTGAGAGAGTACCAGGACCTTGCGCTAAGCCTTTCACCTTGGTTTCTACCCAGTGTAGCTTGTTACATTGGCATTGCTTTCTAGAACAAGGCTTATTTCCACCCTTCAGTAAGGAATCAGAGTGAGGCTTTGGCAGAGTCTCCTTCCTAGGACAGTCTGTCTCCTAGTTCATATGCACTTACCGTATGGCATCTCATCTTTGGGTGTGTGCATTTCTGTCATGTTTTCCCCACCTTATTTCTCGATTCTATGTGTCTTGATTAATCTTTGTAGCTCTTCCAGACCCTAGTACAAAGCCTAATTGCTGCCAAATAAGCCTGAGGTTTTTGCTTTATTTTATTTTATTTCTTCAGAGAAGTAATACCTGTATCTTAGAGTTATTTTTATTTTTAGAAACTAGAGCAAATTTGGAGTGATATGGTTTAGAATGTTTAATTTCTTGGGTTGTTGTAGAAGTTTCACTTAAAACACCTTGAGATTTAGCCCCATGTTTAAATGTTACTCTCCATCACAAAGCAGCTCTGTTTTTATTGTCTAAAAGTGGTGTAATTATAAAGCTTATTGCTTTCTTCTTCAGCTTGTCCCTGTTGGGTGTGATCCTAATAGCCTTCCACCAGGCACAGTACATTCTAATGGAGTTCATGAAATCCAGACAGAGACACAATCCTATTTCATCTTCACAGCAGAATAGCAGTCCAGTGGATATAATCAGCCCTGACTCTTACAAGTAAGAATGCTTGTGGATGTTTCTTTTCCCCATCCCAGAGCTCATTTTCTGTGGTGTATACACAAAGTTTTGTATTTTGAGGTTAATATAAACTTTTATGTTGGTAAATTTCCCCAGCTGACACATAAGTGGTTGGATTTATTCCCTTGTAATCCAGTATCTACCACCGTAAAGGCTCGGTTTTATTTGTTCTTCTATTGGCAGAAAAGAGCGGTAGTTTGTGGCAAGTGGGTATTTAAAAGTGAGGAAAGCAGAAATCTGTTAGGATATAGGTATTAGGAAATAGCTGTGGATTTAGATCCAGAAGGCTTGGGTCAAATTCTCAACCCTTTATTGAGCTATGTGACTTGCACCAGTCTACTACCTCCTAGACATTCCATTTCCTCATCTGGAAAATAGGAATAATAATACCTATGACATTATTAGACGTGTGCTACAGGGCTTTGTTTTACAAACCTTCAAGTACCCTCTCAGTGCCTGCTCTTTTTATTTAAATTATGCCAATATCACCCATTACAGATTTCCAGATAAAATGCCAAGAAAATTTGGTTGTGGTTTTCTTTTTTTTTTTTTTTTTGGAAGCAAAATGTTTTTCCTCTTCAATTCAGAAGCAGCTGCAAGACGTTCCTGGATTCCTACAGCCCTTCTGATAAAGGCCGAGGGAAGGGCTTCCTTTCAGTCAGCAGTGCCCCACCAAACAGGATCCAGAATGCCACCAAGAGAAGTCCTGCCACATGTACCCACACTCAAAAGAAGCACAAGTGTTCTGTGTACTATAGCAAACAGAAAGCCAGCTCGGCGGGGGCTTCTCATGCCAGTATGAATCCTGATAATAAGCAGAGTCCGATGCCTGGAAGCTCAGCATCTTCCCCAAAGGAGGACCCTGGCACTGATGCCGCCAATGAGAGCTGGATTAACCTAAAATATGCCAATGGCCTCCACGTGAACCTGCAAAAGAATTTAACCCTCCCAGGAAATTTTCTGAATAAAGAAGAAAATACCCTAAAAAATAACCTAATTGTGAAAAACCCTTCTTCAGAGTGTGATCTGAAGGAGGAAATGCAAAGATGTATGTTTCCTAAGGAAACGGAACTTAAAACTTCAGAAACTGTATCTGAGCTCAAACAAAGGGAGCTCTGCCCTCTGAAGACCTCAAAGAAGCTACCTGAAAATCACTTCCCCAAAAACTCACCTCACCATCAGTCAGATTTGCAAGAAATCTCCAGGAAAAATAATGGTAATCTTTCCATTCTTGTGGTAATGAGCTTCCATAATCATATATATGTAGATATTCCAGATCTGTTTATAATAAGAGCTAGTTTATGTGTCTTTCTTTTGGTTTGGGTTATGGTATTAGATTTCAAAAAGATTTTTTACACAGAAAATTGTAACCAAGATACACTATTTAGAACAAGTTTCCTAAGATGGAAAGTTTCAAGCAATATGTACTAAGAAAAAGTCAATTCTGCTGGTTGTCATAGGCTTGCAATCTTTATTTGTTTTACATTTGATAAAGATGTGTGATTCTTTTTTTTCCAAGAGGGGAAGTAGCCACTCCTTTTTCTTTTAAATTATCTCTTGGCTCAGGTTTGCAAATGCATATTTTAAAAATAAGTATATTCAGAAAATTTCTTTCTTGCTCACTAAGTTAGACTGTACCTCCACCGTGTCCCTACTGTCTATGTGTCTTCTGTTCTCGATGTCCCTTAAGAGACTATCATTTGCTTGTATTAGATTTTTTAGAATCTTCCCCTAGACAGATACATGTAAAAACAAACTGACTTGAAATACCAAAACAGACTCGTCTTAAAAAAAAAAATCCCTCTATTCTACTCTGATTTTCATTTGGCCTGAACTGATTTCCATTAGATCTCAGGTATAACAGTCAGTGAATACTTGGGGCTCTTTTGAAATCCATATTTCTTGGTACATTTAAGTCCAATTTCTAGCCACTTTACAAAGCAGAAAAAAGCCAACCTGTGAATTTTTCCTGGGGTGAGTCAGGCCCTTACCCATTGTAAATAAAAAGTTTTATAGTTTTTTTCCTGTGATATAGAAAGAGGTGCAAACATATTCTAGATAGAAATAATTGAAATTGGATGATTTTCTTAAAGTAGAAACCTAGATCTCTGATGGGAATTTCAGACGTCCTTTAATGGGGCATGTTGGTAATAAATGTGTCTAAGAGGGAGCCTCTTGGGACGCTGAGACCTCTGTTTGGTCAGTGCATGTGTATTCCCAGCTGTGAGCGCACCCCACTGATGCCCCTAGTTCCAACCTGTTTGCACTGTTTCCCTTGGCAGCAGTGGGGCATGCTTGAAGTGGATTCATATCTGCAATGTTGACACTGTACACTTGTGTCTTCTCCACCTGTCTGTGTAAGTATGCCCTCTGGAATTATGCTTTTTTATTTTATTATATTTTATTTTTTTCCAAATCATAAAATAAACTCAGGTTACCTTGCCTCTGGACTTTGGGGGTGGGAGCGAAGGCTATGTTTTTGTTTTTGTTTTATTTTTCAGGCAGGAACAATCAGATAGGGTCTAGAAGGGAACTTAGACAAAAGTCTCTGGAAGTTCTCGTACTATTTATTAAATAAGATGGTTTGCAAGCCATTAGCAACAAAAATGATGAATGTGAGGAGCCAGCCACTGATTGGTTCACTCAGAAAAAGCCAGACCAAACTAATATCATCTCCTTTTTTGGGGTAGGATTGTGGTTAGACTAAGGTAACATTTCTCCTAGCTATAAACCTAATATATTATGAATTTCTGCAACTAACAAGTCTCATGACATTGAATAATATGGAGAAATGCTCAGTGGTTGGAGTTATATGGATTCTTAGTGGGTTGTGTTGAACTCAGAGAGTTTTATTTGATTTGTTTCTGTTAGTTCAGAGAGAGATTTTGAGTGGCAAGCCATAGAGCTACCCTTGTCCTCTCCTCTTTGATTAATGACTCTGATGGGCTTTCTGATGTGGTGTGCAGAACATCGAAGTGGGAGGGAAAACCAACGTAAAGGATGAGGGAGATGGGTTTCGACCTATGTCTGTGTGAAGAAAACTTAGGCATCTTAGTTGACTACAAGCTTAAGTGTGCCCTGTCTGCCAAAAAAGGTAATGGGAATGGAACAAGCATTTATTAAGCACCCACTACATGCCAGGCACTGCTAAGTGCTTTGCAAATGTTATTTCATCTCAGTTGACGTGAATAGATGTGTGGCAATCAGGATGAAGGAAGGGACCGTCCCATGGCACCACAGTCTTTATTCTCTTCTTGGTGTTGCGTTTTCATTTCTTTCACATTCCTTTTAAAGATGCTGACGTCCTGAAGTCTAGACAGCAGTCTGGAAAATACGTCAGGTATTGAATAGTCTTGAATATAGTCTTGAAGGAACTGCAGAAGAGATGGGGTGGGGGTGGGAACTTGAGAGCTGGCCTTAAGTATTTAATGGGCTGTTGTGTAGAAAAGGAGCTTAGGCTGCAGAGAGAATAAGGCAGAAGTAGGAGAAAGAAAGGTATGGGGAGACATGAAATTAAGGAATAAGTAATGAATAAATAATAGGAAGAATTTTCCGATAGCTAAAGCTGTCCAAAAATGAACTTCATTGGAGAATGACTTCCTTATCCCTGGCTGTGCTAAAGGAGAGAATAGTTAAGCGACTCAGAGTGAGTGTAAATATTTCTGCAACATATAGGATATTAGACCAGTGAGTCCCCTAAGTTTTTTTCATGCCAACATACCCCATAAGCTTGTTTTCACTCTTTGACCCATCAGCCAGTGTGCCTCGGAAATAGTTTTTGAGGCTGGGCATCTTTAGGGAATGCTTAACTCCCAAAGACCCTGGAATAATACTTCAACAATGGCATCACTGGGGGAAATTAGAATATATATATATTTCACATATATACTTATATGTGTAGGTATATAAATCTATCTGTTCACCTCTCTGTCTAGGAATCTATTTTGTCTAGCCCCTTAATTTTATTAGTGTGGAGAACTCCCAATGTTGAAATCCCCTCCATGGGTGCACTAGCAACTCATCTATAATTTAATAATTATTAATAACTATAATTTAATATAATAATAGAAAAGCTGCCTAAATCACTGAAAGCTGTAGTGTTTTGCTCATGGTCAGCAGAACTTATATAGACCTTGGACACAAGTCTTCTTAACCCCAGAGCCAGCTCTATCCACTATGCCACACTGCCCATCTGAATAAATATATCTTCAAATTTAACTGCGAGGTTAATTGGCCATGGCATTGTGTGTCTTTATAATACGGTCTTCTGTCAAGGTAATACATTACTTTGAAAGCTTGCTTGACATGCAGGAGCAGAGTTTGGCTAGCAGGGTCAGAAAATCCACACTGCCCTGCCAAGATCCTGCTTTTGATGGTGTGTCCAATACCTGATGTTTACTGCCAGCGTCTGAGTCAAGTTTGCCTCGTGATTCAGCTAAGCAGCTGTGAAGTAATTAGAGGTGGAAATCTAATAAGCTTTATGGTTTTAGCCTGCCTCGTTATTGTTTTGTTTCCAGGGCAGATTATTTGTATATTTCTTGTTAAGTTTTTAGTGGGATTGGCTCTTCTACTATTCCACTGGCCCCTGTGCCCTTGCTCTTCCCTGCCCTCTCCCCCTCCCCTAGTTCTCTCCCTCACTCCATGAAGGATGTCATGGGGATTTTAGATCAGTGGAGACAGCGAGGAAAGGGCCTTGACTCTGCCCTCTTCAGACATGACACCATCAAAGAGACTGATTTCAATAGTCTCTTGAGTTTTCTTTCTCTGTGTGTCTGCATCAGGTTTCTCCTCTGTTGGTTCTTTCTTTCAGAACCAGTTAAAAGCTCTGTTTTGCCCATGGCACTGTACTAGAAAAGTGCAAAACGATAAGAAGAAATATTTTTTCCTTCAGGGATGTAGTGAGGGAGATGCAATCAGACATTAAAAAAAAGAGAAACCAAGCAAGGAGAGGGGCAGAGGGAGAGAGAGATCCTTATTAGCACAAGCACAAAGAAGAATCACAGAGCATCTGTTCCTTTATGTGAAAATAACCACTGTACTGCCTTCGTGTATTTCAAGACTCTCATAGTCAGAAATGTCCTCAGAGATCACCAAGTCCAGTATTTGCGTGAACAGAAATACCTTCTTTCCTTAACACCATTTCCCATATGCCTTCCAGCCTCTCCCTTAAAAATCGACTGGCAGAACTCATTACCTGATGAAGCTACCCATTTTTGACAACTCTAGTTATTATGAAACTTCCCTCCAACCGCAAGGTGCTTTTCTAGATTGGGGGTAGCAATTTTGTCAGCAATTAGTGCTGTTTAAGTGGAACCTGGTCCAGTGGTGATAGGGTTGTTATATTTCCTCTCTCCCTCCTCTTCCCCTCTCTTTTCCCCCTGGTTCATCTTATTTTACTCTTTATCTCTTTGTATAAATGTTTTTGCATTTCTCCAAATTCTTCATATCACTCATCTCTATTGTTGGAAATTTTACACAAATTATTGTAATTTAAAAATTTGTTATGTTTACAAGATCCATTGGCGAGACCAGTCTTCCTAGAACCTCAGGGGGGGAATTTTGTACTTTTAAAACTACTTTGCCCAAGAGCTCACTGACTTCCTGTCGTTACATGCTGATGTAGACAGGGGATAAATTGGGTGGTCTTCCCGGGCTAGCTGTTTTTTTTTTCCTTCCTATGGCAGCTTGCAGCTGGGAACAAGGGCTGTTTGAACAGGTAGATTAGCCATGGGCACGTGGTTTTATGTTATTACCTTTTTATTCCTTTACTCCTAGTGACCACTAATAAGTCTTATAAAAACATAATATCTGAAATGATTATATATTCATTTTAATTTTTATATTTCATAGAGTGTAACTGTCTATTATATTTACCTATAACAATTTATTTACTCCGTTCCCTTAGTGGCACTAACTACCTTCAGTAGTTTTAATCTTTTTCAGCTAATCCATTGTTCTGTTCCCAACATACCCAGATTTACTCTGGAAACAAGCCTATGATTAGGTGTCTCCTTTGAGGGAAACAATAGGGTGCTGGTTCTCTCCAGGAAGGAGAACCTCCATTCTGAGTGCCTTTAAGCATTTGGAGGCTGTTTTTTTTCACCTCGCATAGCAAGTGAGAAGAAACTGTTCAGGCGGTGTAACGATGGCTCTGGTTCCATCATCAGGCATCGCCTGCTGCTGCTGAGGAACTCGCAGCATTTTCTGAAGTCAGCGTCTGGGACCCGAGCCGCCGTCTCTCCTCCCTCAGAGATTGCTGCAGGCTCTCCAGCCATTGGCTAGTGAATCATGTATCCAAATTCACTCCAGCCCCAAAGCCTGTTGACAGATTCTTTGAAGTTCCGTTTTTTTCTTCTCACACTTGTGCCGGGTTGTCATTCTCCAGCCTTCCAAATAGCACCAGGCAGCCACAGTTAGAGAGCAGGCGTCCCTTCTGAGGAGAAGTGTGTTAATAGATGGGAATGAAGATTGGGGATATTATGAAAGTCATTTGTATACATAATAATCCAAATGTGTCAATAGTAACACATCATCGTTCATTAAAATAGTTTTGAAATAAAGTGAGCCTTTAAATTAGAATAGTGTGCATGTATGCCTGTTGGTCACACAGATGCTTTAGGGCAGCAAGGTGGCACTGTGCCATCCTGGAATTGGGAAGACTCAGCAGGCTGAGTAAAAATCTGGCCACAGATCCTTCCTAGCTGGGGGACCCTGGGCAAGTGGCTTCATGAACCCTGTTTGCCTCAGTTTCCTCATCTGTAAAATGAGCTGGAAAAGGAAATGGCAAACTACTCCAGTATTTTTGCCAAGAAAACTCCAAATAGAGTCATGAAGAGTAGGCACAACTGAACGACAGTGACATATGTAAGGCTGTGTGTTACCCCACCTGAGGACCAAATACTTGCTAAAAAGGAACAGAGTTCATCAGACTTCTGTTTAAATAAAAAATTGTGAAGGATAATACTTTTCTGGCTCAGATCTTAACCTCAGTACAGTATTGTCTGAGCTTGGGTACCTTCAAAAATATGTGAAATTCAACACTTTTTCTTGGAACCCGAGTCATGTTTTTTCATTTATTTACATGCCTCGGTGTGCTCAGAAAAGGCTAGATGTGTTTCTTAAACCAGAAATATGATTAGTTTTGACAATAAAAGTTTAATCAAGATCATGATCTCTTCCTAGCTACTTGCACTTCCCATGGATCACTGTTTGATTTTTGGGTACAGTACATTCGTTCTTGGCATCTAAGTTAAAGATTAAGAGGTTCTTTTGACCTTTGGATCGAAAAACCTGAGCCTATCTTCAATGCCTGCTGTGTGCAAAACACTGTTCTGACTGCTAGAGATGCACCCTGCAAGCAGCTTATGTTCAAAGCAAGGAGAGGTAGCTGGTCTTTTTTCTTTTACATATGGACAACACCATCTAGTAATTCTGAACTGTGCAGAATGCTTTTTAATAGGAATAGTTTAGAATTCAGCAACAGGAATCAACCTAAAAAAGACAAAAAGTAAACCTTTCAATTCAATTTCTGTTCTGTACCGGTTCTTGGCAGCAGAGGGCATTGCTGATTTTCCAGGGTTCTGTGGTTCACTTCTCTTTATTTTTTTGGAAGTAGTCTAGTCTTGAATATTAAATTTGGATTCCTTCACTACCAAGAAAGTTTGAGGACTAATACTTTTGAAGTTATATTCTTGGCATGAAGAATCCCATAAGCAATGATTTCTCTCCTGAATTATATCTGTAGGAAAGGAATTAGCCTTTTTTCCATTTTTTTTTCCTTTTGGGGATAGTGGTTTTGGTTTGTTTCTTGCAATTGCTTTTCATCTAGGTCAAACAGTAAAAATCAGTTCAATTTGAAATTTCATATATTTGAAAATGAGTCACATTTTAAAGGTATTCTAAGGGAGAATGAAAGGACTTTCTTGGGTAACTTGGACTAATCAAGATTCTTGCTTTTTTACTAACTTAATCACAATAACTATGATGGCCTCATTATAATCAGACCAGGTTCCATTTATAGGGCAGATGTTTGACCACTTAATCTAGAAGAGTTTTTATAGTAGGAAAAACTGATAGCATTTTTAGTGATTATTTCCCACCAGCATCTAACTGCTTCACTTTATAAATGAGAAATTGCAATATTTAAGTACTCCTACACCTGAGACCCCTCATTTTACACATGTGTAAGAAGTTCAATCACTCGCCCAAGATTGAGAATGGTAGAGATGGGAACTGTTCCCGCATGTCGAGGGAGTTTTGTACCTAAACCAATCAAGCAGGCAATACTTCTAAAAATGGGGACTCATCTTGCTATTACATTCTTCAGGGGCAGTTTATTTTCGTGAACTAGACTCCTTTTATAATTCTAAATTTAAAAACATCTTTTCAAAAGGAGGATTTTCAGGAAGATGATTCTTGACTGCCTTTGGTTCTAGTGCTTCACAAACGGGAGTTTCCCCCTATTTATTAAAAGTACTTTGGCGTCACATTGTGGATTTAAAACTGACCAGAAGCTAAAATTGCCGTTTACGTGGTGTGTGCATACACGTGTACAGATTGGCGGGTGTATTGCAGAGCGGGCATTCCAGGATGAATGACGAAATGGGTGCCGGTGGCTATGAAGCACTTGTTCTGTACCAGCACTGTCCCGAGGGCTCCTTGTCTTTGAGAGCTTCTCCTCTCCCTGGGGAAGGTTCACCAGAGAGGGGAGCCTGGGGAGGGGGGGGTGGGGTAGTGGTGAGGGCCACTGTAGGAGGATGTAAGGAAGCGCCATGTTGCCAAGAATGGGAATATGCACTGGATTTGGCGACTGTTCCTAGAGAAGGTAGGAAGCCAGCCCTAGAAAGGACCCTTATTCCATGTCCTTGATGGATAGCCGGAAAGGATTGAGAGGTCTTCTAGCTCTGCCTCTTCCTTTTACGGATGAGGAAACCAAGGACTGTAGGCATTCACCGACTAGGGGTGTGAGGGAAGCTCATTTATTCCCTTAATCTGGGGAGTAAATAGGCAGGGAGCTGTTGTGCTCAGGGGCACTGTGTGTGGATAAAGCGCTGGACTTTGAGAGTTAGCAAAGCTCGAGTTCAAATCCCATCTTAGATGCACTGACTAGCTATGTGACTGGGCCAATGGCTTATTCTCTGCCTCTCTCAGTTTCTGCATCTGTAAAATGGGGATTCTACCCCACCGCGCCTACCTCCTGGGGTTTTTGTGAAGATTTCAATGAAATAATCATTGTAAAGAGCTTTGCCAGAGAAGGAAATGGCATTCTCTTTGCCAAGAAAACCCCCCAGCAGGTCTTAGACTTTGATCCCCATGTTAGACGTGGCTTCCCATTGCTGTGCAAGTGATTCTTGTTGTCATTGTTTTGGACAAGACTTGAGTATCTCTTAAAAGAGGAGACATGACCAAGGACACATGTAAAACCAAGTGGAATTGTGTGTGGGCTATGGGAGGAGGGTAGGAGGAGGGAGGGAAAGAACATGAATCATGGAACCATGGAAAGATTTTCTTAATAAAAAAGGGGAAACAGTGGGGTATAAGGGAACCCCAAATTGGGGCCCGGGTTGACTCTGGATTTGGGAATATGGCAGTAAAATGAGGACGAGACTGGACTCAATGACCTCTTCGGGGGCCCCCTCTTCTCCCCGTGTCATGGTCCTATGTTAGGCCGAGGGAATCACTTAAGAGACACGTCCCGGGCTGCTTCATGTTCATCAGAATGGTTAGGTGGCCCCGGTGAGGCTGGCACGCTGCCGAATTCCAGAGACAACCGAAAAGTCTCAAAAGAGCCTCGAGCTCCCTCAGTCACAGAGCCAGAGCTTCAGAAGGGCTGCAGAAGCTGTCTCGCTTCAGCCTCCCCCCACCTTCCTTGCTCCCTGATTTAAAGGGGGGGGCTTTCACTCTGGTTTTTTATCATTTTTTGAGCTGTTTTATTGGCTAAAATAGGAATCCTGTAAGTTATTCTAGCTATTTTGACCTTTTAGTTGTTGGTGTTGTTCAGTTGTGTCTGACTCTTCAGGACCCCACTTGGGGGGTTTTCTTGGCAGATACTGGAGCAGTTTGCTGTTTTCGTCTCCAGTTCATTTTACAGGTGAAGAACTGAGGCAAATAGGGTTCAAGGCCACACAGTAAGAAAGTATCCGAGGCTGGATATGAACTTGGGATGAGGAGTCTTACTGACTCGAGGCCCAGCATTCTGTCCACTGTGCTGCCTAGCTGCCCCATGCTCTGTACTGTCAAGAATTCACCTTTAGAGAGTGGCAGAGTCCTCTCAACTCCAAAGATGGCCCTCTATACCATAGGACCTAATTTATTTTATTATTTCATTTTTTAATGTAACAATTATTTTTTTCGATTGAACACCTATTTCCCCTCCCATCTCTAAGAAGTGGGGCAGAGAACCTCCTGTAATAAATATGCTATATTATTTTTACCTAGAGAAGGTAATATCTGAGAAAATGCTTATCTTTCAAGACAAATATTTAATATCTCAGAACTGAGCTTAGCATGAAAAAATGAATACATTTTTAGTAGGCTAGGCTATTTCCCTTCTTGTTATTTTATGGAATAACATGATGTTCTATCACTTTTCAGAAAACTTTTCTCAATCAGAATGCTTAGTTGCTTTGAGACATATATGTATATATACATATATATATATAAAAAATATTAAGGATTATTCTACATTCCACTTGTATTAAGCTAATAAATTTTTTTTTTTAGTTTTAGAAGGGTACTTTTAGCTTAATCTAAAGCCAGGATTCCAGAGGCTCTTGGGCTTTAGGAGGTCCATGAATTTGGATGGCCAAAAAAAAAAAATTTACATCTTTATTTCAGTGTAATTGCTTTTCTTTGTCATCTTGTATATTTATTTTATACATTTGAAAACATAATTCTGAAAAGGGATCCTCAGGTTTCACCAAATTGTCAGAGGCATGATTGACACTAAACAAAAGTTAGGAAGTCCCTACTCTCACTCCTTCATTTTACAAAAAAGAAAACTGAAGTCTAAATTGGTAAGTGAACCTGTTTTAAGGTAACAAGACTAGTTTAGTGGCAGAGTTAGAACTGGGGCCCAGAGTTCAGGATTCTAATAGTCTTTTCTCAATATGCCATTACTTTCTCTTTATTTTCCCAATTAAATATGACAATAGTTTTTCAACATACATTTTTCAAAATTATAAGATCCAAACCATCTTCTTCCTCCCTTTCTTCCCCACTCTCAGATCTGAGCCATGCCTTAATTATTATGCAAAACACATTTTCATATTGGTCATTGTTGTAAGAGCACACTCATACATAACCAAAACCCCCAAATAAAACTAAATACCCTGATGTGGAAGGTAAAATATTTTGATCTGCATCCATCTGACTCCTAATAGTTCTTTCTCTGGAGTCGGATTGCATTCCCCATCATCTGTCTTTCAAAATTGACCCAGATGCTGAGAGTAGCCAAGTTTTCAGATAATCATTGTCAAATATTGCTGTTATTGTGTACAATGTTGTCCCAGTTCTGCTTATTTTGCTCTGCAATTCCTGCAGATATTTCCAGGTTTTTTTTTTCCTGAAATCATTCTATGTATTATTTCTTAATAGTATTCCATTTGGTTCCGAATAGTAATTATAAATGTAAGGCACTAGTTGGGAAGACTTTTCAATAGTAGAAGGCATTTTTATGTTAGCTGGATAAGAAAGGAACAACAGTCTTTTTGTTTTAAGTAATGCAGCTTCTAGATTTTCAGAAATAAAGTATTTAGAAATCAAATGAAATGGAAACTATGTCCAGATTGTATTTCTTTCCACCCAATCAGATTTATTTAGTGGTTCAGAGTTTACAGAATTCCCTTGCCTGACGCTGTGAAAAAGAATAGGTGTTTTCTTCATTTTACAATATTATGGCCCAGTGATCCAGTGATGGAGCCAGGACTAGATCTCAGGGCTTTCTGGCTCCTTCTTTTAAGGGAGGGAATGTAAGCATCCCTTACTCCCATTTTCTTAGGATGAGTTATAAAATGCACAGAATTCTCATTTTTTCTTTTACATTTTTGAGAAAATTATTTTTAACTGAATATAAGAAAATAAGCAAATAAATCTACAAAATGAGACACCAAAACTTATTAAAATGTCTCGCCTTTAACAATGTAAAACCAAACAAATGATCAGAAGAACAAATAAAATTATTTTCATTGCAATTCTTGTTTCTATGTGCCTACTTGAAATCCTGCTACCTTTAGCCTTGTTTTTTTCCCCCCTTCATTTTTTCTTCTTATACTGTGGAAGTTAGTTCTTATGTAGTTTTGGTTTTGCTAATTTCATTAATCATCATCATCTAATCCCAAATTTATCATTTCTATGACCTTAGAGTATTCTGTTAATAGTCATAATTTATTTGGCCATTTTCCAATTGGTGGACAATGTGGGTGGCTTCTAATTTTTTTTTTGTTCAAAACATTAAAAATTTTCTATGTTTACAAATAGGCCTTTTTTCACTTATGTGATATTTTTAGGAGGTCCTCACTAGTGTAATTACTGATTCAGAAGTTGAGATAAATTTTGTAACTCTGTGAATGTTGCCTTTCATGGTTTTTGTACTGGCTTAGCCTTTGACCTATCCAAAAATTTATTAGTGTGTCTGTTTCCCCACAGCCAACATTGGATTTTATTTATTTATTTTTTTTTGACAGCCTAGTTCAGGTAATATGGTATCTTACAGGTGTTTTGGTTAAATAGCACAAATTTATTTCCTCTACTAATTGTCTCTGTCTATTGACCATTGCTCCATTAGGGTAAAGTGTTTGTTGTTAATTTTGTATCTATTTATCAGTTGGTTTGGTTATATAAATTCTGGATATCAGACCTTTAAGTGACATATTTATTTGATTTTTAAGATTGCTTTTGTTGTGCAAAATGCTTTTGATATAACAGTGAAATTCACATATTTTTATCATCATTAAATTCTTCTGTTTAAAAAAGGTTCTCCATGTTCGAGATATGCATTTTCTTCCAGTTTATTAAATACTTTTCTGATCGAGATAGTTTATTATTATGTGCGATGTGAAGAATGTATCCAACTCCATTTTTTTGGTCATATTGCTATCCAAATTTTTACCAACTAGGTATTTGATTCCCCCATATTTAAGTGTGGGTTTATCAAATACCCATCTTTTATATATACTGGGGTCTGTTCATGGGCTCCTTATTTCATTGATCAGTTTCGCTGTTCTTTTCCCGGCATCAGTTGGGTTTTAAAAATTCTTTGGTACTATCAAATGAAGGCTTCTTTGGTCTTCTGCACTTTTAAAATGAGAGTAGCCATCATTGATGAATGAATGTGAAAGCAGGAGGATAGAGGCTATAAGCAAGTAATGTGACCAGGAGGAAACCAACTCCTGGGAAATGAATTGAACTGATTACTCAGATGTCGAATCATTTTTATTTATTTAAGGGAATAACCAGCAAATGGCTATTAAGAATGAAGTAGAAAATTGTGAAACTTTGAAAAAACAGGTTGATGTGAAACCTTCCTCAGAAAAGAAGATTCACAAAACATCTAAAGAAGAAACATGTTGTGGGAAACAGGACATCCCTTCTTCAGTTGAGGTCTGTATTCAGCTTTTCTCTCCTATTTCAAAGAAATTTTAAACATAATTAAATTGATACTAAGTTTTGGTTCTGGAGGCCAGAGTAGTAAGGGCTAGGTAGTGGGGAGTTAAGTGACTTGCTCAGGGGTCACACAGCTAAGAAGGCTTTGAGGTCAAATTTGAACCCAGGTCCTCTTGACTCTTTACCTGAGCTACTTAGCTGCCCCCTCTAAAAGCATTTATTAAGCACCTACTATGTGCTGGACTCCATACTAGGGATACAAAGAAATACAGAAAACAGGCCTTGCTCTCAGAGAACTCAGTCTAATGGAGAAGACAACGTATAAGCCTCCAAATACAAACCAGATAGAGACAAGATAAATTGGAAATTACAAACTGTGTTTTAGGAAGATGTTCAGGATGGATTGGAAAAGAGAGGAGATAAGATGTATCTGTTAGGAGGTTATTGTAATGTTGTGGGCTTCAAGTGATTGGTACCTTGCCTAGGGTTTATGGCAAGGGAAGTAGGTGAAGAAAGGACAGATCGGAGAAACGCTACTGAGAAAAAATAAACAGGGTTTGGTGGAACTTAATGGCTAGAGAGGTGGAGAAGAGCAAGTAGTAGTTTTCTTTATTTCTTTGCCTACATCTGTCTGTACAGTTGACTACCAAGTCTTAAGTGTATTTGTAACCATATAAGTGGCAGAATGATAGGAGCATGAAGAGAAGTTTGAAAACCAGGAAAGAATGCCGATTTGTAGGGCAAAGATTATAGACCTAGAGTGTGGAAGGGTCTCTCTCCCACCTTTCCCTGTCCCCCCCTCCTGTTTCATTCTCTCCCCCTCTGTCTGTCTCCTTTCCTTCCTCTCTCTCTCTTTCTCTTTCTCTCTGTCTCTCTGTCTCTCTCTTGTTCTTTCTCTCTTTCTCTCTGTCTCCATCTCTCTCTTTCCCTCTTCCTCCCTCTCTTTTTCTCTCTTTCTCTCCTCCTTTTTTTAAGAGGAAGACCCAAGATACAGGTAGTGATGATAGATTTGGGGTACCAGAAAGACATTCCGGCTTGGAAATATCCAGTAGGCAGCTGAAGACACAGCTTTGTATTAAGGGAAAGTTTAAGGCTATAGATTTAGGAATCATCTACTAATTGGTGACAGTCAAAATGATTCACACAGGGGTATTATCATTAGAAATTGTGAATGTTAAGAATGAGAAGGACAGAGCATAGTCTTAAGGGATATAAAGTGTTAGCAGATGATGGGAAGAAAGGGACCATGAGGAAGAGATTCTTTGAGGTAGGACCACCAGGAAATTGCCATAGAATTAACTGTAGGTTTGAGAAAATTTATGGATTTGGACACAGTAGATTCTCAGAATTGGCAAGGACCTCAGAGAGTCAATCTGACCTGTACTTGAGGTGGAAGCCCTTCTGAGATCCTCAAAAAATCATCTTGACTCTGCTTTAAGACTTCCATTGAGGAGGAACTCGAATTCATCCTGAAAAGCAAACTCTTCATTTTTCTAATGTTGAGAAAGTTATCTATATTAAACGAAAATCAGCCCAACTTCTAAATTCTGACATCCCAAGCCCAGTTCTGCTCTCTGGGACCAAGCTGAACAAATCCATGCAGGGGTTCCTGTGCAATATCCTTTAGGCACAAGAAGACAGCCCTCATTTCCCTTTTTTAGTCTTCCTTTTCTTACACTAATTATAGGTTTAGAGAGGGGAGAATGCCTTCAATAGATTCTCAAAAGCCATAGTTTAGAGTTTTCTGACCATCGTGGCCATCTTTCTTTGGTCATTCTCTCTTATCTGAGTCCTTTCCTAAACTCTGGAGCCCAGACCTGAACATGGTGATCCAGATGGGGCCTGTCCAGGCAAGAGGCTGACGAAACTAACCAGAACCTTTATTCTGCACACTTTACCTCCCCTAATGTGGTCAGAGGTCACATCAGTATTTTTGATTTCCATTTTATTAATTTTTAAATATAATACTTATTTTTTAAAATTATTTTTATTTTTAATTATTATTTTCCACAAATTACATGTAACAACAAATTTCTACCTTGCTTTCCTAAGTTATATGATTGAGTTTATTTCTTTCCCTCCTTCCCTTTCCCCTCCTGGTACTGGCAGGTGATTGGACCTGGGTTATACATGTATTATTTGATTTCCATTTTAGATTGAGCTTGTGCTGCACTAAAATCCCCCGTTCCTTTTTCCATATACACTGTTGTTCTTCATGTCTTCTCCTGTACTCACATCATTTGTGTTTTGAACCTTAATGTTCCAGACACTAAACTATATTAATTTAGAGCTAGAAGAAGGGATGTCAGAAGCCGTGTCATCCAACCCCCTCGTTTTACAGACGATGTCCATCAGGCCTCCTCCAGACGGCCGCCCGTTCTTTTCCCCCTCAGTTGAGGACTGTACATTAATTTTTGGAGCCTCATGTGCCCCGGCTGCTCTCTTGGCCACTCCTGCCCACTTCCCAGGCCCCAGGCCTGATGCTGATGGCTTCTTTGCCCTCTGACCTGGGGTCAGGGCTGTGCCTGCATCCCAGAGCCGCAGGGATGCTTCCCTTTCCTTCAGTGAGCTGCAGGGGGCAGCGGCTGACCGTGCTTTGGCCATCCGTGTCCGTTTCTCCTGCATCCTTTTAGAGCACAGCCATAGGCCACCTCGACACAGCCATACCCAAGTAGCATTCTTTCTCAAAATCATCCTGTATAGGCCTGTCTCTGTACACAGTCCCTCCCTCATGAGAATAAATGTGGCTCCTCTGGGGTAGGGACGGTTTTGTTTTTTGTCTAGACACATAACACATGCTTTTGTCTCTGAATATAGTATTGGATATTATAGATATTATATAGCCTGGAAGCTTTATCCAGTGTACCTACCTCAGGAGAGGAGAACTCACGAGTTTTATTTACATTTTGTTTCTACATACACTTAGAAAAGTTTGTTGAATTAATTTAGAATTAAAAAATCTTATCTTTAGAAACCAAGATCCCCGCTCTGTTTACCCAGAAATGAGGGTCCTTAGTCGTTTCTAACCATCTAACAATAAAGGCTTGCTTTTTGTACTTAGTCCCCCCTCCCCCCCCAAAAAATAAATAAAAAAGTAAATTCCCCCTGGGTTCTATTGAAGTGATTGCTGGTGGTGCTTCGGTAGTAATTTATGTGAATTGCAGGAACGGAGCCAACAGGTGAAGGGGGGAGGATTTATTGCAGGAGAATTTAACAGCACCTTGACCATAAATCTGGCAGATGTTTCTCATTTTTAGCCCATTAAGAATTTTTATAGACCAGGTTTTCTTCTCTCTTGAGGGACTGAGGGAGGTTGGGAGAGAGGGGGAAGGCAAACATACCAGAGATGGAGAAAGTTATGCCCAAATTTCCAGTGGTTAAAAAGGACCCAAATTCTGAGGATTGAAGTGGAATGAGGGCTTGAAAAAGAGAGGATGATGAGAGAAGTGGTGCATCTGGAGGCAGGCAATCATTGGGTCAAGTTAAACCCCTGATGAGTTTGTATGAATTTGTTGGTCTTGACTGAACCATATCACTGTGGCTGTTTTCTTTACTTTGTAGCAAGAAGAGAAGAAGAAGAGGCCGCAAGAAAAAAAGGATGGCAATCTCCCAAATCTAAATTGGAATAAAACTAGAACATCTAGAAAGAATAAGAAAAAAGGTGTTACTGCATCTGCAAGGTGTGTTGGATGTAATTCTCTCCATTTTCTTAAAAATGACAACCAATTGATTTGGTCCTTTGTTGATTGCCTACATTTAAAAATATTAATAATGCAGATTAAGCTAGACAGTTGTTCAAAAAAGAGACATGATTCCTCAAAATAAGTTTTAAAAAAACTGAAGCACAGATTTTTGTATCTTCTCTGGAACTCTTTCATTACTTCATTTTTTAAAAGTTTCAAATCACTGCAATGTCAAGATAATTGTGATGATGGTTATGGTTTCACCAAGGCTGGTGTGAGTTCTCAACTTTAGGAACAATATTTACAAAAGGTTATTAAATAGAAAGACAGTGAATGGTTTTTTTAAAAAATGACAACCAAAAAACTCAAACCAAACCCCAAACTGTCGTGGCCTTATTTTATTTCTTGCCTTCTTCTCCCCCTTTTCCTCTCTGCCCCATTCCCACCACTCTCTCCCAAGGTTACCTGAAAATACACCTTTTCACTTTTAAGATGAGTAAAAGAAATCCTCAGGATTGTAAATTTCTTTGATTACAGGTGCTTATTTTTTATGGAGCTTCTTTAAAGTTTTATAGAGGACATGCCATGTCGTACTCCCTTGTTTTAAAAAAAAAATCCTGTGCTTGAAATTCTTTTACTCTTCACTGTGTATTTTTTTTTTAAACCCATATCTTCCACCTTAGAATTGACACTAAATATTGGCTCCAAGGTAGAAGAGTGGTAGTGGTAAGGGCCAGGCAGTTGGGTTAAGTGACTTGCTCATAGTCATGCAGAAAGTATTCAAGTTTGGTTTTGAACCCAGGACCTCCTGAATTCCAGTCCTGTTCTCTATTACTGAGCTGTCTAGCTGCCCCAAGAGTGACATTAAAAAAACATTTTTTTTTAACCTTTACTTTCTGCCTTTGTAACAACTTTTAAAAAGAAGGGCAAGGACTAGGCAAAATGGGGTTAAGTGACTTGCCCAGGGTCACTCAGCTAGGAAGTGCCTGAGGGCAGAACCGAAACCAGGTCCTCCCAGACTCTTGACTTGGCCCTCTATTCTCCTTGCCACCTAGCTGCCTCAAAGGGTGGCATTACAAAAACCAGTACACAAAATACATGCGTGTGTATAAAATATATTTTTAAAATCCCACATATGTCCATATCTAGCAACAAAATTAAAATTTTACGTGCTATTTTCTATGATTAGAAAAGGAAGACACTTTGACTTTATTGTCTTTCCTACTTTGTGCTAAATTTTCCTTACAAATAGGAAGTTTGCCTTATTAGAATTAAATAATTCCTATCATCTCCAGCATGTTTTGAATAGCCACAAACCTGTTCCTAAAGAAAAAGGAAAAACTCCCACTGCATTTTCTCATTCTTGCATTTCACAGCCGTGGGAGATAGTGCTATAGAGGTGGCTTTGGTTTCAGAAAGACCCAGGCCTGAGTCTCCCCCACCTAGCGAGCCCCTCTGTGCTCTTGGCCTCAGCGGAGGCGACTCCCCACTTCCCCGCTCAGTCTTTCACAAGTCAGCCCTCGGGTGCCTTTAAAAACCTGACTTTCCGACATAGGCAGAGAGGAAGAGGGAAAGGTTTTAAAGAGGAATTAAAATGTAGTTTCACCAATTAAATATTATGGCTCTGTGATTAACTTTAAAAGCAGAAGTCTGCGGTGCCTCCAACATGGGGTGAAACCACTTGCTTTGGTCTGTGGTGCTGTATGGCGCGGCCTTGGAGGCTGTGAGGACCCCAGGAGCCGGGTATCTGACGTATGGAGGGCCACCGGGGGCTGCCTGGGGAGCCCTGCAGAGCCCCAGAGACCCAGCGTCCCGGCGGGGGCCCACGAGAACCAGTCCCAGGAAGCCAGTGTCGTGGCTCCCTTTCTGCTTCATGTCTTCCCCCGTGGGTAGCCGCCGTGCTTTGGACGTGTGGGGTGCTGTGGCTGTGGCTCTCTCCAGGACACCTTCCTGCCTCTTCCCTCTGGTTTTCAGACGTGCTTCTTAGCAGCCTCCTCTCAGTTCTAGAAGCCTTTCTTCTACCTTCAGGCTGACGCCAAAGTCCCCAGCCTGAAATAAGCAGGGTAACCGCCTCAATAATAATGACAGCTGCTGACATTTATAGAGACCTTACCGTGTGCCGGATGCTGTGCCGTACAGTTATTGTCTCATTTGGGCCTCCCGACAACCCCGGCGCGAGGCACTAGTAGCCTTTCCGTTTTATAGACGAGGAAACCGAGGCAGACAGATGACCCTTCCTGACTGTGCCCGGCGCTCCCGTCACTCTGCCGCCTCTCCTTCCCTCCATTAAGCATCTCTTTTTACACGGTTTAGGGGGAAATGAGCACCTGACCTGGCTCGCCTCTTACACTTGGTTCTGTTCACTAGTTGTGAAACTAGTCACTTCACGTCTCCTTTTCTCTATAACGTGAGAAAATGGGACTCGGCAAACTCCAGAGTTCTCTAAAAAGTTATTCCCTTCTCAGGCCATCAGCATGCGTCTCTTTACGGTTCTTCTTCCTTCCCTATCTTGTTATCCTAGATCCTATTTTACTGGTGATCCCCAAAATAAAAGATCAAATGCCAGGACATTTTTTTAAACCCTTTTTGTATCATGGATCCTTTTTTCAGTTTGGTAGAATGAATGGACCCAGGACCCCTCCTCAGAATAATAATTCTGAAGGTATAAAATAAATATATAATTTATAATATGCATATTAAATATATAATTTGTTAATCTAAATATATAAGATTATAAAGGAAACCCATCCTATTGAAATAGTTATAAAATATTTTTTAAAAACAAATTCACAGATTTCAGATTAAGAACCTTTTATACATAAATGTGCCTACATGCTTGCATGGAAATGTATAATTATATGTATATGTATGTAATATATGAACATTTGTATATTAGATTTCACATACCTACATAATATATTAGTATATAATATATAGTATATATTGTTATAATATATATCAATATGTTACATATTTTATGTTTTATGCTATATATGGTATGACATATACCATATATAATATGTTATATAAATATATTAGAATGTAATGTGTATTACATATATAAAATATAAATGAAACAGGGAAGGAATATGTGATAATTATGGCATATGTGATACTATACCCTATTTAAATGTGTCCCATAATATTTTGTTTTCTGTCATAATTATACGTACGTGGTGAGGACATTAATGAGATGTTTGTGGCTGCCGTAGGGCTCCTGAGCAGAATGAATTAAAGCACGCGTGCAGCGAATTTGAGAGGCCTGAGCTGAGAGGTAACCCTCCTCTGAGGAATTGGTGCACACCCAGCGGGGCTGCGGACGTGTGTAAAACAGAATCCAAAATGGCTTCTGCCGCCCCAGGAGAAACAGGTACTTGATCATCCCGAGATGCGAGAGGGGCCTTCCTTGGTTTGGTGAAGGCTCTCCTTTCCTCCTTTAGGAAGCATGTAGGTCGGGGAAGAGCGAGGCCCTGGCTGAGCGGCGCTCAGGTGGCTTTTGGGGTGCCAGCCAGAGTCCTCATCAAGCCAGAAAGCAGGGTTTGCTCCCACAACCACAAAAAATCATGAGTGCCTGCTGGATGACGGATGACGTGGAGTTCTAGGCCTCTCTCCCTGGCTTCCACTCCCACTTTCCTGTACACCAGACCAGGGAATGCTGGGGCTCTGGGGCCAGGTTCAGTCATCCCCGGAGGGGATCAGTGGGGTGAGGCCAGCAGGAAGGGGCTGGGAAAGCCAGGGGCAGATCCTTATCAGACGGGCCTGCCTCCACCGAGGGTGGGAGAAGGGGCATGCAGGGTCAGTGGGGCCAGAGCTGGAAGGGGCAAAAGAAGCTGGAAAAACCAAACCTCTGAGCCCAGAAGGGAGCATTCGGCCCTCCCCTTCCTGTTTTCTGTTGTGTCGCCCTGACTGAGGGCCTTTTCGCCAGAAAGCTGGCCCTGAGGAGGAGCCTCACAGGCTGGGAAACACCCGGGCTCTTCCCTGGGTCTGATGCTGCTTATCAGCCGCAACCTTGCTGGGCTTTCTTCGGAGAGTGTTTCCAGAACTCCTCGGCTTGTTAAGGTTGTAGATTGCTTTTTACTGGTGTGACTTAAAATTTTTTTGCCAAATGAAGACTATTTAATTCCATGAGGGTGGGAATGGCTGGTTTTTGTGAGCTGAGGCTCTGCCTTAGACATAGACGTATTAGCGTTGTCTATAAAGCGCGATTTGAAGTCTGAAAGGCTTCCCTGAGATTTCTCCCGAGTGCATGAAATTCTCTTATTAAATAACACTGTCTTTTCCTTCTCACTGAAGGCCTCTTAGAGAAATGTTCCCTCATTCACTCTATTTTTATATTATGACATGTCATTATCCACGTTAAATCTTTAACCGCAGTGTGAGCGGGGCAGCACCAGGCCTGGAGTCAGGAGCTCCTGAGTTCTGCTCTGACCTCACACACTTCCTAGCTGCATAGCCCTTACTGGTCTTCTGTCTTGGAACTGAAACCCAGTATGAATTCCAAGACAGAAGGTAAGGATCTAAAAAGAAAGAACAAAGAGGCCAAAGTGGCAGTGTGAGTGTTTCCTCAGAGGCTCTCTGAGCCTCCTTTTCTTGGTCTGTGTCATGGAATTGTATTAGATGCTCTCTTGGGCCTCTTCCAACATGTGTCTAGGAAGGGATACTTCCGGTAGGTGGGAGGGTGAGAAGGGAGGCCTGAGGTGGAGGCAGAACCCGGGAGAGAGAGGCCCAAGCGAAAGGAGAAATCGACGTCCTTCGTTGTTCCTGAGGGACGCGGGCTGAGTTTCATGGGGGAACAGAAGAGTCCGTTCAGGAAGCTCAGCCGGGCCTTCAGGGGCGGCAGCAGCGAGCCGGTGGGGAAGACCCCAACACTCCTTTCTGTCTCATTCCCCCAGAAGGTCATTACCAGCGGCCTAAGAAGAAATGCGGAGACAAGTTTTGTTCGGATTCCAGCTCGGACTGCAGCAGCTCTTCGGGGAGCGTCCGGGCCAGCCGGGGCAGCTGGGGCAGCTGGAGCAGCACCAGCAGCTCTGACGGGGACAAGAAACCATCGCTCCCTAGCAGGCACTTCCTGCCCTCCCGTGAGTGCTGCGCTGCCCACTGGGGAGGGCTTCCCTGACTTGGCCATTGGCTAGAGGCCGTCTGCTCAGACTGGGCCTCGCTACATGCCCTTTTAATGATTCCCCGAGCATGACAAAAGGAAAAAAAAATTCTTTAGTCAATAAATTTTTTCTCAGGCCTTTCCTCTAGGTTATGTTTACAGTGAGTCCAGTTTGCAGGCAGCTAGGTAGTTCAGGGGCCAGAGTCGGGAAGTACCGAGTCCAAACCCAGCCTCAGACATTTACTAGCTGTCTGACCCTGGGCGAGACGCTAACTTCTCTCTGCCTCAGTTCCCTTAACTGTAAAATGGCTCTCATAATAACAGTGCACTCTGTAAAATGCAGATAATAGCACGTGCCTCCCAGGGCCCTTGTGAAGAGTAAATGAAAGAGCATCGGTCAAAGAGCTAGGCCCAAAGTCAGTGCTACAGAAATGCTCCTTTCCTTCCTGAGCCTCCCATTATCCCCGAGTTTTCTGGTCATGCTGAACTTGGGAATGTGGAAATAGACCTGGAGTTGTTAATTTTCTCTCCAAAGTCAAATCCTTGAGACAAATTAGAATTTTTTTTTCAATACAAGACAGAACTTACTCCTCATGGATCCAGTGAGTGATTTCTTTTGAGGCTCTTTGCTGACATCTGAAGTCCGCTGACCTGAATGAAAATTCATGCTCAGCCCACTCACCACTGGTATGATCAAAACAAGTCATTTCACTTTGTTTTTGTCTCAGTTTCCTCCAATGTAAATGAATTCACGGAAGTAAATGTTTCTCCATTCCCTTCCTGGAAGATCTGAACAAGTCATTTTACCTCATTTTTGTCTTGGTTCCCTCTTCTGACTGTAAATTGACTCCCGTGGGACCAGATGTCTCTCTGTTCCTGTCCAACTCCAAACCATCGTCCTCTGATATCTGCGGCTCCAGAGACATTTCTATGACTACTTTTTAAATAAATCTCAGGAGCTGATTAAATGACCAGGATGCCCTGTAATTGCCTATAGGAGGCATTCAGTAACTACTTGTTGATCATGATCTTGAGATTGTGCCTGAAATCTGGATTATTTTGTCCTGACCCCTCCATCCTTACAAAATATGAACACTGGTGAGGGCAGTGATGGGCAAACTTTCTAAAGAGGGACCAAAGGAAAGGAAATGCTCATCTGTCAGTCTGTTTCTAAGGCAACTCTTTCGAAGTGTCATTGTATTGTATCCTAATCATTGTATTCATCAGATTAGGAATAATGTAGTGCAGCTGGATAGAACATTTCAGGGGGCCGCAGTTTGCCTATCACTGAGTTAGGAAGCTGTTAAAGAAGACCCATCAATAAAAGCAGTGCTTTACAATTTTGTATTCCTTTAAAATCATCTGATTAACCCATGACATTTGGAAGGTTTTTTGTTGTTTTATCTCTTCCTAGAAGAGTAGGAGTGGGAGAAAATTCATTTTCAAAGGAAAATGGGGCTGAGCATTTATTAGACACCTTCTCTGTGCTAGGCACTGAGCTAAACACTTTACAAATATTTTATTTGGTCCTCACAACAATCCTGGGAATTCACTGCTATTATTATCCTCATTTTACAGTTGTGGAAACTTTGACAAAGGTTAAGTGATTTTCCCAGGATCACACAGCTAGTAAATGAGGGTGAACTGTAACTCAAGTCTTCCTGACCCTAGCCAAAGCTCCATCCACTGTGTCCACTTTAGCTGCCTAATTTTCAAAGCATGCAGGTATTGAAGGTTGGCAAGATCATGAGGCTGCGATTCAGAATAGCCCATATTCTGTCTGACTACCAAATTCTGACTTTGGGCAAGGTATTTCCTGTTCTCACTTTTTGTTCTCCTCTGGAAAATGAGGCTTTTGGACAGTGTGCTGGTGTGTCTTCAGGGTCAGCATTGCCTTAATGACATGACAGCTTTCCTAGGAGCCAGGAAGGCCCACATCCCGTCTGTGTGATCCTGAGTGTGTTGCTTAGGTCTCCAGGATCTAGGCATCTCTCTAAAGCTGGGCAGTGGTGGAAAAGCTGGCTTTCCATTGTTCAGTCAAGGGATTTCCTCACCAGAATCACAGGTCCTACTCCCATATCTTTTGCTGCTTTGATTTTATGTGACTGTCACACATCTAGTTGAAAATCTTAAAAATCCTGTGTTGAGGATGTAGAATCATTTGGTGTGTTGGCTCTTCCCAACATGGATCCTAAGCTCTCCAGGTACCCGGGACCAGCCCTTACCTGGCAGACACAGCCCCTGCTGGAGCATCTTTGGCTGGGGAGACCCTGCCGGCGTCTTCCTTCCATTGCCAGAGCCTTCAGCACCCCCGTGTTCCCTCCATACTGTCATGAGCTTGGAGAGCAGGACTGTAGAGGAGTACTTTAAAAACAACCCAAAAAGTCAATTTGGAAGTAAATTAGTATCCCTGTATTTAACATAGACCATTCTATGTCATCTCAGGAAAGTGGCCTACAGAGTCCGAATGTAAAAAATTAGAAGGCTCAAACCAATACTTTTTCCTTATTTTCAGAAATAGCATTTTAACTCTTAAAAGGTATTTTATTAATAATACCCCTGGGGGAAGGAGGCACAAGCAGCGTGAGGAAGAGGATTATCTCAGTTTTACAGAGGAGGGATCCAAGGCTCAGAGAGGTCATAGCTTATTCAGGCTCTCATGACTAGATTGTAAAGCATCAGAGACAGAATTTAAACCTGTGTTCTGAGTCCACGTCCAGCAACCTCTAATACCTTTCTGTGAGAATATAACACTTGAGAAAATAGCAACAGATCTCATTTTGATTCTGTCATTGAATGCCAGTTTAAAGTGGGGAGAAATTTTTGATGTGAAGCTAAAAAAGGAATGTACTTAATGCAGATTGTGTAGAATTGAAATTAAAAAAAAATCTTTTCATTGCTTATCTTACTCAGGTGTGAAAGATCTTTTAACATAAACGAAACACCAATCCTTTAAACAAATATGCAGAGTCCAGTAAAAACAAATTTCATACTCAACCATTTTCCATGTGCATATCTCATTCTGATATTAAGTCCATCTCTTCTCTGATAGGAATGTGATTTATCTTCAGTCTTTTGGGCTGGATTTTGGTGGTTTATCATTGCATTAGTTAGTTGTAAAGTCTTTCAGAGTTGTTGGTTTTTTTTTAATGATGTCATCATGGTATAAATTATTCTCCCAGCTCTGTTCACTTTGCTCTGTCAGATCATAGAACTCTCTTAGTGGCCTCTGAAACTGCCCATTTTGGCAATATTCCATTATACTCAGCTGTTCTAATTTGTTCCCCAAAAGTAGGCATTTCCTCAGGTGGGCACTACTACAGAAAGAGATACTAGAAATATTTTTATACATACAAATCCTTTTCTGCTTTCCTTGTTCTCAGGTGAGAATGTTTCACAAAATGATTTTCCATCTGAAACCCCCATTACTTTAAATCTATCCCACAACATCTGCAACCCCAGGTAAGTTACTTTTTATTTTTCTAATGATATGTACCATACTATCTGTAATTTTTCAGTAGGTTGGGTCTTCAAAGTAATCTCTTGCCATGGAAAGTGGGAGATTTTTTTTTGGTTTTAAGGGAAGTGAGTGAGTCATTCACGTGAATTAAGAATTGCTTTCACGACTTGGCAGCATTTTATATGATCTTTTCCCCTTGGACACTGCAATCCAGCCAAACTGGCCTTTTCTATATTTCCCATACTACATTCCATCTCTTTATGACAAGGCTGAAACACCACGTTGCTCATGAATCTTTTTCTGATCCCTTTGCCATGCCCTCCCTCCCCACTACCCTGTCCCTCTTTGTAGTTTTTCTATATAGATATTTTCTCTCTTAAATATAATATAGAATTAACATAATGACATATAATAATAAATAATTTACTATTTTATCACATAAAATAGATACGTACACATATCTGTTCTTATCTTATATTTACATCTGTGAGTATGTGTATTGTATCTATATATGTATATATTTATTTGTATTGCATCCATACAATTCCTTTCCCCCAACAGAAGGAAAGCCCTTGAGAGTAGAGATTGTTTCATTTTTTATATTTGTAGCCTGAAAGTCTAGCACATTGTAATCCCTTAGTCCTTGTTGATTGATTAATAGGCAAGTATGCTAGTTTATTCAATTATCTAAGTAAATTTGGTTTTCATTTTAGTGATTCTTTTTCCCTTATAGCTTATCAATTCTATGAATGTTTATTAAATACCTCCTTTGTACCAGATATTGTACTGGGCACTGGGGATACAATCATCAAAATGAAGTAGTTCCTACCTTCAGGAAGGTTACAGGTTTATGAGGTGGTGGGAGGGAGATATGACATATTTAAAGATAAATATAGTACATACAAGGGAATCTCTAGTGTTGGGGAAAACTCATCAAGGGAGGTTTTAGGAGAGGGAGCAGTTTGTGCAAATATGAGGAACAGGAGATGGCTTACAAACTTTGGAGACTGGTAGTCTGGCTCAGTTAGAATGTAGAATCCACAAATGGAAGTAGGATAAACTAAGGGTGTAAAGGGAGGTTGAAGGGGGATTTTGGAAGTCCTTCAATTCCAGGCTAGAGTCAGTCTTTTATTCTATAAAGGCAGTAGGAAGTCTTTAAAATGTTATGAGCCGGCGACCTCTGTGTTGAGGAGATGATTTCTAAAGATGCGTGAAGAGTGGACTGGAAAGAGGAAAGACTAGAATGAAGGTGATAGATTAGGACGGTTTGTAGAAGTCCAGGATACATGTAGTAAAATCCTTCATTAGGGTGAGAGTAGAGAGAAGGGGACCAGTAGGAGGGCGCCAGAGGCAACAAGGTCTTGCCCCGATGGGATAGATTGGGCAGGAGAGAGTGAGGGAGGCTCAAGGGTGACTGCCTTTGCCAGCACGGGGGATGTTCCAGCTAGAAATAGGAAGCTTGGCACAGGCTTGGGTGAAAGAGGCCAGTTAGAGGCTAAGTGACTAGTCACAGAACTAATAAATAGCTGAGACTGGATGTGGGGCTTTCTGACTCCAGGCCTAGCGTTCTATCCACTGTGCCCCATCTAGGAAATGACAAGAACCTCACCCGTGGGCATTTTCCAGGGGGGTTGAGTGGCGACTTCCCTGGACGCAATAGGCCGGTCCCTGGGGGGTCAGGAGGGAGACCTAAGCAGGGTTCTCTGCAGCCGTCGCCGGGGAGAAGGGAAGCCGCGGGGAGTAGATGAGGCTAGTGTTGTGCCATTGCAGAAGCGAGTTTTGTTGGGCGAGCAGTCACTAGGAAGGAGAACGGCCGTCTGCCGCGTAGTGGGTTTGGAACTAACAGCTTCGTTAAAAAAAAAGTTAAAAAGCCGCAGCTTTTAGTTTTTCTCCATGCGACTGCCTTTCCCCAGGGCTTTTTGTCACCCTCTGGACACCGAAGGAGCTCCTTGGCCCTTCTCCCGGGAGCCCTGGGCCGAAGGGAAAACTTCCTCTTCCAGAATGACAGTCGCCCAGCACTGGTCGCGCTGCCCTTTCTCCCCGAGCTCTTCCTTGTCACAGAAGGGCGGCCCCTAGAAACATTCCACAGCTTCCCCGTGTCCCATGAGCATTGGCTGGGGAGCCGTGGTCCGCCACTGTCCTGAGTGCCAGGACCGCGGAGGGGCGAAGGCCCTGCCCCACGGAGCTCACAGCCCGATGGAGGGGAGCCTGAGCGCCATGGGATAAATAAGCAGCTCTTCAGAGAGGGAAGACAGGCTGCCTGGGGCCAGCAGCGCTTGGTCATGCAAGGTGGGGAGGGCTAGGAAGCCTGGGGCCACAGGTCCAGGTAAGCCCCCCGGCTTGTCTGCAAGCACAGTCGCTTTCTTCAGAGTTAGCCCAGGGCTGGCGTGAGGACCCTCGGAGGTGCCGCGATGGTGCCAGGGATTCTCCAGGGGCCTGCCGTCTGCCTTCCTGGGCCTCATCCCTGGTGCCTGAGCTGCCGCAGGCCATTGGCTCCCTAGCAGGTGACTCACTCATCTCTCCTTTCTCAGCAGAGACATGAACACCGTCCCTCAGTATGCAGAACCCCTTTGTTCTGACTTCCCAGACATCACTTCAGATCCTGACAAGAACAAAGGTGAGCCGCCTGGGGAAGAAGAGGTGCGAGGGCTGAGCCAGGAGGAGGGGGCTGAGCCTGNCCTGGAGAGGAGGGGGCTGAGCCCTGGGGTGGGGGGCTGAGCCTGGAGAGGAGGGGGCTGAGCCCTGGGGTGGGGGGCTGAGCCTGGAGAGGAGGGGGCTGAGCCCTGGGGTGGGGGGCTGAGCCTGGAGAGGAGGGGGCTGAGCCCTGGGGTGGGGGGCTGAGCCTGGAGAGGAGGGGGCTGAGCCCTGGGGTGGGGGGCTGAGCCTGGAGAGGAGGGGGCTGAGCCCTGGGGTGGGGGGCTGAGCCTGGAGAGGAGGGGGCTGAGCCCTGGGGTGGGGGGCTGAGCCTGGAGAGGAGGGGGCTGAGCCCTGGGGTGGGGGGCTGAGCCTGGAGAGGAGGGGGCTGAGCCCTGGGGTGGGGGGCTGAGCCTGGAGAGGAGGGGGCTGAGCCCTGGGGTGGGGGGCTGAGCCTGGAGAGGAGGGGGCTGAGCCTGGAGAGGAGGGGGCTGAGCCTGGAGAGGAGGGGGCTGAGCCTGGAGAGGAGGGGGCTGAGGGAGAGAGAGCCGCCTCCAGCCTAGGTCCTCTTGCACTAAATGCCTAGTTCATGGAGCACCTCAAGCTGAGCGTCCCCTGGCATGGAGCGCACGGGTTGCTAGTGAGAGGAGGGTGGGGAAAGATAGTAGGGGGTGGAAAGTGGCGCCTGAGCACCACTGGAGAAAATCCTCCAAAGCAGAGTGGTCCTTTCATTGAACACGTAGGGCGAGGGGCACCCGGGGGCTCAGTGGAGAGTGCTGGGTCTGGAGTCAAGAGACTCTGGGTTCAAATCCAGCCTCAGATACATCCCAGTCGTGTGACTCTGGGCCAGCCACTTCATCCCCACTGCCTAGCCTTTGCTGCTTTTCTGTCTCAGAATTGATACTAAGACAGAAGATAAGTTAAAAAAAAAAAAAAAAAACCCCAGACATGTAGGGCAGTATGTTTTATTTTCTGAAGTTAAAAGCGATTAGATTGGCAGTTGGTTATTTTCAGGCAGTCGGTCAGTGGGACATTCGTTAAGCCTGCAGACTATGTCAGGCCCTATGCTGGATGTTAGGGATGCAAAGAAACTAAAAAGCCTATGTGCATGTCTGTGCTTTCAGAAGCTTACATTCTAATGGGGGAGCTGGCACATAAGCAGTCATCTACAAGCAAGATACATTATAGAATTAATAAATGTGGCGGGAGGAATTTCTGTTTCCAAATCAGTGGGGGGAAAATGTGTGGCTTTCTTAACTCTGTGATTTTAGTTAAAATTTTTTTTCTTATTTTTATTGATAATGTTTATTTTATATATAGCATGGTCCCTCCCCTACCTAGCAAGCCATCTTTTTTTTTTAACAAATATTTTAAAATGAAGGGGGGGGGAGTGGGAAAATGGATCCACACTGGCCAAGCATTCATTTTTCCTTCCTATTTGTTATAAAAATATTACAGAACTTCTATGTCACATAAGCAGAATCAAGCCAAACAAATGTTCTCATGGGTCATGCCTAAAAATGGGTTGTTTATCCTGCTGATCAGTTCATCATCTTTTTGTGACGAGGTCATCATTTCTTTATCAGTCTTCTGGAAACATTCAGTGTAAAGGCTAATTACATTATTCCTTTTTCCAGCATTGATAACTAAAGTTGTCCTATTCATCTGTTCACATACTTCCCCCCCTCCCCCCCACATCTCCTTCAAACCCTCTTTTACTTTATTTCTTAGAACACAGGAGCATTCCATTATAGTTTGGGGCCATTCTAGTCTTGCTGTACCCTCCCTCAAATCTCCCTTCTTTATAGTCCTGGCTGCAACTTTCTAGCTGATCTTGGAACAATCACTACACCTCTTTGCTTAGATTTCGATGCTTTAGGGATCTGCTGTTGTGTCCATGTGTGCTCTCCATCTCTGAATGTCAACCGCAACCCCTCTATATCTCATCTTCCAAGTATGGCTGTTTAGCCGCAGCATGTTTAGTTAGACATTTCTCCAGACTCAGCCAGGCAGGTCCAGGGCAGCTTTGCCATAGCCTTAGATACAGCAAGCCTTTATGGGTGTAGAATGGGCAGTGCCATCTTTGAGCTGAGACTGCCCTCCCTATGAGGAGGACCTTGGTGCTGGGACACGAGCCAGGAGGGCAATTAGGAATTAGAAGACAGAGCAACCTGCACAGACCAGGGAAGTCAGGGAAAACTGAGTGGAAAACGGTAAATTTGAGCTCAGCCTCCTTGAAAGGGGAGGCAGAGGCGAATAAACAGAGAGGGAGAGAATGCTGGCATCCTCACAAGTCATTCTTTTCTCCTTTAGGTCTCTATCCCCCAGGCGATTTGTGGCCTGGCCAGCCAGTGTGTCCAACAAACAGCTTAAATTACAACCTTGAGAACAGTATGCCTTGCATGATCCAGGAACCCCCTCCTGTTCAGAACAGGTAAATTTTTTTCCTTTCCATAATTTTCCTAATGTTCATCTCTATGAGTGTGGCACTACAACATAATGCTCATTCACATACTTACACACAAACGTGCATTATAATACTATGGCCAAAAAAGTACTTTTTATTTGCGATTGAATATGATTTAGACATCTCTCTTTCCGTATGACTTTTTAAGACTGATGTTTGTGGAAAATAAAGCCAAAAACAGGAGAGAAAGAACCAGGAAGGGAAATTACTAAGATATATGAGCTAAAATAGATGGTTAACTGGCATCAGTTTCCAAAAGGCTTAAAAGGAAACAAAAAACCAAGAAGAACAACAACAGATGACTTAAATATTGAATAATTCATTGTCAAGCAAGATTTAGGTCCTGGAATGACGACTTGATTATAATAATGTCAGTATGAAGAGGATTGATTTCCCCATAGGAAAACCAGAGAAATTGACTTGTGCATTTTGTTGAATCCCTGAACCTATATGGATAACTCCTTGTTTCCAGTATTTTATGATGCATATGTGTTTTTGCTCATGGTTTGCAACATTTATCAAAGGTTACTTACTTCCTAAGAAGGTTCTTTTACTGTCATGATTTCCCTGAGAGGAATGCTGGCCTGATTCTTTGAAGGAAATCTGGAAACCCAGGTAGAACTAGATTTGTTTATGAAGCCAGGGTCCTAGATTGAGTTCCCATCTGGAATTAGGTTGGCGATTACAGAATGCACCCCTAACCTTAAGTATAGCTTGTGTAGATGTATGTTACTGGTCAAAAGGTTCACCAAGAGAGAGGATGAATTAGTCTGAAAATCCATTACCTCCCCATGGCAAAAACAACGAGATGTGCCCGGGCGATGGCAGATCAGCTTTCTCACCATGCCCAGTGGGGTAATTATTATGCTACTGAGTTGCCTTGCAATTTCCCAATCTCCTTCAACTAACTGTTTCTAATCCTGTGACTTACTTAAGGAACTAGATCTGGCTTTTTAGGGATAAGAACTATTGGAGAGAACAAGATGGAATCCATTTGTAAGGACTGTTTGAGGTGTATTGTGAAGTGGAGTTGTTTGAAGACTCAAGATTTTGGAAAGATAGTCTTTTAACATTTGTTCATGTTAATATTCCCTCAAAAATGGTTTTGTCTTTCCCTACTTGATGTCTGGCTGTCTTGTTTCTGAAACTAGGTACCTTTTTTTTTGTCACAGTTTCATTGACTGGAATACAACTTGTGAAGGCCAGTTTCCCAATGTGTATTGCCCGCTAGAAGTGAACGATTACAACGGCTTTCCAGAAGGTAAAAACTGTGGAACTAACATAGGGAAGTTGACCAGGAGAAGTTTAGGATCTAGAGCAAGGGTTCTAAGTCTTTTTGTCTCAAGGATCTCTTTGGTAGTTTAGTGAAGCCTGAAAACTTTCTTAGAAAAATGTTTTTTAAAATACATAAAATAAAATGGATAGAATTTCAAAGGAAACCAAAGGTTAGTGAAAATAAAGATTTTTTTTCCATTCAAATTCATGGATCTCCTGAAGTCTGTCTGTAAACCCCTAAGTGGGTCCATGGACCCCATGGCAAGAAACTCTTGATAGAGAAGATTTTATGTTCAGGTGAATGACCCTTATAACAGATTAGTAAACATAATGAGTGGCACTGAGATATTCACTTATGTGCCATGAGCATTAACCAAATCATGAGACCCTATCATAAATCTTTCTTAAATGGTTTTTAAAAATTGGGACAAAGCCACCACCACCTCAGGTGCTAAAATTCCCTCTGATTTCTCTCTCTGTGTTCTATGTGCTTTTCTCCTTCCCAACTTGAAATGCAAAAAATAGCAAATCCTGCTATTTAGGACAGTGACAATATAGAAGTAAGGAACATTCTATTTAGACCCAGAAAATAGGCTCAAATTCCATTTCTGTTTCTGTGGTCCCCAGTCATGAGAGTAAGCCCCAGTAAAACTACAGCCATAACTTAAAGCCAAACGCCTAGCTTCAGTTTCACATGAGGCCCCCCAAACCCTCCTTTCTAACCCCTCCCTGCAGTACCTGGCAACAACTGGCTGTCGTTGTTCTACCCATTGAAGCAAATATTTCCCTGAGAATCTGGACTAGATGGTTACATATTTACCTATGATTTATTATCCTATAGAAAAAACTGTCTAAGTGTCGGTGAGGTAAAACTAAGTCATTGTATTAAGATTGTAAGTCATTACTACCACTGTCCCTGAAAAAGGCTTACCTAAATCCCTTAGCCTACATCACTTTCTCTATAAAATACTACCTGAAATCATTAAACTTTGTCCCTGATCAGCAAGAGGCCTTATGTCTGACTATAAGTCTGTCTTTGACCCTCCTGATCCCAACCACATTTCTCTTATCCCATTTCACAACCCGTGAATAACTTGATTGACAGCTGACATGTTCCTTAGTAGCTATATGATTTTGGGGCAAATCATTTACTCTCTCTAAATGTATTTCCTCATTTATAAAACACAAATGATAATTTTTTTTATTGTTGTTTAACCTTCACTCATGTTTGACTCTTTATGACTTTAAGGATTGTACTGTCCATGGGGTTTTCTTGGCAGATATTAGACTGAGAGTAGTTTGTCATTGTGAATTAAGGCAAACAGAGGAGAGTGACTTGTCCAGAGTTACAGGCTGGATTTGAACTTGAGTCTTCCTGACTCCAAGCCCAGCACTCCACCCACTGAGCCACTTAGTTGCCTATAATATAGGGAATAAGAATAGCACATATAGTGCTTCACAGGGTTCTTGTGAAGGTTATAGACAGGCAGCCTAGATAAGGGGGGAAGAATATTAGATTTAGATAAAAAGACCTGACCTGGGTTTAAATTCTATATTTGTTACACCCTCTATAAGTACACCTGTTGGCAAATTATGCATGAACTTTAAGAACTTCAGTTTTTTCATTTGTAAAATAAGAGGTTGTACAAGATGATCTTGGGGTGTCCAGGTGGTGCAATGAAGAGAAAACTGGACCAAAAATCAGAAAATTATGCATTCTGATTCAGCTTCAGACACTTAGTAGCCACGTGACCCTGGGCAAATCACTTAAACTCTTTGCCTCAGTTTCCTCATCTGTAAAATGGGGGCAATAACAGCACCTACCTCTCAGGGTTGTGGGGATCAGATGAGTTAATAATTGTAGCATCCTTAACACAGTTGAATGAAAATGGATACACACATGAATTGACACATAATAAAAGTTATAGAAATGTTTGCTGCTTTTATTATTATCATTAGTACCTCTAATCTTCCTTCTAGAAATTTTATAATCCAATTGTAAACAAGATAGTCTGTGAAAAGTGCCTTATTGTTGTGCTATTATTATTTATGGCTCTCTTACTGTGTCCAAGAGCCCTGATGATGAACATTCAGCGTATCCACATTTTTCTCCTCTGAGATGGCACATAGTATCTTGATATGCCCAAACCATTCAGTTTTCTAAATTTCCTGGAGCTGAATTTTTTTTCATGAATTATAAAATAAAACAAATTGAATTTAAAAGGAAGGTTAGTGAAAATAAAGGATTTTTTTTTTTTTTTTTTTTTGCTGTCTAAATTCATGGATCTCCTGAAGTGTTATCTACTAACCTGTAAGGGAATCCACAGAAAGAATTGTTGGTAAAGAAGCGTGTACATTCAGACGAAGGCATTACCCAGAGAGTCCCACGAATTCTTTTTGTTTGCAATCCCCTCTGGGCACTTTCTCTCTTGTGTGTGTGCACAAATGGCTGGCTACGTACTTATTGAGAAGCTCACCTACACTACAGGAAATAAGCATGCCCCAATTTCTTGTTCTGAGACCCGTCGGACTGAGGAGGAAAAAAGGAAGAAGGCCTGTTGTAGAAAAGAATGGCAGAAAACACTTGATTTCTGCTGTCTTCAAAAGTGGCCCCGGGGTCCCTGGGACAGCCTAGAAGGAGTGTCACCATGTCCTTCCCCAGGCAGGCTCTGTAGGGCGGTCCGGGGTTCCCCACTTGCCCGGCTTGTCCCAGTATGCTCGGGGTCAGTAATGCTGCCTCTGTGGGATTCTCAAGGCTCGCCCTGGCCATAGCTAACAGAGCATGATCAGAAAGGAATTTTGGTGCTCTTCAGGCAACAGATTAAGGTTGGTAGTAAGGAAAATGTCATGGACTGGAAAAGGTTTTCAGGTGATCATCAAAGTAAAAGTGATCTTTGGTAAGGGAAGCTACTTCATTTGTTGTTATTAATTATAATTATAACAATAATAACTTGTATTCATGGAGTACTTTATAATTTATAAATGACTTTCTTTACCCTCTCCCTGGTTAAAAAAAAAGTCAATAGTAGAAGGAATAGAGAAAGAAACAAGCATTTATTAACTTCCTTCTCTGTGTCAGATGCTGTTATCAAATGTTATCTCATTTGACTCTCACAACTACCCTGGGAGATGGGTGCTATTATGATTGTTATTTTACAGATGAGGAAACTGAGGCAGAGGGAGATTAAAGGAATTTGTCCAGGGTCACAGTCTGGATCTGAATGCTGGGAGGGCTTCCTGACTCCCAAGCTGAGCGCTCTATCCCCTGGGCCACCCGGCTGCCAGAACATTCCTGTCCCAAATTCTTTTGTACTGTGTCCCAAGGCTCCAAGGATGTATCATTGAGGGCATCGACATCTTTCTCCTTCTGGGCGGCAAATAGTATTATTCCAAAGCCCTGGACCGGTAACATACCCATGATATTCTTCCCAATTTGCTCTGCCTGGTTAAAAAAAGCAAATAAACTCTAAATGCTTATTTAGAATGAGAGTTCTCTGGGACGCATGCCTGCTGCTGAGTGACCAGTCGTAGAGTAATAAGGGCCTTCTTCATTCTGGAGGGCAGCAGAAGTACCTCTCTTTTTACCTTTGTATCCTCAGGACCTGGCATATAATTGGTCTTTTGCAAATGCTTGTCTAATTAAATGGCTTTGAATTAATTTCCTTGTTTGAAAAGAGGCTTCTTTTTCTTCCTTTCTTTATAGAAAACATGAATTACCACAATGGCTTCCCTTGTCCAACAGAAGTTCCAAGCACAGCCTTCATCAGTCATAGCTCCCAGTCATCTTGGAGTACCCCATCCACTGTGCCTCCTGCCTGGGAACCTGCAAACTATGTCAGCCCTTCCGTCAGTGATCCTGAGTTTACAGTGAGTTCTCATTATCTTAAAACAGTTTCAGTAACACACTAGAGAGCATAGATATAAGTGAAGATGTCCTTTACATGTAATAGCTATCTAAAACCATCAGCAAGCATTATCTGTAATGGGGACAAGCTAGAAGCCTTCCCATTAAGATGGGGGGAAATAAGGATGGCCGTTTTCACCACTGTTACTCAGTATTGTACTAGAAATGCTAGCTCTAGCCATAAGAGAAGGAAAAGACATGGAAGGAATTAGAACAGGCAATGAAGAAACAAAACCATCACTCTTCACCAAGGATAAGACGGTACACTTAGAGAATCCTGCAGATTCAATGGAAAAATTAGTTGAAAAGGTTATCAACTTGAGCAAAGTTGCAGGATATAAAATAAACCCACAAAAATCAGTCAACATTTCTGTATATTACCAATAAAGCCTAGCAGCAAGAGACAGAAAAAGAAGTTCTGTTTACAGTAAAGGTGGTTAGTATTAAATACTTGGGAGTCTACCTGCCAAGACAAATCTAGAACTGTATGAACTCAATTACAAAACCCTTTTCACACAAATAAAAGTCAGATCTTAACAATTAGAAAAATATTAGTTGTTTATGGGTAGGTTGAGCAAATATAACAAAAATGACAATTTAACCTAAACTAATTTACTTATTCCGTGCTATCCCAACTAAACTACTCAAAAATTATAGAACCAGAAAAAATAACAAAATTCATCTCAAGAACAAAAGGTCAAGAATATCAAGGGAATTGATGGAAAAAATGTGAAGGAAGGTAGTTTAGGAGGACCAAAATTCAAACTATATTACAAAGCAGTAACAATCATCAAAACAATCTGGTACTGGCTTAGAAATAGAGTGGTGGACTAGTGGAATAGATAGATACACAAAATCCAGTAATAAATGACTATAGTAATCACAAGATCCAAGTGACAACTCACTCTGTGACAAAAACTGTTGGAAAAATTGAATAATAGTATAGGGATAGATCAACTGGGATAGACTAACATATCACACCGTGTGCCAAAATAAGGTCATTATGGGTACATAGTTTAAACATAAAAGAGTGAAATGAAACTATCAACAAATTAGGGAAGCATGCAATAGTTTATCTATCATATCTATGGATAAACAAGAATTCAGGACCAAATATTAAAGGATGTAAAATGGATAATTTTGATTATATTAAATTTTTAATGTTTTGTACAAAAAAGAACAAAGCAACCAAGATTAGAAGAAAGATGGAAAGCTGAAGAAAAAATTTTATGCCACATATCTGTGCTAAAGGTCTCATTTCTCAAATACATGAAGAACTAAATCAGATTTGTAAAAATATAAGTCATTTTCTAATTGATAAATGGTCAAAGGATATGAGTAAGCAATTTTTGGATGAAGAAATTAAAGCCATCTATAGTCATATTAAAAATGCTCTAAATCATTCTTGATTAGAGAAATGCAAATGTAAAAAACTCTTGAGGTACCTTGGCATACCTCAGACTGGCCACATCATACATCAGATTGACCAATATGACAAGAGGAAGAAAATGATAAAATGAAAATGATAGTTGAAGGAGATGTGGGGAAAATGGGATACTAATGCACTGTTAGTGGAGTTATGAACTGATCCAGCCATTCTGGAAAGCAATTTGGAACTATGGCCAACTACCCTAATACTGTGCATGTCCTTTGATCAGATAATACCACTACCAGTTTTGTATCCCAAAGAGATCAAAACAAAAAAGGGAAAAGGACTTATTTTGTCCAAAAATATTGATTGCAACTTTTTGTGGAAAATTGGAAATTGAGGGATTGTCTGTCAGTTGGGGGATAGCTGAACAATTCATGCTGTATGATTGTGACGGAATACCACTGTGCTATAAAAAATGACAAGCAGGATGATTTCAGAAAAATTTGCAAAGATTTATAGGAACTGATGCAAAAGGAAGAGAACAGAAGCAGAACATTGTACACAGTGGCAACAATATTTTTAGATGAGCAACTATGAATGACCTAGTTATTCTCAACAGTGAAGTGATCTAAGGCAATTCCAGAGACTCATGCTGAAAAAATGCCATTTGCCCTCGGAGAAAGAATTGATGGAGTCTGAATACAGGCTGAAATGTACACACACACACACACACACTCTCTCTCTCTCTCTCTCTCTCTCTCTCTCTCTCTCTCTCTTTCTCTCTCTCTCTCTCTCTCTCTCTCCCCCCTCCCACAAAATGATTAATACAGAAAAACTTTTTATGTTATTACACATATAAATCCTGTATCAGATTCTTACCATCTCTGGGAGGAGTGGGGGTAGGAAAAAGGGAAGGAATTTGGAACTCAAAAATTGTTTTTATGTGTAACTGGGCGGGGGGGAATGAATTAATTTTTAAAAATTATTTACATGCAGAAATTTTTTTGAGTTCTAAGTTCTCTTTCTTCCTCTCTTCCCTGCTCCTTGAGAAGGCAACCGATTTCTTATACTGTTACGATTAAAAATAATAAAGACTGATATAATAATATAAATTAGTAGTTTAATTAAAGCCATGCTAGTAGGGATAAAGTCATTAGACCACACGCTGGTAAGAATTCAAAACTGCCACCTCCATTTTGTTACCTCTCGTCTCTCCCCGCGCCTGCTAGCCAAGAGGCTTACTTTCGATTCTCCTCCCATTTAAACTGTCCTCTGCGTGGTGACGCAGGCATTCCCACGCCCAAAGAACCGGAACCGGAAACCCGTTGGATGATGGGAAATATAGTTTGATAGTTCCCACATGTCCATAGAATATATATACTTTTAAATGGCATTTCCCAAATTTCAATTAACAGTACATATGAAGTAATGAAAACATTTCCATATTACTCATATTGCAAAGGAAAACATGGACTAAAAGAGCCCAAGAAAAATAGTTTAAAAAGAATACTTACTCGAAGTTCATCAGTTCTCTAGATAGAGGTAGGCAGCATTTTTCATTAAAGATCCTTTGGAATTTTCTTGGATTATTTTTCTTAATCAGAGTAGTTTAGGCTTTCACAGTTGACCATCCTTACAATGTTGCTATTACTGTGTACAATGTTTTCCTAGTTCTGCTCACTTTGCATCAATTCGTTATTAGTCTTCCCAGGTTTTTCTGAAACCATTCTGCTCATCATTTTTTATACCACAGTAGAACTCCATCACAATCATATAACAACTTGTTCAGCCATTTCTTGGTTGATGGGCATCCCTTCAGTTTCCATTTCTTTGCCAACACCAAAAGAACAAAAATATTTTTGTACAAATAGGTCCTTTTCCCTTTGATCTCTTTGAGATACAGACTTGGTAGTAGTATTACTGGGTCAAAGAGTATAATTATAATTTTTTTTAATCCTCTGTGCCATTCTCATATCTCTTCTGCTGCCATTCCTGACTTGTACACTGTCCATTCTGTCCATCAGTAATAAATTGGTTAGGTGCTCCAGTGGCACTATTCCTAATACATTACCAGATAGTCCTCAGGAATTGCTGTGACCAAAAAATGCCTCATCTTCCCCCATCCTCTCACCCCACCCCCATCCCGGACCAGCCTAGGATTGAGGTTTCTTTACTTGGAATAACTAGAATCAACATCACTGGGCTCATCCTTGAAGTTTTTCCATTTGAGAGTACCTGCTAGGTCATAGCTACTTTCCTGCTAAAGAGCCCACTGTCCTCTCCATTGCAGAATGGAGACTCCATTTAGGAGAGGTATCATTGTGTCATGGAATGAAATGAGCTAAGCTGGGATACTAAATTTGGAGTGAGAATTCTTGTGTTTGAATTTCAGCTCTGCTGCTTCCTCCTTTTTTGTGACACTGAGCAAGTTTACTTTGCTGTGGCCCTCAGTTTCCTCATGTACAAAATGAGTGGGTTATGCTGTATTAGATAATCCCTAATATACATGCTGTACATCTAGACACAGGCCCCTAGTTGGTGGACATCATATACATTTTACATAGAAGTTATTTTCCTCTCTTTTTAAAAAATACACTTTGAGATACAGTCCCAGCAGTATTCCTGAGTCAAAAGGTATGCCCAGTTTAGTAACTTTTGAGGCATATTTTCTAGTTACTTTACTGAATAGCCAGATTGGTTCACAGTTTTACCAACATCACATTAATGTACCTGCTTTCCCACATCCTCTAGCATTTGTCACTTAATTTTTGGCATCCTAATAGGTGTGAGCAATCTTAGAGTTGCTTTAATTTATATTTTTTAATTATAAGGAATTAAGATAATTTTTATATGGTTGATGTTAGCTTGGAAATTACCATTTATCAGTTAGGTACAATGTATAAATCTGAATTTTGTATTCCTACTCAGTTAGTATTTAAGTACTTACTGCTTGCCAGGCACTATTCTAAGTGCCAGGGGGTACCAAGAAAAAATACCTACCACATATTTACATCTTGATGGAGGAGATATTTCAATAGCTAGATACGTGTCAGAAACAGAGAGAGTGAATGGAAGATTACCCAAGCTTGTTTCAGAGGGAGGACCAGGAAAAGCAGCCTCCTGCAGAAAGTAGGATTTAAGGTGAATTTTGAAGAAAGCCCAAGCAAAACTAAGGATCAGAGGTAAGCGGGAATAGCATTCGGGGTATGGAGACAACGAAAGCAGACGTACAGAGAATAAGAGATATGGACTGTTGTGTTTGAGGAACAATTAATTCAGTGTAGCTGGATTTTATGATGGGGGAGTAAAGTAGAAGGCCATTAAAAAAGTAAGAAGGATCAAAGTTATAAAGAGCTTTAAGCGCCGAGCAGAGTTATTATATTTAATACTTGAGCCCCTGGAGTTCATTGGATGTTGAGTTTGAGATGGGAAATCCATGTCGAGATGTCCAAAAGAGATAGCTGCTATTGAGGGGGCTGGAGCACAAGAGATAGACCAGAATTGTCTATCTAGATCTGAGAATCATTTGCCTAGAGTTCATCATTTAACTGTTGGGATCTGAGAGAGAAGGTATAAAGGGACAGTGGAAGAGGCCCCAAAACAGAGACTTGTTGGGGAATCCTCAAGGTTCCTGGCTATGACATGGGATAGCCTATGTAGACTTCCCTGAATATCCTTGAGTTAATCATGCCCCTCCTAGGTGCCTCCTTCCCCCTTCCCCTACAGATCAGGTCCCTTTTATGTATATGTTGGTTTTTCCCATTACAATATAAGCTCCTTGAGGGCAAGAGCCATCTTTTTTGTGTGTTTATTTATATTCCCAATTTTTAGCCCACAGTGTCTGGCATTTAACAAATGTATAATGCTTGCCATATCCCTATTGCAACAAAAAGGACCACTGACCCTCATTTTAAAGCTATGTATTAACAACCCTAGTGACCCAAATTATCAACTGACCAAGTTAAACTAATGGTTTTGAAGCTCTTTATTCTTGGATCTTTCCCTCATTTAGAAGGTTCTTTAAAATCTTCTGTATTTAAAGAAGAAAAAAGAAAAGTAGGAAATCCTTCTGGATTTCTAATAGTCTATCTTGGAATTCTCCTTGGAAGGATGAAGGTATACCAGGAGAGTCTGGCAAGTAGGATTCCCTGGAGAATGGCATCCTTTCTCAATTTTAGGAAATCCTCTAATTAATTGGTTGGTCTAGAAATAGGTTGTATCTTGCCCATACAGTTAGAGCAGATGCCATGACTTTTTAACAAGTGTCACTTCCTCTCTAAGTCTGCTGGCTCTTCACAGTAGTTTTTGTCTTCTGTTCCAGCCCTACCTCGCAAGCACCAGAAGCTTATCCCCAATGTCTGGACTTTTTGGTTCCATCTGGGCCCCACGAAATGATGTGTATGAAAGCTGCTGTTCCATCAACCCCACCACCCAGCATTCCACTCACATGGAAAATCCAGCAGTGATGTGTAAGCAGGAATATTATCCAAGGTTTAATCCTTTCCGTGCCTATATGAACCTGGACATATGGACTACCACAGCAAACAGGAACACAAACTTCCCGCTCTCTAGGGACTCAGGTTACTGTGGGAACGTGTGAATGGAATTTGGTTTTAAACAATGTGAATAAAGATGCTTGTGTTTTGATTTCTAGAGTAAGCTGGTTGTTGAGATAGATGGCAGTGTTGGTGAATATTTTGGCACTTTTATATGGAAAATAAATTTTTTTTAATGAAGCCTGAATGTTCCATTTTTTTAAAAAAAAAACTTTTTTTTAACTGAACATGAGAAAGTATCTGAATATTCTAACTATAGAAATGTGCCAAGCATCCCAAAACATTATATAAGTAATTCTGAGAAGGTAGGAAACAAAAATCTTTGCTTTTGTCAGCTGAGGTGACCTCCAACCTCCCGCGCGATGGGGGTTGCAATTCCAAGGGCTGGAGGGTGATTTGAGAAACCCTGAATCAGCATTCCTAGGGACAACCGAGGGCCTAGAATTCCCCTCTGCAGTCCTGATTCTCCACCCTTCCAGGAATTGTCAGTATGAAGGATCACAAGCCAAAAAGGCCCAATCATACAAGTAAGTATTTCTTTCCTGACTTAACTCTGTTACCCCCAAATCGAATGACTTGAGAAGGTGCAAGGTTGGTGCCCAGTCATCTCTGTGTTATATGGAACATTTATTGTAAGAGTATCTCTTAGGCAAGGTCCATTTGTGCAGAAATACCCCTTTTTCGAGTAAGCAGAGGAGTAGAAAAACCTGCCCTGCCTTGAGAGATAGCCTTTTGCAAATGGCGGGAAAACCCTGCCTCATTGCAAATTGGCTTCCACTGTTTGCCTCTTGGCAGTTTTGCTGTGTCCGTGTTAAGATGTTTTTGTAAACTTCTTGAAGGATTTTCGAACTTTTAATAAAATAGTTTGGTATTTTCATATTTGGTATTGTCTTTTCTTTATTGGGAAGTCAAGGAAAGCAGGGAATAGAGAGTGGGTGGTTTAGCTTCTATGTTCCCAACTCCTGTTTGGGGTGGCTCCGTGGTGGGGACAGAGTATGTTGGGACCCAGGTAAAAAGGATTATTTGCCCCAGGGTCATAGCATAGGGACAACTGGCTGGAAAACCTTTGGCTGCAGATGAATCCCTGCTTTGGGTGATGTTTTCTTTATTTTTCCCCAAATGTTTAGTTTTTCATTTTCTAAAAAAATCTGAAGCATTTCCTATAATAATATATTTATATGAACTTAATATGGTGCGGCACCTTCAGTGATCCATCAAGCAACAGAGCCGGAATGCTTGGATTTTCCTCTTCAGAATAGGAACCATTGGGACCTCCTCCCTGTATGTATGGATGGAGGCATGTCAATATTGAGGTGAGTGTTTTTGCTATATCTTTAACTTGGACTTCATTGGATTATGTTTTCAAACAAATAATGTGTTTTCTTTATACTTATAACTCAAAGACTAATCAAGAAAAAAATCACCAAGACACCTCTTTGAAAGTAACATTTTCAGAAGATTTCCAAAAGCTAGGAAAAGTATTCCTCCTTGACAGATGCTGTTTCTGCTCCTGGGCTGAAATTGCTAACAAAAAGATTGGGAATCCAGTTTGTATTTGGGCATCTAGTTCCTGTCTTTTATTAGGTTCTGGTCTTCAGGTGGGCCATAACCTCATTTCAATGAAATCAGTCATAGTATCTGGGATTAAGTTTTGGCCTAACGGATTTAACAGATTGTAGGATCTCAATTGTAGGTCCTGGTCTTCACCCTGGTCTCAGACTGAAGGGGGAGATGTTATGATAAGAGTAGTAGTAGTAGTAGTAGTATAATAAGAGCTAATATTTATATAAAGTTGTTCTTATTTAATATCATTTGACCCTCACAGTAACTGAGAAGTCCCCATTTTATAGATTATTATTTATTATTGTTAATCTCCATTTTACAGATGAAGAATCTGAGGCTGGTGGGTGAAGTGACTTGCCCAAGGCAAGGCAGATTCAGACTTGGGGCTTTAAAAGGCTCTGAGTCCAGGATTCTACTAATGTAATCTGGCTGCCTTAAGATGTCAGTGCAGTATTAGATTTGAAGTCAGAAGAACATAGATTCTAGTCTTGGTTTGACTTTATCCTTTAGCTTCTTTGGGACCCAGTTTTCAGATCTGTAAAATAAAAGTATTGAACCTAGAGATTGCTAAAACCCATTGGAGGCCCATAAGTTTGATCTTCCTATTTCTCATTAGTCTCTTCCTTCATTGATTCATTTAGCACAGATATATAGTGGTACCTTGGTTTTCATCTATAATCCATCTGAAAACAGTAGACAAAATCCAAACCCAATGAAAACCAAGGCAATTATTTCCATATGAATCAATGTAAATCCAGTTAATTCGTTCTAGATACTCCACTCCAAAATACATACCAAAAACATTTTATAGCGAATAAATATAGTGTTTAATATTAAAAACAACAAAAATTTAATATAAAATGAATATAAAAGACTAATGTAAAGAATAAACATATTTAACACAGCAGTCACCTTTCTGAAGACTCTTCTTGGCGTATGGAAGATGGCTAGGAGGGGAGAGAGAGGCTATTGTTTGGAAGGGGAATCCCCCTCCATAAGCACCTTAGTTATCAAGGCACTATCTGGAAACTTTGGTCCCATGATAGTGCTAAAAGGAAAGGGTAAACTTATTAGCAAGGGAAACACTTAACAGGGACAATGAGATTTGAGCACATGTGCTTTTATCTCATCTATGAAAAACACAAAATAAACACATTAAACTGAATATTGTATGCATAGTAATCATGTATATGTAATTGTAGTATTAGCACTCGCAATCAATAAAAAAGCACAAAAACACTGGAAAGCAATGGAATTGTTTGGCTAGATGTGCAGGGTGATGTTCACACAATGAGAACGCCACACCGAGCAGGAGACTGCATGGTTCAGTGGTTCGCCCTTTGTTTTTGCAAAATTAGCAGTGAAGTCATGTGGGCACGCCAACAAAATCTGAGAGGCAACAGACAAAAACCAAGACAAATTTTTCATGGAAAAAGACGAAAACCAAAACCAATGATAACTGATGTCAACAGAAACTGAGGTATTACTCTTTTGGATGTTTTGACTGCTTACCAAGGGCTAGAGCTTTTGTGCTGAGCTTGTTGTGTGCTTGAGAAACCTGGACAGTCTACCAACGCCATGCCCGAGAACTGAATCACTTCTATTTGAAAGGATTTAGGAATAGGAAGATTCTGAAGATCACTTGGCAGGGGGAGGTCCTTTCTGGAGCTGAACTGCTAATTTGCTGCAAAGAGCAAAACCCTGATGGGCTGGCCACGTTTGGATGCAGAACATACATTTGCCTAAAAGACTTTTTTTATGGAGAACTCTTGCCAGGCAAGCAGTGGCAAGCATAGAAGTCAGAAGAAGCTCTGCAAGGGCACTCCTAAGGTCTCAGAAGAACTTTGGTATCAATTATGGGACATGGCTGATGATGGCACAGGATCACCTTGCAGGGCATGCCCACATCGAAGAAGGTGCTCTATGAGCAAAGGAGAATTGCAATGGCCCTAAAGGAACATGAGGCAGCCAATTTAGACATCTCCATCCTGTAAAAGGGAAAAAGGGGTTTTGGTTCGGTAAATATTAAAAAGGAATGGTCGCCAGGGAATTGAATAAATATCATTTCCCCAATAAAAAATCCTCAAGTCAAAATGACTTTTATGGTAGTTTATTTACAAATGAGAAGAGGGAGAGAAAGTAAGAAAATCAGAAAGGATAGGGTAGGTTAAGTAATATAACAGACTGAGTAATTTGCTTCGGCCCCTGGTTCAATCCAGGCAGGTTTAACTAGTCCTTAAGGAGAAGGCTAAGGGTCGAGGATGAATGAAGCAAAAACTTCCGTCTCAAATTCTCCCTTGAAAGGAGAGTTCCTTCAGAGAAATCCAGGAAGATTTAGTCTTTACACTTACCATGTGTAGTTCAAAGGGAGAGATTAAGAACAGTTTCACCTAGTCCAAGATGTCAGTCAGCGCTCCTTCAAGTCCAGGTCACAAATAAGAAGAGCGTTACAGGAAGTTGTCACTCCCTTTTAAAGGCACTTCTTTTGCTTCACTTCTGTGCATTTCTTCTAGTTTGCATGTCCAATCACAATAGGCGCTTTGCTTAGGATTGACTTGGGGGCAGTCAGTTCTGATTCATCACTCACTCTTGCACAGGTGGGTCACAGACTTCCCAACTTGTGAATTAAGTGGTGGTGTTTATGCCTTTTGTGCTTAAATCTGAAAATGGGCAGAGTAGGTTTAATCTCATTATCACAATCCCAAATGCTCATGTTTGTGCCTGACCTATGGTAGAGCCTTGTGAGCTCCTAGTGGTCTGATCAGCCACAATTGGACACACTGTACATTGACTCCAACATAGCAGTGCCATTTTGGTCTTAACTATGAAAGACAAATCACCACCAACAATCTTACACTGCTATGAGCTCTTCTTTCTAGATATTGTGGAAGATAAAAAGATAGATGGTATTTCCTGCCCTTTAGACTCCTGCAGGAAGGTAAGTATCCTGCCCTAAACCTTAGGGCTCTCCACTTTTTTTTGTTTTGACTTCGTTAATATGATGAGCAAAAGGCTTGACTTGCTTGTACTTTGTGGGATCTAAGGTTGTAATTTTTTTTTTAAACAAAAGACAGATTTGGTGGCAGATTTGGAGACCTTATCCAAAATAAGATTTTCATCTTACTGTGACAAAGTCAACAAAGGAGAGCCTTCTCAACATACTGGAATGTTTATAAGTCTAGCTTAGCTTTTCCTCCTTCCTGCTTTAAGTAAATATGGTTTTTAAAAGTTCTTTTGTTTCACTACTGGGCAATCTGCTTTCCTTCTAAGAGACCTACTTGGTACTCTTGGAAAGCCTGTTTCCATTGTTGATGGGAGGTGATTGGGGTTGCATTTGGGTAGACTTCAAAATGATAAACTCCAAATATCCAAATGTTTACCTATTTATAGAATTAAGATCATGTTTTTTGGACTTCAGAGCTAGGTCAATGAAACTCATAATTAATTGTTTCCATGTCACAATTTAAGTCCACAAGGTATGTACCATGTGCTTCTTAGCTTTTTTGCCATCTGAAAGAATGACTAAAATAGTGGCACCCTAGGTTTTAAGTTTTAGGCATTCTTTTTTCCCATATTAAACTCTTAATGATCTTGAATTTATGTGACAGATTTTTGGTCAAGTTGTTTTCATTTAAAAATAGCTGTTAAGAATTATAAACTGGTCTCCACATGGCTCCAGTACCAATACCACCCATTGTGTAGACATCTCAGGGGTAGATGCAGGGGTTCGTCAGTTGGACAAATAGGGTGACAGGGTGTGGTTCCATTAACATTCTCATCCTTATGGATGGCTTTCCATCCCTTGAACCAAGGCATATTAAAGCTTAGCTCCAGCATGTTGTCACCATTCCAACCTGAAATTGGCATAAAAGCTACCTTGCCAATTTTCCCAATATAGGTACTGCTGTATTTAACAGCTTCCTCATATTTCTTCTGGCTGTAGGCCAGGGTCAATGAAATCCATTTCGTCGACACCAACTATCGTTTCACACCTGGTGTGTAGGCCAGAAGGACAGGCTCCAGAGTCTGCTCATTCTTTGGGATGTTGTTCAGTCATATCAGTCATGATGTCTAACTCATAACCCCATTTGGAGTTTTCTTGGCAAAGATATTGTAGTGGTTTGCCATTTCCTTCTCCAGGGTATTTTACAGATAAGTAATTGAGGCAAACAGGGTTAAATGACTTGCCTACGTTATACAGCTTGTGTCCAAAGCCAGATTTGAATTAGGATCTTCCTGACTCTCAAGCCTGATCACATATGACTTGCTGTTCTCAAATTTCTATAGGGAGGTATCTGTAGTAATACCCCACTCATGTTCGCCTTTCTGTTATCCAAGATCTTTGAAGGAGCCCTTTCCCATCTCAGCAACCTCCTTCTCAAACTTCTTGGTGATTATTTTATCAATTCTACCATGTTTGTGGCCATTTGGGATCTATTTGCCAGTTTATATGTCCAGTGATGTCATTGCTAAGGTGAATCTTTTATTTGCCCACTTTTGTGGAGGTTTAGCAATGGTTTTCACACATCTGTGTTCTAATAGAAAACCGTTTGCTAAAATGTTTAGGCATTTGTTCACTAGTAATTTTGTGGTTTTTAAAAATTATTAATGTCTTTTGTTTCTTTATTATCATACTTATTCCAAGCATCTCTTTCCAGAGAGCCAGCCCATATAACAAATAGTATTTTTTTTAGAGAAGAAAAAAGTCACAATGGATCAATAGATCAATACATTGAAAAGGCACAGATGAATTATGCAATAGCTGTGGGCCTCTTACCTACAGAGGAATTTGGGGATTTCTTCTCCTATCTCTTTATTCGTATTCTGCTTGATCATTTTAATTTTGTTAAATTGACTTTTGGTTTTTGCTGTGTAGTTGTTTTTGCTATTTATACTATTGTAGTTATTATATGTTGTTTTCTTGGCTTTGCTTGTTTCACTGCATCAGTGCATATATCCATGCTTCTTTGTATTCATTGCACACATAATTTCTTCCATCATAGTAATATTCTTTTTTTTTTTAAACCCTTACTCTCCACCTTAAAATCAATACAGTGTATTGGTTTCAAGGCAGAAGAGCAGTAAGGGCTAGGAAATGGGGGCTAAGTGACTTGTCCAGGGTGACATGACTAGAAAGTGTCTGAGGTCAGTTTTGAACTTAGGACCTCCTGTCTCTAGGCCTGACTTTCAAACCACTATGCCACCCAGCTGTCCTCTATCACAGTAATATTTGATTACATTCATGTACCACAGTTTTATTGGCCATTCCCCCACTGATAGACATCTACTTTGTTTTCAGTTCTTAGTTATAAAAAGTGCTGCTATAAATACTTTGGAGTATATGGGGAAATTTTTAAGTCTATGACTTCCTTGGGATATCATCCTAGCAGTGGAGTTTCTTTTTCAAAGGGTGTGGACTTTTTATTCACTTTTTTGCTTACTTCCAAATTGCTTTCCAAAATGGGTTGTACCACTTCATGGCTCTACCAGCAGTGCATTACTGTTATATTTTTCTATGTCTCCAAAATTTACTATGGCTTTTTTTTTCAGTTTTACTGATTTGTAGGATATGAGGGGAAATATCAGAATTGTTTTGAATAGCCTTTTTCTAATGAATGATTTGAAGCATTCTTTTAAAGTGTGGTTATGAATATTTTGTAATCTTTTGAGAATTGTTTGAATCCTTTGACCATTTATCTATTGAGAAATGGCTATTGTTTATCTCTTGGATAACAAACCCTTATCAGAAATTTGATACAAAAGACTCTCCCCCCCCCCCCCCCCAGTTTTGCTACTTCTTATCTTAGGAGTGATAATTTTGTATAGCTTTTTCAGTTTCAGGTGCTCCAAGTTATCTATTTTATCATCTGTAATTGGCCTCTATCTCTTGTTTGGTTAAGAATACATCTCCTTCCCATAATTATGACAAACATGATCTGTTTCTCTTCTAAAAATAGTCCAATCTTTAATATTAAGATCACATATCTAATTAGAATATATTTTGGAATATAGGATAAGATGTTGGTCTAAGCCTTATTTTTATCAGACTGCTTTCTAGTTTTCCTGCAGTTTTTATCAAATAAGAAGCTTTTTCTAGCTTAATTTGTTTTTATTTTATTAAACATTGGGTTATTGAGTTCTCTTGTTTCTGATTCATGTTTGCCTAACTATTACATTAATCTATCTCTTTTCTTTAACTAAAGCATATGGTTTTTATGATTACTGCTTTATAATATAGCTTGAAATCTAGAAGTGCTATTCCCCCTTCATCCTTACTTCTTTTCATCATTTCTCTTGATATTTTAGATGTTTTGTTTTCCAAATAAATTTTGTGATTATTTTATCAAGTTCTACAAAAATATCCCCTTGGTAATTTGGAATAATATTGAAATATAAATTAGTTTTCATAGTACTGTCATTTTTATTATATTAGCATAGCCTAGCCATGTGCACTGAATATTCTTCTAGCTATTTATGTTTTTTATTTCTTTAAGGAGCATTAAATTCTTTAATTAATTATTTTAGAATATTTTCCCATGGATTCATGATTCATGTTCTTTCTCTCCTTCCTTCCATAGCTAACGTGCAATTCCATTGAGTTTTACATGTATCATTGATCAAGACCTATTTCCGTATTATTAATAGTTGCAGTGGAGTGATCATTTAGAGTCTACATCCCTAATCGTATCCCCATTGAGCCATGTAATCAAGGAAATGTCTTTCTTCTGTGTTTCTACTCCCACAGTTCTTTCTCTGGATGTAGATAGCATTCTTTCTCACAAGTTCCTCTGAATTGTCCTGGATCATTGCATTGCTGCTAGTAGAGAAGTCCATTACATTCAATTGTGCCACAGTGTGTATCCATCTCTGTGTACAACATTCTCCTGGTTCTGTTTTAAGGAGCATTTTGTAATTGAAAGTGTGTGTGTGTGTGTGTGTGTGTGTGTGTGTAAGCCTTTTGTGTACTTTGGGAGATTTATCCCCAGATATTTTGTATATACTTAATAGTTATTTGGAATGACATTTCCCATTTTTTATTGCTGCTTGTGTTTTATTTTTATCATATAGAAATGCTTAGGAAAATACTAAGAGGTCAAATAGGTAATGGTGAGAAAAAAAGATAAATTTAGTAGAGGTAGATCCTAGGGAAAGATGGGATGACAGATTTTTGAATAAAGACATTTCATTAACCTTGATTATGGAAAAATGGCCAATTCTTATATGTAGGTGAGGTAGGATGTATTGAGACTCAAGGAAATTGAGGAACTGCTGGGATCTTAGGATATTGGAGCAAATGTCTGTTGAAGTGCCCTATTAAAGAGGAACAAAATTGAAATGGAGAGAAAACATGAGTCAGCTAGTGACCTCATTGAGAAATGAGGAAAATATTCTGGAGTGTTGGTAACCACCAGGATACAGATTGGATAATAAATTTGGATAGAGAGAAATTCAAAGGAGGAGAAGTTTCTGTGTGATGCTTTGTAGAACTTGATAAAATAATAATAAAATTCATCTGGAAAGCAAACATTCTAGAATATAGTCATAGAGGGATGTGGCAATTAAAAGATTATTTTGATTCCCTCTTTAAGACCAATGAGTCAGAAAATCACAGAAATGGTACAACCAGTTCTGGGGAGAATGGTCAAGGTCATAGTATCTCCTGTGGTGGGCCCAGTGAAATTTTGAACCAGTAGATAGACTGATGGGTGAAAAACATTGATTTACTATATGCCAAGTAATATTTTAAATGCTAGAGATGGAAGTAAAAAATCAAGACAGGCTCCACTCTCAAGGAAGTTACATCCAGTGAGTGGACACAGCACATTAGGAATTATGATATGAGGTGTCAAAAAATACTCTTTTCAGAGATGCGGGTATTCCTTTTTTGATGACAGTTTTCAAAGCAAAAGGTTGAAGGGGCATGGGTTGGAGCTTATGGAAGGATGCCTCTGACTGCAGATCAGGAAATAGCCCGATAAATAGAGCTTGCATGGTTTTAGAGAGCATTGGGAAAGACTTAGCTCCTTTAAAACAATGTCTCTGGATGTCCAAAGCACAAAGGGAAAAGATCCAAAATGAAAAATATGTAGAGTTCAAAGTCAACAGGGATTTGTTAAGTGCTGATTTATTCCAGGGGGAGGCTAAGCATCGGGAGTATACATTAAAATCGGGAAGAAAGACAGCCCTAGCTCCCTAAGTGTTTATATTCTTAAGGGGAAGACTACATAAAAAGTAGTTTAAAAGAGAATAGAGGCAGCTAGAGGCAGTTCAAGCCCAGAGAGAAATGAAGAAATGAACATGAATAGCTTGGGAAGTCTCTTTCTTAAAATGGAAACCTCAGAAGGAAAAGAACAATAAGATGAAGGAACCTAAACGTATCTTCTAGAATAAGAAATCTGCTAGAAGTCCAGACAGTTAGGAATGGGGCCCTGAGGAGTGAAGGAATACATATAGGTCCAGAGGGCCCAGAAGGAGAGACAGACAGATTCAGAGTGGAACCCTGTGCCTGTTGAGGTTGAGGCATATGGGAATGAGCTCTGAAATTTTCCCTCTGTTTTCCTGGCCACTATGTTTTCTGTACTCATTGGGAAGGAAGGTATTATTTAGTATCCCAAAAATACACATGAAAAAAAATTTTAATTAATTCTCTTTTTGATCTTTGTCTCTGATCTCCAGATATTTTTCCTTTTTTGTCTTAGTAGAAGTGGCCCTTTGTCTAATATGTTGTAAACACTTTAATGTTTGGTAGATTAAAAGGATAAATGTTGAAATGTCATGAAGTGGGGTAATTTTACATCTTCAAGGGTTTTAGAATTGGTCATGATTAATGAAAAATCCCTGGGAGGAATCTGTATGATTCTGTATTTGTAATTCAAGCACAAGACCAAAGAGAAAACAGGAGAAAAAGCTCTCGATAAATAAACATTGAAGCTTTAAAACAACAATTCTTTCACATAACAAGCCTGAAAGAGACTATGAGTTATGATAAAGAATTATGCAAATACATGAATAAAAATGCCAAGGGAAGCAGTACTAATGACATTCACTGTGTATTCACTGAACACTGTAAGAGAAATTGTGGGAGTTTATAAAGGAGACAGCATGGGAAAGCACCAAAAATATATACATAATGTGTAAAAATGTAACAAAAATCAATGCTATGTACCTAAATGCACAAGAAGAGTAGAAATTACCAGGAGAAACCAGAACCATTATAACTACAACCAACTATTATAGTATTTTACCCAAGTATGGAGTTCAAAAGATTGAGTGATAAAATTAGGTAGGACAAGCTTGTGGCTAAAGTAAACTAGGAAGGAGAATTTTGGAGAAGGCAGATAATAGCAATAACAATAGCTAGCACTTCTGTAGCACTTTCTGGTTTATATGTGATCCTCCTAACAACCTTGTGAGGTTCTATTGCTATTATTATCCCATTTGGAAGAGGAAGAAATGGGTTTAGAACTGTTGAGTAACTTGCTTAACTTCACCCAACTAGTAAGTGTCTAAAGTAGGATTTGAACACAGGTTTTCCTAACTGCCTTGTCTTAGCTACTTAGAAAGAAGGTTCTGTGGAAGGTTTCCCTGACTTGTTGAAGATCTAATGATTTAGTATGGAGGTGACAAGCACAGTGTGGGCCAGCTCATGAGTGGAGCTCAACTAGATTAAAATGTAATTGGGAAATATTTAACAAGATAAGTAAAAATGTAACAAAACAGGTAATATCATACTCTAATATCATGGTTTTTCTAAGTCAGTATGTAACTTGCAGGAATCCTTGTATATGGTTTCTCTTTGAGTTTGTCACTTCTGATTTAGTGGGTAATAAAATTAAGGAATTGTAATTTTTAGGGAAAGTCTTAGAGCTCATGATTACATGTGGCTTTTGTGGGTATCTGAACAGAGAATGACAAGGGATGTGATTCTTAGGTCATTCTAGCTCCTGAGCTAGTAAATATAGCTAGAAAGGGTGAAAAAAGTAGAGGCCAGGAGGCTATTTTAGTTATCTGAAGATAATGGATATAATGCTTAGATTGAGGGAGGGCTGTAGGAATGGACATGAACACACATGGGAAATAATGAGAAGAGGGGAGAAAAGGAGCTGTCCAAGTGAAACTGGATACAAGATGGCGGAGATGAATCAGAGTACCTCTAGGCTATGAAACTGGGAAACCAGGAAAGTTGCCAAATGCCTGAACTGTAATAGATGAGCAGGAGAAAGTTGGGAAAGTATGTGCCAGAATCTCCGTAGAAGTGGCACATAGGTAGAGAGGAGAGCTTACAGGTCTGATCTTAGAAGAACTTGCCTCCAGCCAAAGACTACAACTTTCCCATCTGCCTTTGCTAATGATTTATGTTAAGTCAGATACATTGCTAGATTCATCCCAAGGCATGTATGGCTGAAGGAATTAGAAAGGAGAGTAATTATATGGACTGGACCTGTGATTTCATCTCAAAACAATCAAATATTTATTAAAAGGCTTACTGTGTGCTAGGCACTAATACAAAAAAAATTTTTTTTTAATCCCCACTCAAGAAGCTTAAATTCAGTTGGGGAGATCACTTGTATACATACAAATATATACAGAATAAATGCAAGCTAGTTAAATAGAAATCTTGAAGGCAGAGTTGACTCTACAGGGAAGAAGTGAAAAGGGGGTGCATTCTGGACATGGGAGATGACCAGGACAAAGTCAAAGAGAAAGGTCTGTAATGTGTGAGGAACAAGACACCATGTTGGCTAGACCATCTTATGCAGAAAGGATAGTAATGTATAATAAGTTGGTAAAGCTAATTGGGATTATGATTATGAAGGATCTTAAAAACTTATCACAGGAATTTATATTTGATCCTAGGGGCAATAGGAAGCCAGCGGGATTTACTGAGTAAAGGAGTAGTATTGTCAAATCTATACTTAAGGAAAATCCCATTGACACTTGTTTGCAGGCCATGTGTATTTGAGTGACGAGAGATTCAAAGAGAAACCAAGAGGCCATTGCAAAGATCCAGGAAGGAGGTGTTCAGAAACCAAATTAGGATGGTGCCTTTGTGGAGGTGGGAGATATCATGTATGCATAGAAACAGCAATTTTGGCAGTTGATCAGATATTAGAGGTGGGAATTGAGAATAATGCTGAGCTTACAAATCTAGAAGACTAGAAAGAGGGTGGCACTCTTGATAGAAATAAGTAAGTTTGGAAGATGGGTGAGTTGGAGTTTGGGTGGAATTGAGTTCTTTTTTTTTTAACCATATTGAATCATTAGCACATCTAATTAAAATGGGGACTAAGGCTCAAGAGAAAGACAGGCTAGCTCTACAAACTGGTAGGTCATCTTCATGGATGATTATTAAGACCATAGGGGAAAAAAGGGAAAGAAAAAGCTTATTTATTTATTCATTTATTTGTTTATTCATTCATTCATTCATTTATTTATTAAGCATTTACTGCCAGGCATCATGCTAAGCCCTTTGCAAATATTCTCTCAAATGATTATCACAGCAATCCCATGAGTTAGGTGCTATTATTATCCCTAATAATTAAGGAAACCCAAGTAGACAGAAGCTAGGTGCTTGGGGTTAGTGCCAGGAATTATATTTGGAATCAAGTCTTTCTGATTCCAGTCTCAGTGTTCTATCCCTGTACTAACTAGGTTTCATCTCTTCAGAATCTCACTTTTTACAGAGCATGAGGAGAATAAACACTTAAGACCCGGTTATGTGTGTTTTATGTGTGTATATAAACATACACATGTATGCACATTTATAATATAAACATATTTTATATATGTATGCCTCCATATAATATATTCATGTATATGTCTGTATATTACACACCCTCCAAGAAAAGCATAGCAGATATCCCATTCAAATCTAAAATCATACTGCTACTTGGGTTCAACGTTGGGGAAGGGTGGTGGTAATATTAGTAATTGGTTTGAGCTCCCATCTAGTGTTTTCTCTACTGGAAGAGCAGATAATGACAGATCAAATGTTAAAGTATCTAATTGAAACAACAGCAAGATAACAGGGAAATCCATAAATAGAATCATTCTCAACATCCTTCAGTACACAAATGGATACAGACTTCTAGAGATGCATGCTGATGGGGAAAGAAGCAACCTCCAAAAATCGTCCAGAGCAAGGAAGGTTTCCAAGCTCAGTGCCACCTGTCTTGTGCCATTCCTGGAAAACTCTTCAGGTTTGAATCTACATGGCTACACTCCATGTCTGTTCTCGTCAAATTGGTAAATTCACTCTACGTGCCATTCCCTTGGCTATTTGCTGAAATTCTGTCCCTGCCGGGTCTCAAATGTGAGTACTGAGGCAATGATGAGACTTCCCTGACTCATTCCTCCCTGCAGACTGTGGACATTAAGTAGTTTTAGGGATTCAAAATATTTCTGACTATACAAGACTCTATTCCTTGCACCTCACTGAGGTTAAGGCAAGTGACTTCCATATGCCTTTTCCCTGCTTTGGGGTACAGGAGACCATTCAGGGTACAATCAGCCCCTCTTGTTGATTCTTGGGTCAGGGGAAAATACTCTCACCCCTTTTCCTTTGTTCCTTTTAACTCCTGCCATGCTATGAGGCAACCAAAACCTGGTCAGCCTTTCATAGAGAAAACCTCAAAGCTTAGAAAGTCATATCACAAGAAGAAAGAACAGAACTGGCACTCTCTGCTTCTCCTTATCTCCTCCCCTCACTTAAAAAATTGCAATCCCTGAAAAATTACCCTAAGGTCCAGGAATAGTTTGTATGCCCATACCAAAAATGCCCATTGTTTTACCTCAACATTAAAACACACATTTATACCAGTTATATAGGCATATAATTAGAAATGCCCAAAGTATAATGATAAAGCATGCAAGAAAACATATGACACATTATCACTATTGCATACAGTATTAAGTAGCAAAGTTATAAGCAGTAAACCCAATACAGAGATCACATATAGTGTATATGGGAGTTATATACAAAGTACATTTTAAATACACTCCAATACTGGGAACCATCTGGTGATCTGGATTGTCACTTGTTCCCATGGGAGTATCAGATGTCAGCCTGGAACCCAGCCAGATAGTCCTGGCAATGCTCAGGGATGACCTTTTTTGGTTTTGTATCTGGTGTTTTCTCAGACCCACATAAAAGGTTCAGGATGAATGACATAATCTCTAGCTTCTAAAGAGTTAGGCTCTGTAGGTGGCTTCCACTCCCTTGGATTCAAAGTAGAGGTTTTGTGTTTTTGTGTTTTTTGTTTTTTGTCTGTACCCATAGGTCCTATTGACTAGGGAACTTATGTTCTATAGGTGGGTGGCCTTTGCTCCCTTGGATTCAACACAGGTAGAGCTTTTGGGATTTGGCTTGTTTTATTTTTTTTGTCTTTTTTTGTTGGTTTTGTCTTTTTTTTTTTTTTTTTTTTTTTTGGCTAGGGAATTCAAAGCGAGAAAACTCATTACTCATGCAAATCGGTGTCTTTTCTGCAATTTACAGCATTATAGACTTCCTTGGAAGCATAGGCAGCTTAAGTGACTCATTAGCTGATTTTTAAAATTGCCTTTCTGGTTACAATTTCATTGATTTTTTTTAAAAAATGGCTATTTCAAGCCATTAACAGAACTGAGAGAATATGACTATGCAAGAAAAACTATGAACTTCTGCCATTTATAGGTTCATGTTTGTTTTGGATTGGTTTAGTTTACTTTTAGATCAACAAAAATGTGTCTGTTTGGGTTTCAGTATGATTTTTTGTTTGTACTGTCTTGGAGCCAGGAGGAAATGAAACGTAGATGTAATTGTTAAGCTTTTTTTCCTTATTTCTCTAGAGAAGTTTGCATTGCACCACTCTTAGGTCTGTTTTCTAAGGTGATCAGAGAAAAAGGAAAAGAACATTTATGTTCTAAAATATTTATAGCAGCTCTTTTTGTGGTGGCAATGCAATGAAAATGAGGGGATGATGAGGAATTTAATGGTCTTGCATGCTTGTAAGACTTCTCCTTTGTTCTGTAAAATCGGATACATCACTTTTGCAAGACACGAGAATTGAAGCCTTTTTTTGCAGTTAGCCCCTGCCTATACTGCTTTTTTTTTTCATAGATAAGGAAACTGAAGTTTTCAGAGGACATATGATTTGCTAGAGGTCAGAGAGCTGATCAGAAGAGGTCCAATCTGATAGAGAACCCAGATTCCCTTTTTTATGTCTCCCTGGATCTGTTAAGACCCTGACAGCTGTATGTATTCACTTCAGTACTCATAAAAGCACTCTTCTCCTAGGGCTCTTCCTACTGTTTCATGCTACCTCTCTTACCCAAATGAAAAAGTAGGAAGAGCATGGATGCATTGGATAAGCACAGGTAAAGATCAATGGAAGCAGAAACAAGTGAGCTTATCATTCAACTATACTATAATCCACCTGGACAGAAAGAGAATAGAGACGAAGATGGTTTTTAAAATGTATTTTAAAATTCTTTTTATTTTTATATTTTATTTTTTCCAATTACACATAAAAACAATTTTAATACTTATTTAAAATATAAATTATACATGTGCAGTCATGCAAAACCTATTTCCAAATTAGCCATTTTGCAAAAGAAAACACAGAACAAAACAAAAAAAAAACAAGAAAAATACAGGTGAGGAATTTAGGAAACATCACAACCCTGGCATAAAGAATGATATGGTAATATTGGATGACTTCAGTTATCCAGACATCTGCTATATCTCTCCACTCACAGCAGAGCAGCTAATAATTCCTTTACTTTCCTTAGTGATAACTTCATCCTTTAGAAGGTAGAAAAACCAAAGAAGGGAAGTTGCTAAATCACCACAAGGAGGAACTTGCTGCTTGAGTAGAAATGATGAGAACCTTGGCAAGAAGTGTGCATTCAACTGTAGAATTTGTGATGTGGAAGGAGAAAAAAACTGGCATAATTTAGCACTTTGAATTTGTGAGAGCAAATTACAAAGGATTCAGGGAAAGGAGATCTAAATTATCCCATGGACTAAAGGGCAGAAAGCCTAAGAGGGATGAGAAACTTAAGGATGAAACTACTAAAACAGAAAAAGAAACAATCTCTATGAGAAAGAAAACAAGGAATTGTCTAAGAGGCGTTAGGGGGAGAAAGGGTTTTATCTGCTTAATAAGATGGTTGCCAGAGGATTGACTTTTATGGAAGTTTATTTACAATTAAGAAGAGAGAGAAGAAATAAGGAAATAAGAATCTAACCCAGTAGGTAATTTATTACAATCCTCTAATTGATCCAGGTAGATCTTAACCCTCAGCCGAGAGTGAGAGGGCCAGAGGCCTCGAGGTGAATGGAGCAAAACTTCATTCAGAGTCTACTGAAAGAATTTTCTTAAGAGAAGTTGAGGAAGATTCAGTCAGTCTTTATTTAACTCACCACATGGAATTCAAAGAAGATATTGAAAGCAGTCTCACCAGGGTTTCAGCGTTCCAGCACTCCTCCATGAACCAGAAGAGGTCCGTCACCAGACATCCTCTTCCACCGAAGACCTCTCACTCACTCAACTCCCTCTTTTTAAAGGGGTCACTTATGTGTCACTCCCTGTGCCTCCCTCCTAATTCGCGTGTCCAATCACAATAGATGCTTCTCAGAGTACTGCCTAGGGGGCAGTCAGTTGATTCTGATTCGTCACCCACTCTAGCACACAGTGGGTTACGGACCTCCCAGAATTAGAGGTGTTCTCACTGTTGTGAGTAAATCTAAAGATGGGCAGTGTAGACTTAATCCGGTTATCACAGAGGTCAGGATGGATATGAAGGGAACCAACTTAGATTCTCAAAAGACATATAGGTGATGGAAGCAAAGGGGAGTTATAATGAAGTACCAAAGTAACAGAATCCTATAAAAATAGAGACAGGAGGAGTTGAGGCAGGCACATAAACGTATAGACAAAAAGGAGTTTACTTTTTATCTGTTTGGAGGAAAAGAAGAGGATCAGAGACAGCCAGAACTTCTGCCCAAGATATTTGATTAGATGATGATTGCTGTTGATGGAAAGAAGGCAGAACTACTCAGAAAGTATTTTCCTTTTATTCTCTTCTAAGGACATAACTGAGAAGGACAAAACAAAATGCCTAATGGAGAGTCATTTTGTGATGTATATACTCAGAACATACTTTAGCTTTGTAAGAGGTGTGTAGTACCCATGTACTACCATCTAATGACTAATGATCTAAATGAATTTGTGAAAATAATTTATCTTAGGAAAACAGAAATTAGCCTACAGGATGGGAGATGAACCATTTTCCTCCTTCTTGCCCACCTCTCTTCCCCTCTTCCCTAGGGAAGGAAGTGCTGGAATGGGAGCATTTGGCTAAGTCACTTTCTTTTCTAGGTTTCAGGTTTCTCATCTGAGAAATGAAAGGGATGTATTCAATGGTTCCCTCTATTTCCCAATCTTTGAACCTATAAACTTGGGAGTGGTGGGATTCACTTATGACACTTGATCTCTCTAGACCTTCGTTTCCCCACCTGTAAAATATTATTACAATGCTTAGATTTTCTACCTCACTGGCTTGTTGTCAAGAGATACTATGCATGTTAAAGCTTTCCCAAACCCACCTTAAACCTTAAACTTTAAATTCCTACATGAATGTCAGTTCTGATTACTGCTTTTGCCTCCAGAGATTTCCTCACCACTCAGGACTGTCACTTCCTGAGCTCTGAAAAGTTTGAGCTTTCTTTACCAGTTATTTTCATCACCACACTTCAACAGTTTCTCTTCAAACAGTCTTATGCAAGAGAGGGATTTCATGGAAGTCACATGATGACCAGACAGACCTACCCACTGTGAAAGTTCCCTTCAGAGCTGGCACTGGAAAAAGTCCAACTGTTTCTGAAGTTAAGTTCTTCTCTTACTAAATGGAAATATTTTCTGTAGGCAGAACCCAGTGAGCTGAGACGATATCTCGTTGCCCTTTTGAAGCAGAGATGTCTATTGCCTCTGTTAGCCAGCTTTGGGCTTTCCTGATGCTCCAAGGACAGTTTATAGATTTAGGTACTTTTGCATTTTAGAGTCATTAAGTCTAACTCTTCAACTTTTATTTTATTTTAATTATTTATTTTATTTAATAAATTGGTTTAATATATTTAATTTATTATAATTATAATATTATAAGTAAATGTTATAAATATTTAATTAAAAATGTAAAGATTATTTATTCATTTATTCATTTATTTGTTTGTTTTGCCTATGGCTACATGATTCATATTGTCTCCCTTCCTCCTTCCCTCCCCCTTCCCAGAGTTGACAAGCAATTCCACTGTAACCTTTCATTTTAGAGATGAAGATAACAAAGAAGTTAATTAATTTGTCCAAGGTTACATAGGAAGTAATGGACAAAGGTGGCATTCTCTGACTCCAAATCTCATCCTTTTTCCTGGTATCTTGGTGGCTCTCAGGTTTTTCCTCTATTATTAAGAAAATTCCCCCGATAAGGGATAGAGCCATGTATTGAAAGTTCTGAGGGAGCCCAAGTTTTTCTGAGTTTTTGGGTGTGGCCCTGCAACTTCAAAAGGATGTGGCCAGAGAGGCTGTGAAAGACTCAGTCTCTCCCATTCCAGCATGCACATACACTCCTGTTCGGAAGTGTCTGAACTGACTACTTTGAGACTGACGGAGCAAAAGAGAGGGAGAGTCGGTCCAGAGTCTCCTCTATCTCTTTGCCTGTGTTTTTTTTTTTTTTTTTTTAGAACAGTGATAGTAACTGCATTAGGAGCCAGAACAATAACTTTGTTTCTGATTCTTTGTTATCTCAAAAAGAACTTCTATAAATATTGTGAAGTATATGGAGTCTTTCTTCTTATCAATGGCTACTTCAGAGTAGAAGTCCAGGAAAGGAATCTCTGGGTCAAGGGATATGGATAGTTTAGTCACATTGTTTCCCAGCTCTCCTAACAATGCATCCATCAGTGTGCCTGTATTTCAATACCCCCTGCCCTGGTATTGATTATTGCCATTTTTTTTGTCATCTCTGCCAATTTACAGAATGGGATTTGAAACCTAAGGGTCATTTTGATGTATATTTTCTTGTGATTTGATTCTTTCATGTGATTGTTAATACTTTACAATTCTTCCTTTGGGAACTCTATCCATATCCTTTAATCACTTATCTATTGAGAAAGATATTGATGCTCTTTAAAAAAAAATCACTGTTAACACTTTCTAATGGTTTCCCCAAAATAGATCTCTCCTTAGTATCAAAGAATGAGTTAGTCAAAACAAGTCAACACAGTGGACACTTCCTGTAATATATGACTCATTCCTTGTTTTTGTTATTTCATTGTCAGTCCTATAAAGTCATAAAATCCAAACCTGAACTTTCTCTGAACTCATATTTGCTGTTTTTCTTATACCACAATAATATTTCATATTTTATTATTACATAATCAAGAGACATTTTCCTTCCACTTATGTGCCACTACAATAAAGCACTGCTATAAATATTTTTACTTTTTTTTAATATTAAGCATAGTGGAATGAAAAGAATTCCAGGCTCAACTTTGTTTCTAATTTAGTGTTCATGTCAATAGGCTTCTTGGTTAGTCCCATCACATTTCTGGATTCCTATTTCTTTGTCTATAAATGAGGAGATTGAACTAAGATGACCCCTAAGGTCTTTTCTAGACCTAACACACTACAAAACTTGGATTAAAAAGCATGAGCAATGGCAAATCAAGTGCCCGAGACCAACTGAACAGTTTGGGGAGTCCAAGGATTGGGACTGGATTTGGATCTCTTTGTGATCCTTGTATTCCAGATCCTGGTTGAGCAGTACTCTTAATACTTACTTCATCTCCAGGAAAGGACCATCCCTGCTATATAGTAGGCATCTAAGGGTAGGAATAACTACTAAAAAGAGTGGAAGAAAAAATCAAGGGAAACTGAACTTTAAGAGATTATTGAGTTCATCTCTTTCCCCAAGTACAAATTTCCTCAACTCTCCCCCTTCTAAATCTAACATTGATTGGATTTTAGACTAGTCTTCTGATAGGCCCAGCCACATGTTCTGGGAAAAGTCCACATGAATTCAGCACTGACTGGATTCTAATTGCTCAAATTCTCAAGAGTCTATGCCTGGAGCAAAATGAGGGTGACTGAGTTCTCATTGTGAAAGGAGACTAGCAGAACTTCTGGGAACCAAATAGAACTGAGCACTTGTGGTCTGAAGTGAATAGGGCCTATTCCTGATGGCATTGTAAAGGGTTTTAATTAGATAATCAGAAAAACATACATCTAATATGGCAACAAGGGAGTAAACCTTCTCACAGTTAAAAGGTTTGTTTCCAGGGATCCTTTAATAAATTTCTCTAATTAAACTTAGTTCAAAAACCACAAATATCATAGCAAAAGTAGTGGGAGAGATAGATATTGATGAATAAATAGAGAAAATAATTAGGTCTATGGGTCATCCATTCAATAAGTTTTAGTGTGATAGCCAAAAGGTTATTCAGAGAGGATAACAGATAAACAAAATTCTCCAAATGAGAATGGGCCTGAGGGAAGAAGTCTATAAAGTTATACTGTTATAAATACAATAAATTATATTATACTAAATTACATTCATCAAGTTGCCCAGTAAGCTTGATCTTGTCAAGTTAATCAGTAGCAGTTGTGTTGGGGGCCAGTCCATGATGCCAGGTTTGCATTGCTTTTATTTGAAAGTATCATTCATGCATTTCTAAAACCTTGATCTTTTTTTTCCCCCAGAAGAACTGATTATCATCCTGGGTAAATAAATATCTTTAGCTAGTTTGGGTCAATAATCTGTGGCACTGTCATTAAAAAACTACATGGATCAGGGGAAAGTGCATATTTTACATAAGAAATGAATGATAGGCTATCATCAGTTTTATTCCTTGGTCCAAACTAGGTTTTCCTAGTTATCAGAAAGCCTAGAAGCAAGGCCAATTTTTTTCATTCATTTAATAAACATTTACTAAGTGTAGGAAGAGTGTGATGTGGGCCTTTTGTGTAGTGAGGCTTGTGTGGTAAGGGCATTATCCTTACATGACTGGAAGGGAGGTGGAGTAGACATTTCTAACTTTTTCTCCCTCCATCCTTCTCCAAGGGAGATTCATTCGTGCCAAGAAGGGAAGTATGAAGTTAGGGTCAAAAACCATCACTCAGCCCTTCTTTGAGAGTGAGTGGCTATAGAGCTAGAAGTATATCTGTTCCCTTAAATATAATTAGTCTAGGAGATATGATTGGATTCAATCTAATGTCTGATTGCTTTGTCATTTGTGTGGGTGGGTGGGGGGGAAAGAGGACTCTTAGCTCTATATTTGAGGCTTGACTCCTTTCCCACCCAATACCAGCACATACAAAGAAGCCCATTTATCCAAATCAGAACAAAATAGAAATTGAAGAAGATATTCTTAGGAGAATATGTACCAGACAATGCAGAGTGAAGGAGCTCTCCCATTGGGAGTGAGATAACTCAGCTCAGCCAAGAGAGAAGGTCCTGGATTTCATCCATAGGAAAACTCCCTAGAGTACCTAGTTGGAAGTAGGGCCATGACAAAGACAACCAGCTTCCATCATGTCTTCCCAGAGTCTTTTCCTTCATCATCTTAAAGTGGGGTTAGCCTCTTCCATCTTTCCTCTAGAAGTTGGAAGTCAAGCTTGAAGAATACTGAAGAAATTTGATGAGTCCCAAAGGGACTCTGTGGAGTCCTAAGGAGGATTTCAACATAAAGAGTCCCCAAAGGAGATTGGCAAAGGTTAGAGCTCTTTTGTTTCTAACCAGTTGTTTTACAACCCTTAAGCTAGGCAGGACCTTCATTTCTACCAACAAGAAGAAAATAGCATACCAATGGGCTTTGGAGATAGGATTTACATAAGTAAGGCTCAGTATTTGGAACCCAGTGCTAAGCACTGGGGAAAACACACAATTTAGGTAAGCTTATAGAACTTACAGTCTACTATCAGTGTAAGGTTGAACACAAAAAACTAAATTTTGCAACTGGTGTGTGATCTGTGAATCAGAGGATTATAAAAACAAATGCTACAAAACATCAGAAGAGAAAGCTCTTCTGATTTTAAACTTGAGTATTGAAGTGGAAGACCCACAAATCATTTTCTTATTTATTACTTCACTTCCCACTTAGACTTAAAATAGTGAATGACTTTGCTTTAGGGAAGGCTTGTGCAATGTATTTGTGCAATCATGATTCAAAGAAATCTAGTATCCACAATGTGCATACAAACATTGAAAAATATCATCTTTACCACCTTAAAGCCTCATACTCAATGAGTGGAAAGGTCCAGCAAAATTTTCCTAAAGGAAATTGTTCCATCTTTGGGACATTTCGGCTACAGTGTAGTTGAGAGTTTAGAGACAAATTGGATTATTGTATTTGAGACCTGTAAGCTACCTTGGGAGACACTGGGGTGGATAGTGGTGGATAGTGTTCAAATCTGCTGGTAACATGTTGGCTATGTGCTTATGAGCAAGATAGTTAAGCTTTCAACATCCCCAGGCAACTTTAAAGACTAAGTCATAGAAGAATTATTGCTCTGTGTTGGTAAATTAAGTCTCCAAACCGGAAAATCACAAATGTAGCCTCACATAATATATAGACTGAATGAGACAACTTAAAAATCATCTAGTCTAGTCCATTCATTTTATAAATGAGGGAAGATAAGAAGACTTAACTGAAGTCACAAGGGTAGTTGTCTAGAAATGGGGCAGGAACCAGGTCCCCCGACTGCTAGGTGAGTGCCCTTTCCATAGGGTAGGGAAGAAAATTTAATTTTAAATAGGCACATAGGACTTTGGCTATCTTCTCAGAAGATTGGGTACTTGTTTCTTTCTTTTTCTGCTTGTAGTCGCAGCTCCTGGACAATGAGACATGTCATGTGGACCATAATTGGTCTCCCAGAAGATGCTCCTAAATAGGATTTTCTATCGTGATCCCACTGGTGTCTGTGATGGCTTGTGAGATGGGCTGGGATGGATTTGTCCTCCAACAAGATCTCACACACCAGAGAAATAGACCTGGAATGATTCTTTTCCTGTGTATGTGAACCCCAAGATATGGGAATGGAGAGGAGTGAATAGCTTGATGGGCCACCTCCTAATTAGCTATTTATTTACCAATTAGAGATGTCTTGTGATTTTCAAGGGAAGAAACGAATAACGAGCTCCCAAAAGATCCCAGCTCTACAGACATCCATTATAATGCTAGCCTAATCAATAAACTCAAATTCCTCCCCCAAATCAGTCTCTTGATATAATTGGAATATCTCTATATTTATTTGGTCTACTTGGGCTGCTTTTTTATTGTAGGTCTAGGAGACACCATGCTGATAAAGAACTAATATGGTGGTATTTTATTAAATCAAATGCTTTTTTATAACCAACACTTAGCCCTTTGGGATTATGTTTTCTACATTTTTAATCAATTGTGAAATAGTAATTTCATATGGTAAATTCAAATGGTCTGTTGATGAACACTGAATGTCAAATGCCTGGTTGTTTCCTACTGTTGTTGTTCATCCTTTGTTTTCAGAGAAGACCAATGACATCACAGGGCAATGACTTGTGTGTGAATTGGATTTAAGTGAGGAAGTTACACAAAGTCATCAACTTTACCCTCTCTTTCATAGTCATCAAAGGTCATTAAAGAGAATGACAGTGAGAATACAATATACCACAATTTATGGAATGCAGCCAAAGATGTATTTAGAGAATTATAACTAAATGTTTACATCAGTAAAATAGAGAAAGAATGAATCAATCAAGGAATTGGACATGCAACTAAAAAAAAACCTAGAATAAGAACAAATTAAAAATTACCAATTATACACCCAATTAGACATCCTGAAAATCAAAGGAGAGAAGAATAAAACTGAAGTAAGAAGACCATTAAAGTAATAAGTAAGACAAGGAGCTGGTTTTGTGAAAAAGTAAATAAAACAGATAGACCATTGGTTAATTATCTGATTACAGAAAGAAGAAAACTAAATTACCAGTGTAAGAAATGAAAAAAGACGAAATCACAACCAATGAAGAATAAATTAAAGCAATTGTTGGAAGTTATTTTGTCTGACTATATGTCAACAAATCTGACAATCTAAGTGAAATAGATGAATATTCACAAAAATGTAAACTGCCCAGATTAACAAGAGGAAATGAAATATTTAAACAACCCCATCACAGAAAAAAGAACTGAACAAATCATCAAAGAATTCCCTAAGAAAAAGACTCTTAAGTCCAGCTGGATTCACAATTGAATTCTACCAAACACTCAAGAGTCATCAAAAACCAGAGACAAGACAAAAGACAGAATGACTAATGATGGCCTGAGATGTAGTGGATGTCCTTGACATCTTTGATGTCCAACCTAGCTCTAAGAATTCCGAAGCACCTATTTCAGTCACCTTCATGGCATTGGAAAAAATTGTTCTCACTTGCCCATTCTCCTGGAGGAAGTCTATGTGCTTGGAGTAGGCATACTTTTAATTCACTGAAGGGTCCGAGGCCTGTTGGTTACCTTCAATCTGATTTAGTCTGTTTGCTCACATGGTTTTCCTGGGATAGGGCCACTGTGAATGCAGCAGTTTCTTGGAGTCACAGGTGAGAGCTGAACACAAAAGGTGGATAAGCAGCCCTGAAAAGGGCTCAGCAAGCCCTCACATCAGAGATGCTAGTCTTCTCTGAATACTGAATTCATGCTACTAATACCTCATTGAGGATGTCCTCAATTAATTTATAGATGACTCCCATAACAATTTTGGATAGATGGGAGAGTAGGCATATAGTTTGGTAGTTACTGCTGGCTTTCTCAGCTATCTTTTTAAAGGCATTAATAGGAGGACTTTTTTTTTTCTATATATATCTTTTATATCTATCCCTTAAAATCCCCACAATCATGGCACCTCAGAAGGGATCTCTTTTCTGACATACTTGGTTCACTACTGCTACTTTTCAGAGTCCTTTCTAGTCTCATTTCTGTCCCCCAGGAGGAAGCTATGAAAATTCAAGGATGCTGAACACTCAGGAAGTGCTTCCCTCCCAAGCTCTCCAGAGAAATGTAAAGGAAGCATTGCTACCCTCATTTTCTATCTCAGAGAGCTAAGTCACATGTCAATGAGAGCTAAGGAATCATATTCAGATTTTCCCTCTTCAAATTCAGTGTTGTGGTTGATAACAAATAAGATTCTTTTAATAAGTTCCAATGAATTAAAGTATATTAGTGGAACGTTGATAACTTTTAACTTGATAAACTTTTTCCCCTGAAGCGGAGAAAAATGCTCTCTACTCGTTAGTATCAATAATTTTTCTCGATCCCAACTCCTTATTTTTTCAGGTCGAAAAAGGAATTTATCATTTTTTGCGGAGTGGGTGGGGGGAGACAATTTGATTTCCTACTGAAGGGTAGGAAGATGACCTTTCAAATAGCCGACTATCCTGCCGTTTTTTTTAAAGCACCTTTTATTTTATTTGTTTTCAATGGAAATAATTTTTCTCCCATCAGTCTCGAAAAAGAAGGGAAAACAAAATCCTTGTATCAAATATCCTTAGTTAAAAAAGACAAAAAACCAGTGCTCTTTTCCGCCACAAAGAAGGCTTGACATTGCCGGCCTGCTTTCTTAAGTCCCAAAGTGCTGAAGTTTAGAGATTGTTTTTTCTTAGCATGAAAACAGTAGGTGGTGAGTGAACACTGTGTAGATCTTAAACAAGGAGATGAACCAGTCCAGGGGTGGAATGAGATCCAGGAGAAGGGAGGGAGCCCAGTCTGTCCTGGTGAAGGAGGAAGAGGAGGAGGGGGCAGAAGAGGGAGGAGGAAGAGGAGGAGAAAAAGGAAGAGGAGGAAGAAGAGGAAGGCAGAGGGGTACGGGAGGCTTCCGGGTTCCCCACGGTTGGCCCCACGAGGTCTGCCACTTGTAAGATTACTTTTGGCTTCAATGCGGCATTCTCATTTGCCTGGGGCCAAATTCTAGCAGGGTGTTGGGACTGGGGAAATCCCCTGAAGGCGAGGGGCCAAGTGCTGCCCAGCTTTTGAGTCAGGCGGTCTTTTTTCCATTTTCTGAGATAAATCCCCTAAGGATCTAGGATGCCGAGCAGGAAATCTCCTTGGAGAGACTCATTTAGCCCAAGTTTCTCGTTTTACAGACTCAGACTGCGGGCCAGAGAGGAAAGTAACCTAAATGTTTCACAGCTAGTCAGTGGCAGAATCAGAAGTCAAGCCCAGGGTTCGACGCCTTTTCCTCAGTTTGCCTTTGCTCCAGTTTCCAGCCAGGTTTGGAGGGGAACTGGGGAATGGGGATGGGGTAGGACTCACCAGACTCCTTGTTCCGAAATTTCCAATTTGTTTTTCCTTTTGGCCCTGCCTAGAAGAAAGTGTGGAAATAGGGGAATTCCCTCCCCCCCCCCCCAGGAGGGGTTTGGGCTCGGCATCTAGGCGAGGACCACTGAGGGAAGTAGAAAGTGTGGCTTCTCCCTCAGTGTCCGAAAGGACTGCGGGTTGGATGCCCCGCTGTGGGTGAGGAGGGAAGGAGCGTCTTCCGTTCTGCCCTCGCCCGGACTGTGAGTCCTTCCTTCCCCCTTGCCGCTGCCTCGCACTGCCTCTCCTCCCTAGGCGCTGGCAGCCCCACCTGTGGAGCGATCCAGAAGAGGCAGGGCATAGACCGACACCCCGCCCCACCTCCACTTCTTCCCGCTCAGAGGTATCCCTCACTCCGGATCTATCCAGCAAGTACCCCGGCGGAGCCCTGCTCACCTGGATCTGTCTGGCGGTGGCAGAAGCAGCGTCGCCTTAGGTACGTCTACTGCCTACCCCTAGAGTTGTACTGGGAGTGTCTTTGAGGAGGCGGCCAGGATCAGGTGAGCTCGGGAAATCCCCAGTCTGATGGGTACAATGCCTAGTTATTAGCATCTCTAGGGTTCAATTTCTTTTAGGTGGTAGGTTTTTTTTTTTTTTTTTCTACTCTATTTATCCTGGGCTCTCCTCGCTGGTGGAAAGCTGAGCTTTTCCTTCTTCCTTAGATAATGGAAAACAAAACGAACGGGCACCCTGTGCCTATCACTGGGTGACAAAGGACTGGGGTCAAACCTTGGATTTAGGGCAATGCCAGAGACTGAAAACGAAAGGAATGGCCAAAACAGGGTCAGAGATTTAGAGCTCAGACTCTAGGACAACGCTTTCCTTTCCGTTTAATTTAGTTTAGGGAACTGGAGACCTAGAATAATTCAGTGACTCGCCCAAAGTCATACAATCACTAACTAAATGTTTATATTTATATTTATAAATGTTTATGTTCTAGCCTAGTTTTTCCTTCTCCAAATCAGGTGATTTTCCCACTATACTAGGACCAAAAGTTCAGAGACTATCCAGGCCAACAGCCTCATTTTGCAAACGCAATAGCAACAATTAATTACCAAGTATTTCTATTCCAGAGTGAGGCTTTTTTCAAATAGGAAGGATTTTGAAAATTTGCTTGTATGTTGGGATGGAGGTGGAAAACCAATAGAAGAGTATACAAGGGCTAGCTATTATTATTTACTATTTTTCATTATGCCTCAGTTATCTTACTTGTTGAAGGGAAGAACTACTGGATTTGAAATTAGAAGACTGTGAGCTCCTTACGGACAATGATCGTCTTTGACCTTTCTTAGCATAACACATTGGCTGGATTATAATAAGTGCTTAATAAATGTTTATTGAGGCGTAGCTAGGTGGTTCAGTGGATAGAGAGCCAGGCCTGGAGTTGGGAGGATCTGGGTTCAAATCTGGACTCAGATAATTCCTGCCTGTGTGACCCTACACAAGTTGCTTAACCCCGATTGCCTAGGCTTTACCACTTTTCTGCCCTGGAACCAATATTTACTATTGATTCTAAATCAAAAGGTAAGGGTTTTTAAAAAAAGACAAATGTTTTATTGAATGACTAATTAGCTCTGCCACTTCTTTACTGGGTGATCTTAGGTTAAGCCAATCAATTAATCAATAAACAAGCATTTTGGAGATATTTTTCTATGTTCCAGGCACTATGCTAATGGGGATACAAACACAGATGCGAAACAAGCCTTGTCTTCAAAAAGCTTACATTCTAAAGGAAGAGACAACATGTATATAAGTATAGCCATAATGTATATGAAATGAATACAAGGTAATTGGGGAAAGGATAATAGCAATTGAAGGAGATAAAGGTAGGGGAGGCCACTAGGATGGGTTTCACAGAAAAGGTAGCACTTACTCTGAGTCTTCAGAGGAAGCCAAAATTTCAGTCAATTAAGTCCTCTGGGTCTCAGTTTCCCCATCTATAAAATAATAGGCTTTAGACTCGATGATCTCTAAGATCCCTTTCAGCTCCATAGATCCCTTGTATGCTTCTATAAAATAAAAAGATTGGGCTGGGAGGTTTCTAGTCCAAACAGTCAATAACTCTGCTGCTGAGGTTGGCTTCTGGACCATTCCTGATTAACTAGAGCGAGTAGAGGAGGCACAGTTGACCTTGATTTGCTTTACTGGGACAGTCAGAGACACTTAGAGGAAACAGAGAAAGTTTCCTCCTTTTTCTTTCCTTTACACTTTCTCCCACTTCTGATATTCCCTTCCTTCTTCCCCCTTGTGATCAGCCAAAGATGCTTGTGCTTTTGAAACTGATTCTGAGGGTAACTAGGTGTCTCAGTGGATTGAGAGCCAGACACAGAGGCAGGAATGACCTGGGTTCAAATGGGGCCTTGGATACTTCCTAACTGTGTGACTCTGGCAAGTTGCTTAACCTCCATTGCCTAGCCCTTACCAGTCTTCTACCTTATAACCAACACACATTCTAAGATTTTCAGATTCCAAGACAGAAGGTAAGGATTTAAAAAACAAAAACAAAAACTGATTCTGTGTTAGCTGTCATATTGAAAGGATTTGTCCAACATGTCCAAGCCAGGGTATTAATAGCTGACTAAATTTAGTGCATTATCTTTTATTTTTTAATTAAAAAAATTTAAACCCTTACTTTCTATCTTAGCAGCAACTCTAAGACAGAAGAGCAAGGGCTAGACAAATGGGATTGAGTGACTTGCCTGGGCATTCTATTTTTTAGTGGCATTTTCTGAAGTTCCCCTTTAAGACTTCCTCTTCTCACAATAAGAATTTGTCTATTGTTTGAATTAGATGGAAATTAGAGATGTTAAATGTCTTTACTGGAAACTAAAAGTTGTGTAAGAGGCTAAGCAAAGGGAAATGACTAGGACAGCATTGATGCTTCCTGACTCTTTTTCCTCTTGAGTTTTTCTTTTTTCCAGGAGGAATAATATGAAATTTCACCCAAATTTGACAGAACAGACATAATAACATTAATGATGATGAGGGCCAATCCATTCCTTTGAATCTGTATGGATTTTGTAAGTGCATAGTTATTTGCATGTCTCCATTAGACTGTGAGCACCTTGAGGGCAGGGACTGTTTTTTGTCCTTCTTTGCATCTCTGGTGTTTAGTACAGTGCCTACTCCATAGTTAGTATATAATAAGTACTTTTGACTCACCGATTGATCTGTATAAATGATCTTATTTGATCCTCACAGCAATTTTGTGAGATAATAATCCGTATTCATTTAACAGCTGAGGAATTAGAGTCCCTTGAGATGCTGGGTGATTTGCTCAAGGTCATACAACTATTAGTAGTATGTAGTGAAACTAAATTTTATTGGGACTGCTCATTTTAACCATCTGTTCCATCTCTAGGTGATTACAGCATCTCTCCTGAACTCTCCCTTTTTTAAAAAAAAGTTTATTAATATTCATTTTTAACATGGTTACATGATTCATGCTCCTACTTTCCCCTTCACCCCCCGCACTGCCCCCACACATGGCCGAAGCACATTTCCACTGGTTTTAACATGTGTCATTGATCAAAACCTATTTCCAAATTGTTGATAGTTGCATTGGTGTGGTAGTTTCGAGTCCACATCCCCAATCATGTCCACCTCATCCCATGTGTTCAAGCAGTTGTTTTTCTTATATGTTTCTTCTCCTGCAGTTCTTCCTCTGAATGTGGGTAGCGTTCTTTTCCATAAATCCCTCAGAGCTGTCTTGTGTCATTGCTTTCTGCTGGTACAGAAGCCCATTACATTTGATTTTACCATAGTATATCAGTCTCTGGGTACAGTGTTCTTCTGGCTCTGCTCCTTTCACTCTGCATCAGTTCCTGGAGGTCTTTCCAGTTCACCTGGAACTCCTCCAGTTTATTATTCCTTTTAGCACAATAGTATCCCATCACCAGCATATACCACAATTTGTTCAGCCATTCCCCAATTGAAGGGCATACCCTTGTTTTCCAGTTTTTTGCACCACAAAAAGCGCAGCTATAAATATTTTTGTACAAGTCTGTTTATCTATGATCTCTTTGGGGTACAAACCCAACATTGGTATGGCTGGATCAAAGGGCAGGCATTCTTTTTTTTTTAACATTTATTAATAATCATTTTTAACCTGGTTACATGTTTCATGCTCCTACTTTCCCCTTCACCCGCCACGCTCCCCCCACCCATGGCCGATGCACATTTCCACTGGTTTTGTCATGTGTCCTTGATCAAGACCAATTTCCCAATTGTTGGTAGTTGCATTGGTGTGGTAGTTTCGAGTCCACATCCCCAATCATGTCCGCCCCGACCCATGCGTTCAAGCAGTTGCTTTTCTTATATGTTTCCTCTCCTGCAGTCCTTCCTCTGAATGTGGGTAGCGTCTTTACCATAAATCCCTCAGAATTGTCCTGGGTCATTGCATTGCTGCTGGTACAGAAGTCCATTACATTCAATTTTACCACAGTATATCAGTCTCTGTGTACAATGTTCTTCTGGCTCTGCTCCTTTCTCTCTGCATCAGTTCCCGGAGGTCTCTCCAGTTCGCCTGGAACTCCTCCAGTTTATTATTCCTTTTAGCACAATAGTATTCCATCACCCGCATATACCACAGTTTGTTCAGCCATTCCCCAATTGAGGGACATACCCTCGTTTTCCAGTTTTTTGCCACCACAAAAAGCGCAGCTATAAATATTTTTGTACATGTCTGTTTATCTATGATCTCTTTGGGGTACAAACCCAACAATGGTATGGCTGGGTCAAAGGGCAGGCATTCTTTTATAGCCCTTTGAGCATGATTCCAAATTGCCAGCCAGAATGGTTGGATCAGTTCACAACTCCAACAGCAATGCATTAATGTCCCAATTTTGCCACATCCCCTCCAGCATTCATTACTCTCCCCTTCTTTCTTTTTAGCCAATCTGCTAGGTGTGAGGTGATACCTCAGAGTTGTTTTGATTTGCATTTCTCTAATTATTAGAGATTTGGAACACTTTCTCATGTGCTTATTGATACTTTTGATTTCTTTACCTGAGAATTGCCTATTCATGTCTCTTGCCCATTTTTCAATTGGGGAATGGCTTGATTTTTTTATACAATTGATTTAACTCCTTGTATTTTTGTGTAATTAGACCCCTGTCAGAGTTTTTTGTTATAAATATTTTTTCCCAATTTGTTGTTTCCCTTCTGATTTTGACTACATTGTTTTTGTTTGTACAAAAGCTTTTTAGTTTAATATAATCAAAACCATTTAATTTACATTTTGTAATTTTCTCTAACTCTTGCTTGGTTTTAAA
>NC_058135.1:118051494-118063621 GCF_016433145.1 Gracilinanus agilis | reverse complement strand
TCCCATATTGTTTTCCAAATTTCCCAGCAGTTTTTGTCAAATAGTGGATTCATGTCCCCAAAGTTGGGCTCTTTGGGTTTATCATAGACTGTCTTGCTGATGTCATTAACCCCAAGTCTATTCCACTGATCCTCCCTTCTATCTCTTAGCCAGTACCATATTGTTTTGATGACTGCTGCTTTATATAATATCTGGTAATGCTAGGCCTCCTTCCTTCACTTTTTTTTTCATTATTTCCCTTGATATTCTCAATCTTTTGTTATTCCAAATGAAATTTGTTATAGTTTTTCCTAATTCAGTAAAGAAGTTTTTTGGTAGTTTGATAGGTATGGCACTAAATAGGTAAATTAATTTGGGTAGGATGGTCATTTTTATTATGTTAGCTCGTCCTACCCATGAGCAATTAATGGCTTTCCAACTGTTGAGATCCAGTTTTATTTGTTTGGAAAGTGTTTTGTAGTTGTTTTCATATAATTGCTGCGTTTGTTTTGGTAGATAGATTCCCAAGTATTTTATATTGTCAAGGGTGATTTTAAATGGTGTTTCTCTTTCTACCTCTTGCTGCTCTAATGTGTTGGAAATATATAGAAATGCTGATGATTTATGTGCATTTATTTTGTATCCTGCAACTTTGCTAAAGTTGTTGATTATTTCTACCAGCTTCTTAGTTGATTCTCTAGGATTTTTTAAGTAGACCATCATATCATCTGCAAAGAGTGATAGCTTAGTCTCCTCATTGCCTATTTTGATTCCTTCAATTTCTTTTTCTTCTCTAATTGCTACTGCTAGTGTTTCTAGTACTATGTTGAATAGTAGAGGTGATAATGGGCATCCTTGTTTCACTCCTGATCTTATTGGGGAAGGCTTCTAATTTATCCCCATTGCATATGATGCTTGTTGATGGTTTTAGGTATATATTGTTTATTATTTTTAGGAAAGGTCCTTCTATTCCTATACTTTTCAGTGTTTTCAATAGGAATGGATGCTGTATTTTGTTAAAGGCTTTTTCAGCATCTATTGAGATAATCATGTGATTTTTGTTTGTTAGACTGTTGATATGGTCAATTATTTGGATGGTTTTCCTAATGTTGAACCATCCTTGCATTCCTGGTATAAATCCCACCTGATCATGGTGGATGATCTTCTTAATTATTTGTTGGGGTCTCTTTGCTAGTATTCTATTTAAGATTTTATAGTTTTCTTTCTCTGTTTTTGATCTACCTGGCTTTGGAATCAGTACCATATTTGTGTCATAAAAGGAATTTGGTAGAATTCCTTCTTTGCTTATCATATCAAATAATTTGTATAGTATTGGGATTAGTTGCTCTTTGAATGTCTGATAGAATTCACTTGTGAATCCATCCGGCCCTGGCGATTTTTCTTAGGGAGTTCTTTGATGGCTTGTTCAATTTCTTTTTCTGATATAGGATTATTTAGGTATTCTATTTCTTCTGCTGTTAATCTAGGCAGTTTATATTTTTGTAAATATTCATCCATATCTCCTAAATTGTTATATTTATTGCCATATAATTGGGTGAAATAGTTTTTAATGATTGCCTTAATTTCCTCTTCATTAGAGGTGAGGTCTCCCTTTTCATCTTTGATACTGTCAATTTGGTTTTCTTCTTTCCTTTTTTTTATTAGATTGACCAGTACTTTGTCTATTTTATCTGTTTTTTTAAAAATACCAGCTTCTAGTCTTATTTATTAATTCAATAGTTCTTTTACTTTCGATTTTATTAATTTCTCCCTTGGTTTTTAGTATTTCTAATTTAGTTTTCATCTGGGGATTTTTAATTTGCTCACTTTCTAATTTTTTGAGTTGCATGCCCAATTCATTGATCTCTGCCCTCCTTAATTTGTTAATATATGCACTCAAGGATATAAATTTCCCCCTGAGTACTGCCTTGGCCGCATCCCACAGAGTTTGGTAGGATGTCTCATCATTGTCATTCTCTTCAATGAAATTGTTGATTATTTCTATGATTTCTTCTTTGACTAACTGGTTTTGGAGAATCATATTGTTTAATTTCCAATTGGTTTTTGATTTGCCTGTCCAGGTGCCCTTACTAATTATTATTTTTATTGCATTATGGTCTGAGAAAGTTACATTTATTATATCTGCTCTTTTGCATTTGTTTGCAATGTTTCTATGCCCTATTATATGGTCAATCTTTGTGAATGTACCATGTGTAGCTGAAAAGAATGTGTATTCCTTTTTGTCCCTATTTATTTTTCTCCACGTATCAATTAAATCTAATTTTCTAAGATTTCTTTCACCTCTCTTACCTCTTTTTTATTTATTTTTTGGTTTGATTTATCTAGATCTGAAAGAGGAGTATTTAGATCTCCCACTATTATGGTTTTACTATCTATTTCCTTCTTGAACTCTGCCAGTTTCTCCTTTATGAATTTGGATGCTATACATATTGGTGGATACATATTGAGCAGTGTTATTTCCTCATTGTTTATACTGCCTTTAATCAGGATGTAATGACCTTCCCTGTCTTTTTTAATCATATCTATTTTTACTTTGGCTTTGTCAGAAATCATAATAGCCACTCCTGCCTTCTTTTTCTCATTTGATGCCCAAAAGATTTTGCTCAAGCCCTTAACCTTAAACTTGTGTAAGTCCACCTGCCTCATATGTGTTTCTTGTAGACAACATATGGTAGGATTTTGGTTTCTAATCCACTCTGCTATTTGCTTCTGTTTTATGAGTGAGTTCATCCCATTCACATTCAGAGTTATAATTATCAGTTGTGCATTCACTGACATTTTTGTATCCTCCCCTAGTCCCACCCCTTCTTCTTACACTATTTTCTTTTAAACCAGTGGTTTGCTTTGAGTGGGTATCCCTTGTCCCCTCCTTTGATTAACTCCCTTTCTACCCCCTCCCTTGTTATTCCCCTCTTTTTATTTTTAAAGGCCTAATGAATTCCCTCCCCCTTCTTCTCCCCTACCTTTTTTGACCTCCCCACTCCCCTGCTCCCCTTGGTTTATCCCTTCTGACTTTCTCAGTAGGGTTAGATAGAGTTTTTTTATCCCAATGGATAATGTAGCTACTCTTCCCTCTCCGGGTTGATTACACTGAGAGTAAGGTTTAAATATTACCTCTTAATGCTCTCTTCCTCTCCTTCTTATACTAGCATTTGTCACCTCCCCTTCCCATGCCCTCTTCATGTGTAATAGAATATCCTATTTTTCTTATTCACTCAAGTTTCTTTTGGTGTCCTCTACTATTCATCCCCCTCTTTCCCACCCCCATGCCATCTTAGACCATTTAGGATTCTACCCTCTCCCTATGAATTATTCTTCTGATTGCTATAATAGTGAATAGAGTTCTCTACAGAGAATTATACATAGCATTTCTCCACATAGGAATACAGATAACTAGATCTTATTGAAGCCCTTAAAGAGGCAAATTTAAAAAATTATGAGTTTTCTTTCTTTTCCCTCTGTTTCTTATTTTCCTTTTCATGTTTCTCTTGATTTTTGTGGTTGGATATCAAACTTTCCATTTAGTCCTGTTCTCTTCTGTGCAAATATTTGGAAATCTTCAATTTTGTTGAATTCCCATACTTTCCCCTGGAAGTATATAGTCAGTTTTGATGGGTAGTTGATCTGTGGTTTTAGGCCCAGTTCTCTTGCCTTTCTGAATATCATATTCCAAGCCTTGCAGTCTTTTAGGGTGGAGGCTGCCAGATCCTGTGTGATCCTAATTGGTGCTCCTTGATATTTGAATTGTCTCTTTCTGGCTTCTTGTAATATTTTTTTTCTTTTAGTTGGAAGCTCTTGAATTTGGCTATTATATTCCTGGGGGTTGTCTTTTCAGTGTCTAGTGTAGAGGGTGATCTATGGATCCTTTCAATGTCTATATTGCCCTCTTGTTGTAGAACTTCAGGGCAGTTTTGTTGAATAATTTCTTTTAGTATGGAGTCCAAGTTTCTATTAATTTCTGCTTTTTCTGGAAGACCAGTGATTCTCAAATTGTCTCTTCTAGACTGGTTTTCTTGGTCTGTCACTTTCTCATTGAGATATTTCATGTTTCCTTCTATTCTATCAGTCTTTTGACTTTGTTTTATTTGTTCTTGTTGTCTTGAGAGATCATTAGCTTCTAATTGCTCAATTCTAGCCTTTAGGGACTGGTTTTCCTTTTCAATCTGGTCATTTCTGGTGTTCAATTTGCTTATCAGTTCATTTGATTTCTGGGCCTCACTTTCCAATTGTGAAATTCTGCCTTTTAAACTGTTATTTTCTTGCCAGATCTCATCCATCTTTCTCATCATCTCTGATTTGAACTCTTCAATAGCTTGTGACCAGTTTTCATTATTTTGGGAAGGTTTGGATATGTTTTATTGTTTGTTCCCCTCTGTTGTCTGGATTTTCTCTGTGTAAAAGTTGTTGAGTGTTCCAGAGTTCTTCTTGATAATCTTTCTCTTCTGGGCTTCCCTATTGGTTGCCATTGTTAGCCCAGTGCCTTCTCAGCTTTGTCCTCACACTCAGGGTCTTTCTGCGCTTTTTAGGCTCCCAAGGTCTCAGGTCTCCTTGTTCTCGGGGTCGAGCCTCCTGGTTGTCCCTGGTCTGCCCCTCTGCCCGAGGCTCTTTCAGCAGTCTCAGGGGCTGCTTCCACAGCCATCTGCACCAGGTCCCCACTCGCAGTCCAAGCCTGCACTCGAGATCCTTGTCTGCACCTAGGGCAATGCCTTCATCTGCGCAGGCACTCTGGAGAGTCTGTGTGCATTCTTTAGCCTCTTGGGATCCTAAGTCTTGCTGCTCTCAGGAACAAGCCCTGGAGCTGCCAGTGACTTAATGCGTGCCCCAAATCTGCTTTAACTCTTGTGGGCTGGCCTTGGTGCTGTGCGTGGTGTGGGGTGTAGGGGAGGGGCTTCTTCCTCTCGCGTTTTAGTGAGAGCTGTTTCACCCCTTTATAGCGTGGAAATGCCCCGATTCCACGTACCTTCAATGCTGCGCCCTGTTGTGGGGTCCCTTCGTTCGTCTGGATTCGTTTTTATGTCCCCTTGAGGAGTCCTGTATGCTTTGGTTAGGAGAGATCGAGCAGCTGCTCCTTACTCTGCTGCCATCCTAACCAGAAGTCTCCTGAACTCTCCCTTTTGATAGCGAAATAGTCTGGAATTCTTTCCACTTCATCATGGTGCTCTTATATTTTCTTGTGAGAAGCCAACAAAATGAATGCAAAAGAGTAAACAAATATTGTAGTAACTTGGAAAACAAAGTTCATTCCTTTTTCTTGCTATAATGGTATAGTGGAGAGAATGCTGGATTTGAGTCCCAGGACCTCTGCCCCAAATGATTATCAGTGTGACTTTGGGCAAAATGACTTCGGTTATAAAATGAAGACTTTGGAGTAGATGACAGTTTAGGTCCCTTCAAACTCTAAATATGTGATCCTGTGATAATGAGGATGTGCTTTTGGAGACTTCAGTCCCCCACATGGGCAGTAGGCAAGGACTTTGGGTTTGAAGTTAAAGGATTTTAGTTTAATTCTTGAATCTGCCATTGTTACTAGTGTGATCTTGGGCAGGATATTTCAGCCCTCCAGACTTCATTTATCTCAACTGTAGAATGGACTAGAGTAGTGGGTTCAGCCTCAAACAGAAATAGGATGCACTATTCCCCTAAATAGGGATAATTTAGGCAACATATACTTAGATAATCACATAGTAATGTTATCTATGTTGTATTGTATTTTTATTTATTTTGTGAAACATTTCACAGTTACATTTTAATCTGGTTCAGGCCTTGCTTGGGAGTATTTCAGCACCCAGTGACATTGTCTTACATCTCTAGACTAGATCTCAAAGAATCCTTCCAGCTTTAAATCTATGATCTCATATAAAACACAGAATATACCAGTTGATAAAAGAGACACAAAAATCCACTGAGGAGAAAAGCTTCTTAAAAGGCAGAATTGGCCATGTGGAAATTATAATAGGTATTTTCTAGTATTTTAAGGACTATTGTGTGGAGAAGGATCAGAGATATGTTCTCCTTGAGGATTCATAGAGACAAAAATATGGATCACAGCTCTTTTTGTGCTGTCAAAGAATGGTAAACTGAGGGGATGTTTATCAATTGGAGAATGGCCGAATAAGCTATGGTATATGACTGTGATGTTTTGCCACAAGAAATGATGAAAAGGATGACTTTGGAGAAACCTGGGAAGGTGTGAATTCACACAGAGTGAAATAAGCAGAACCAGAAGAACTCATTATACAACAACTATAGTATTACAAAAATAACTTCAAAAGACTTAAGGATTCTAATCAATGAATGGCCAACAACAATTCCAGAAGTCCCATAATAAAGCATGCCATTTACCCCCTGACAGAGAGTGTGGGCTGCTGTGAATGTAATCAGTTCCTAGTTGTTAGAGGTTTTCAAATGAATTCTGGATGATTGTTAAAGACTTTGGAGAGGATATTTCCATTGAGGTGCATACTAGATTAGGACACATGTGAGATTCCTTCCAACTTGAAGTCTGATTCTGTAAGTAGGGTTACAAAAGAATCGAATCCATTGATAATCAGTCATTTTTTCAGTCATGTCTGATTCTTTCTTACTCCACTTGGGATTTTCTTGGCAAAGACACTAGAATGGTTTGCTATTTCCTTTTGCGGCTCATTTTATGGATGAGGAACTGAGGCAAACAGGGTTAAGTGACTTGCCCAGGGTCGCCCAACTAGTAAGAGTGAGACTGGATTTGACTTCAGGAAAATGAATTTTGTTGACTCCAGACCTGGCACTATCTGTCCAGTCCATTGATGAGGTTATGGGGGAAAAAGTAAGGATTTTAAAGAGCAACCAGTCATATACGGGCATAAAAAGCCCCATGAATCCCTGAAATAGACTGCTATTTGGAAAAATTTTGGTTTTAATTTTCTTAAAGATGTCTGTCTCACTATTTCTTAAGTTAATCTTTTGCGAGTGGTTTGGAATGCCGATATGTTAAGTTCCTTGCCCTGAACTATGCTGCTAGAAGGTGAGTTCCTAGTCTTGCCCGATGGTCCTGGCAGAGGTCAATGTAGCCCTAGAATCTGGCCGTCAAACTTCAGCCGGATTGGCTCATCCTCAAAGCTGACTCTAAGTGCTGAGGCATCTTACCAGGCTTTCTTAGACTAATTTGTTATTCAGCAAACATTAATGGCCCCGCTATAATGTGGCCCCACTTGGCTCTGGTTTTGGTTTTGTAGTTGAAGGAGCAGCCAAGCGATCTAAGAACAAGGATCAGTTTTGTTTTTGTTTTTTGTCTTTCTATGTATCTCCAGCACTCAGTAGGACCTAGTAAATGTTAGCAAACTTAATAAATGCTGGGATTGATGAATGAAGTCAGGAAGACTTGGGTTCAAATCCCACCTCCCCCACTTGAAGCTCTATGATTTGGGGTTAGTTGTGTCTATTAAATGGCGCTGATAATAGCTCTGGTACATGCCTCAATGGATAGTTTGTGATCCCTTAAAGAGACAATGTATGTAAAACACCTCTAAATGTTGGCTGTTTTTGTTGTACCTTGAAGCCAGCGAATAAAGACATAGCATTTGGTGCTTTGGGCAAATTTTAAATAGCCAGCTGTGCTTCGAAGACATTTCTATATGGCTGCCTTTGTTTCTCTGGTGTAAGTGATGGAGTTAATTCTAAATGAGAGTGACAAGTAGAATGGTAGAACAGACACAGGGCTAGGCAGGGAGTCAGAAAGATCCTGAACTCAGCTCTCACTAAGGATGTTTTCTTGGGGAAGGAGGGAAGACAGGCTGAGCTTTGTAAATATTATTTTCTTTGTACACCCTGCGAAGTGGGTGCTATCATCATACCATTTGAGACAACAGAGAGGTTAAGTGATTTGCTCAGGATCATGAGGTCACAGTTTGAACTTTTCCTGATTTTTGCTTCAGCACTCTACCCATTGCACCTCCTAGTTGCTCCTGAACAGTTTAACATTTGTCTGCCTCATTTTCTCTTTCTCTATGCCCTTTACAGCCCGCTTTTAGACTTGCCAAAATCTGAAAGGGGTACAGCTTTACATGAATAACTAAAATCACACTATATGTAATGAGAGGTCACAACTTTTGCATCCTGAAATATTTATTGTTATTTTTTGATGTTCATAATTAAAAAAAAAAGACTTACAGAGACCTCTAAAGTTAATGATAGCTCATCCATTGATTTTAAAGCACTTTCATTCATTCAGCCTTTCTTTTTTTAAAACATTTATTAATATTTATTTTTTAGAAAAGTTAACATGCTTACATAATTCATGCTCTTACTTTCCCCTTCACCCCCTGACCTCCCCCACCATGGCGATGTGCATTTCCACTGGTTTTATCATGTGTCATTGATCAAGACCTATTTCCAAATCTTTGATAGTTACATTGGTGTGGTAGTTTCCAGTCTACATCCCCAATCATGTCCACTGTTATGATTATATTAACAGTTAGTTTGGAGAAGCAGATAAATGTTTCAGGGCCAAATAGCGCTTTAAGTCAAGAGCCAGAGATTGACAGGCCACAGTGAGGAAAGGAGGGGGCTAAACACTCCTGATTCTCAACCCCCTCCCCCTCTAACTGCTTCTGCTTCAGTTGGTAATGAAGACAGCAATAGGATTCTTCTGGTAAGTTTCTCTTATGGCTGAAACCCCAATAATGTTCCTTTCTTAAATTTATATTCCTCTCAGGTCAGTTAGAGGAGATATATAGAAATTATTTATCTAACTGTTGAGGACAGAGGAGATCTTAAACTGGCAGCCAACAGGATTCAACCCAAATGTACAGACTGAATTGTAAGTATCTTCCAAATGATTATCAGGCACAGATTTGAAGGGTAAAAGTTATATTAGGAATTAACAAGGAAAATTATATAAATCAGTGAAGGGTTTAGGATATATGAAAGGTGCCCCTAAACTGTTAAATTGATGCCCCCTTCCCCCTCCTCACTGGAGAAGATGAAGCACTTAACTAAAATTGGCTCTCTTGCTATAGATAAATATCTTACTCTCTAATTACTAAATAATTATATAACTATATTAATGAAGAATAGAAATGACAAATAGGCTAACTCTATGAGTAGAAACTACTGGCTTAAGCTACAATGGTTTCTCAGGAGAAACCCCAAGTCAGGAGAAACAAGCAGAGTATCTGCTCACTTCCAATCCCACCAATTAATTGTCTTCAACCCTTCTCAACTGCCCCTCACCCAAAGTTCTCCAGGGGGGTCCCCTGGAATTCTGGGTGAGGCTCTCCCTGTACCTTTGCAGGGATTCCATGCTTTGCATCTGCACACAACACCACCTCAACCCATGTGTTCAAACAGTTGTTTTTCTTCTGTTTCCACTCCTGCAGTTCTTCCTCTGAATGTGGGTAGCATCTTTACCATAAATCCCTCAGAATTGCCCTGGGTCATTGCATTGCTGCTAGTACAGAAGTCCATTACATTCGATTTTACCATAGTATATCAGTCTCTGTGTACAATGTTCTTCTGGCTCTGCTCCTTTTGCTCTGCATCAATTCTTGGAGATTGTTCCAGTTCACCTGGAACTCCTCCAGTTTATTATTCCTTTGAGCACAATAGTATTCCATCACCCGCATATACCACAATTTGTTCAGCCATTCCCCAATTGAAGGGCATCCCCTCGTTTTCCAGTTTTTTGCCACCACAAAAAGCACAGCTATAAATATTTTCATACAAGTCTGTTTATCTATGATCTGTTTGGGGTACAAACCCAACAATGGTATGGCTGGATCAAAGGGCAGCCATTCTTTTATAACCCTTTGAGTCTAGTTCCAAATTGCCAGCCAGAATGGTTGGATCAGTTCACAACTCCACCAGCAATGCATTAATGTCCCAATTTTGCCACATCCCCTCCAACATTCATTACTCTCCCCTTCTTTCATTTTAGCCAATCTGCTAGGTGTGAGGTGATACCTCAGAGTTGTTTTGATTTTCAGCCTTTCTTTTAAAAAAAACCCTTACCTTCCATCTTAGAATCAACATTAGGTATTGATTCTAAAGCAGAAGAGTGGTAAGGGCTAGGCAACGGGGGTTAAGTGACTTGCCCAGGGTCACACAGCTGGGAAGTGTCTGAGGTCAGATTTGAACCCAGGACCTTCTGTCTCTGGGCCTGACTCTCAATCCACTGAGACACTTAGCTGCCCCAATCAGGCTTTGTTTCTTAAGCACCTACTATGTTTCAGGTAGACTGAGATTTATTATAATGCTGTCTCATTTTCCTTTCTAATGCTCCAACTGAACTGTTTGATTTCTAATAGAGCTTGGTGATATTGGATTTTTTTCAAGCCTTTTTTCTTATTCCTTTGTCCTGACAATCCTAGGAATGCCTTCACGTTCTCTGTCCCAGAGCAGCCTTTAAAATTGAGATAATTAAGATTAAAAAAATATAAGCTTCATCTTGTCTAATAAGCAAAAACTAGTTTTAGTCAAATATGCCCTGAGGGAGGCAGCTTGACTTATCTTTGATTCCTCCACTGGAATGAATGGGGGAAAGTCAATCTTGGCCAGGCCAACTTGATTTCTTCATCTAGATGGGCATATTAGAATCCTATGATCAGGCATGTGATTTTCCCCATCATCTCGAGGGGATCAGGGAAGGACTGGAAAATATTACTTACTTCCCCATTTGTTATCCACCAATTAGAGATGTCTGGAGAGGGCTGAAGAATGAGCTTCCCAAATTGTATTTTATGACCCAAGATGCCTGAATGATATGGCTTCACTGAGAGAGATCATGGATCAACGAATCTATCAGTTATTGCTAGCCTAATCAATAAATTGATTTTTCTTACCCCAGAACCCAGTACCTCAGAATTTTTACTCATCACAGAACCAAAACGAGACATTCCCTGATAGAAGTGATTTTCCTAAAACATAGATCCAATCATGCCATCCTCCTAGTCAATAAACTTAGTGGTTCTCTCTCACTTCCAGGGTCAAATACAAAATCTTTTTGATATCCAAAGCTCTTCATGACCCAGAGCTCTCCTACCTTTGCAGTCTTCCTACACCTTACTCTCTACCACATACTCTTTGACAATGGTCTACTTGTTTGTCTCTCTGCTCTGGACGTCTTCTCTGGCTAGCTCCCATACTTAGAATACTCTCCCTCTTCATCTTCACTTTTTGCTTTCCTGCCTTCCTTTAAGTTCCAACTTACAGTCCCACCTTATAGGAAACTTTCCCAACCCCTCTTATTTCTGGTGCCTTCTCTCTCTTGTTTCTTATGTATCCTGCATATAGCATGTTTGTATTCATTCGAACTACACAAAAGAACTGTCTTTCGCCTCTCTATCCCTGGTGTTTAACACGATGTCTGGCAAATAGCAGATGCTTAATAAATATTTATCAACAAACAAAAACCTTATATTCTGTTGAGGAGTGGGAAACAACAGGTACACTGAAAAATAAGCACAGTCCAATGTTGTGGGCAGGAAGAGGCCACTAACAGCCCATTTATTATTTTCCTCATGATTACAAATGGAGACACTGGATCTCAGAGTTAAGTGAGTTCCCCCAGGGTCATTTTAATTCAAAGTTGGCTACTATAACTATGCCACACAAATCTGTGGAGCATCCAAATGATATTTTCGCTGTGGAAAAACTCCTGGCAGATCACAACTAGGCTCTGATTTGTTTTGATGAGTTTTTGGCTTACTTGAGGCAGACAGATATTAGTATTTATAGGATACCATAAAGTGAGTAAATAACTTTTATTATTTATCATTAATTATTATTGTTATTATTAAGCAAATGTTATGTTATTTTAGCTTCCCAACCATCCCATGGAGACATATCAGAGAGGTAAGAAGCAGCTTAGGACCATTACAATACTGCTGGGATGTGGTTCTAGGATTGGCCTTGGTGAATGTTATATTGGGGTAAAAAGAGTCACTCATCCTGATATCTCTCTCTCTCTCTCTGTCTCTCTCTGTCTCTGTCTCTGTCTCTGTCTCTGTCTCTCTCTGTCTCTCTCTGTCTCTCTCTCTGTCTCTGTCTGTCTCTGTCTGTCTCTCTCTCTCTCTCTCTCTCTCTCTCTCTCTCTCTCTCTCTCTCTCTCTCTCTGTCTCTCTCTGTCTCTCTGTCTCTCTGTCTCTCTGTC
>NC_058135.1:118026184-118051403 GCF_016433145.1 Gracilinanus agilis | reverse complement strand
TTCTCTCTCTCTCTCTGTCTCTGTCTGTCTCTGTCTGTCTCTGTCTCTCTCTCTCTGTCTCTCTCTCTCTCTCTCTCTCTGTCTCTCTCTCTTTCAGGCTGAGCTGCTGTACAATGAGACAAATCAGGTGGTCAGTGTGGATCTTGTGGACCATAATCAGTTTCTCGGAAGAAGATGTTCCTAAGCAGACTTTTCTGTCATGTGATCCCACCGGTGGTGTCTGTGATGGCCGTTCTAGGTCTCTGGACACCATTCCTTCAGACCTGACAGAAGCTGTGAGACAGCTGGATCTGTCCTTCAACAAGATCTCACACATCAGAGAACTAGACCTTCAGACCTGTGTCAACCTGGAAGCTTTGTTGTTGCAGTCCAACCGAATTCGTGCAATAGACCCAGATTCTTTTCGGTCCCTGAGAAATCTGAAACATCTGGACTTGTCCGCCAATAGCTTATCCTACTTGTCACCTTCCTGGTTTAATTCTCTCTCTTCTTTGCAGGTTCTATATTTGCATAAAAATCCCTACCAACGACTTGGGCAAAGTCCTCTTTTTTCTCGTCTCCCCAGTTTGAGGGTTCTTAAAGTGGGGAACTATGACAGCTTCTCAGAACTTCAGAAACAAGACTTTGAAGGGCTGCGTGAGCTGGAGGACCTTGAGATCGTGGCACCTTATTTTCAGAAATATGAACCAGGGAGTCTAAAATCCATTCACAGCATAAACCACTTGGCTCTCAGCATCAGGAAGCCAAACTTACTACCTGACATCTTGGTTGACCTTGCAAGTTCTTTGCAGCGTTTGGAGTTTAGAAAGACTAATCTGCGAGTATTTAATTTTTCAATGCCTCCTGATACCCCCAGCTCAATTATTGAGAAGATTATATTTAGAGAAGTGATAATCACAGATAAAAGTTTTACCGACATTCTTAAAATGTTTTCCTATGCTTCTGAGTTGTTGGAGATTGTGCTGGAGGATTGTATCCTTGATGGAGTTGGCGTTTGGGATGAGGAGTTCATAAGTCAAATTCACCAGCAACCTAAAGTTGAAGCAATCATCATACGGAGGTTACAGATTGGAAAATTTTTCTTATTTCGTGACCTGAGCACTGTGTATTCATTATTACAAGGAGTCAAGAGGATCACCCTCACAAGTAGCAAGGTTTTCCTTGTCCCTTGTGATCTCTCCAGAAGTTTGAAGTCCTTAGAATATTTCGATCTCAGTGACAGTTTAATGAGTGAAGTTGCTCTAGAAAATTCAGCTTGTGAGGGAGCCTGGCCTAGCCTGCACACTTTAAACTTGAGTCAAAATAAATTTGAATCACTGAAAACAATGGGGGAACTCTTGCTGACTGTGAAAAACCTGACTCACCTCGACATTAGCAAGAATAATTTGGACTCTATGCCTGACAGTTGCCTGTGGCCAGGGAAGTTGAAATATTTAAACATCTCCAGCACAAAAACCTACACAGTAACTTCATGTATTCCCCACACCCTGGAAATCTTAGATGTCAGCAATAACCAGCTCAGTGATTTTAATTTAAATCTGCCACACCTTAAAGAACTTTATCTTTCCAAAAATAAGCTAAAGACCCTACCAGATGCTGCTCATTTCCCCAATTTAGTGGTGATGAACATCAGTCAGAACACCCTGTACACCTTCTCTAAGGCACAACTTGAATCCTTTCAGACAACAGAAACCTTGGCAGCAGGAGGCAACAACTTCATTTGCTCTTGCGAATTTCTGTCTTTTGTCCACAATGAGCAGAGCCTGCTGGTCAAAGTCCTGACAGACTGGCCGGGAGGCTACCTCTGTGATTCTCCCTTCCAGGTGAGGGGCCAACGAGTTCAGGATGTCCAACTTTCCTTCTCTGAATGCTACCGAGTGGCGCTGGTGGCTGCCATCTGCTTTTCTCTTTTCTTGCTTGCCTTGCTGGCTGCGGTTCTCTGCTACCGGTTTCATGGCATCTGGTACATGAGGATGATGTGGGCATGGCTCCAAGCCAAGAGAAAGCCCAGGAGAAACCCAGACCGGGAGATCTGCTATGATGCCTTTGTTTCCTACAGCGAAGGTGACTCACACTGGGTGGAGAACTTCATGGTCCAAGAACTAGAGAACTTTGAGCCCCCTTTCAGACTGTGTCTCCACAAGAGGGACTTTGTGCCTGGCAAGTGGATCATTGACAACATCATCGACTCCATCGACAAGAGTCACAAGACACTCTTTGTGCTTTCGGAAAGCTTTGTCAAGAGTGAGTGGTGTAAGTATGAGTTGGACTTCTCCCACTTTCGCCTCTTTGATGAGAACAATGACACGGCCATTCTGATCCTCTTGGAGCCAATTGAGAAGAAGACCATTCCCCAGAGGTTCTGCAAGCTTCGGAAGATCATGAACACCAAGACATACCTGGAGTGGCCCAGGGACGAAGGTCTGCGGGAGGAGTTTTGGTTCAATTTGAGAGCTGCCATAAAGTCATAGTCCCACTCTTGTGCCTGGTTCTCCTTTGCAAGAACAGTTTATTCCAAACCCTTAGGGAGGGGATGTGGTATAAATCAGACTCTCCGAATTAAGGAGAATTGTGATCTATGTTTATAAGAGGTGAGGGAAAGACAAGAAACCAAAATCTATTAGGATGGTGCCTGCTATTCCCAGTGCCATTCACGAACCAAGAAGGGAGGCTGGGGAATTTTTTACATAGGAAGAAAGGGTGTGTTACTTGAAATTATAGGAAAAAGAAGTACAATTTGACGTAGAAGTCTCCACAGTCTCCATTGGCAAAAAGGCGTGGGGAAGAGAAGGGCAAGAAGCAATGAGGGATGAGTTCTTTCAGCCTGACTGCCTTGATCCTTTTTTTTTTTTGCATACTCAGTGCCACTCACCCACTCTCTCCATGCGCATGAGCCACACCACCATCATGATGGGAAGTGAATGTTATGATTGCTTGATTGTTATTGGTGGGTGCCTCTACCTTTGTCTGGACCCATCTTTTGCACAAACATGTTTAGACTGGGCCATAATAATAGGAAGCCCTACAAACCCCAGATTATCCCGTAAGCATGTAATTGTGGGACTCTTGTCCTTGGGACATTCTTTTCTCCTGATCCCCTCATCTCTTGTGAACTTTCTGAACAGAGATTTGCTGTGCAAACTTGGGGCTACTATTAAGTGCTCCTGAAATGGAAACCTTAGTTTGAAAATCTCTGACCACTCTGTGCCTCTTCTTCCCTTCCTGTTGGAGAATTCCTTAGAACAACTCAGGAAATCTAGGGCTTATACCTCACACTCCTTCTCAGGATCCTTGACACTCTGGGGAAATGGTTTCTTTGAGGTGGTACTCTTAAGGAGTGCATCCCCAGTAGAAATCATCCCCAAGAAAGGCAAGGCTTCTTCAGTACCCCTTAAGTCAAGAAGCAGAGATAAGCATCTCACTTGTTATAATTTATGGTATTGTGGACTAAGAGACTAAATTTGTGACTGAAACATCACTTCTCTACTGTAAATTTCTACGTTGTGGTTTAAAAAAATTTCTGGGGGTAAATCCTGAAATATCTTAATGAGTTTTGGGGTATCCCTCTCTAGAATTGGTTTAAAGGAAAAATAAGAACAAAACTGTGAAAGTTACATGGAAACAACATGCTGGTTCAAAATCACACTTTCCTTGGAGAGCAACAGATTTATTGTTTTAGTGCAAGGGGAAGAGGTGATTTCACTGATTAGAGAAAGAGAATTGAAGTTAGTTTGAGAGCCAGCCATGTCAGAGAAGTTCCAAAGTGAAGGGTGGAAATTTGGTTTGCAGTTTTCAGTTTAAATTTATCTGGGACTTGAGAACTTTTTATTATTAACTCTTTGCTAGAAGCTTGTTTAAATCAGGAACTAACTTAAAGTACCGAAAATTTAATTTGGAAGAATGTTTTGTGTTACCACTAGATTTTCTTCTGTGAATGATATAACAGAACTTCATTGTTTAGGTAAACTAGAAGCAAAGTCACCTAAAAGTATCAGCACAGACCACATGTTCATAACCTTTTAAGAAACTCAAAGACAACAATATTGATTGCATAATAAAAACTTGTACCAAATCATGATGGAAAAACACCAGTGGAATGAAGATTAGTTCTATAGTAGCCTGGAATATGATTGGAAAATAAATCCTGGAGGAATTAAGCAAGTGGACACAAATAAGAGAAGTTTTGGATCCAAATATCAAAAGGCAACAAGAAAGGTCCAGTTTTGAAGGGCTTTAATCAGAATTTACTGGAGGGACATATAAAGAAAGGAAGATAGAAGAAAAAGTAGAAAATTGGAGTCTGTTGGCATGGACACTGTGAATGGAGAGTTTAAAGAAAGGATTTTGGAATGTTGGAAAGAGATTTGAGATAAGGATATGAGAAAAGCTATGCAATTGTTCTTCATGATATAGAAGATATTGTAATAAAAAAAATAAATTGTAATAAAAAAGTAAAACAAACAAACAAATAAATAAATAAATAGATTGAAATAAAAAAGTCTTGAATGCAATTAGTAGAAAATACCCAAAAGGATAAAATGAATGGTTTTGTACATAACATAATTTGGAGATGCATTTGGCTGAATTGATGTTACTGATTGGTATTAAGTTTTGTTTCATGTATTATATACATAATAACTGCATATGCTATTATTATGTTTTAAAATTGTCTTTCTCTGATAGTGAAATTTGGGAAATCATTGTATCAGAAATACTGTTGGTAAAGTAACTTTTCATTTGGATATCATTAGAATGTGAATTGAGCTGTTAAAGTAATGTGGGAAAATGTTGGAAAATTGATAAAATATATTAGAGTGTATTTACCTTAAAATGGATAATCATCATCATCATCATCGTCGTCATTGTCATTATCATCATCATCATCATGATGAACTATTGGGAGAAAAAGGAGCAAAGATGAGTTATCCTTATCTGAGAGCTTCCTTGGGACTTTCTACTTGTGTGAGCTAATAAGATCCTATGAGCCCTATTGGCTGGCTGCGTGTTTTAAGTTCTACAGGACTGAGGTATGAGAAACTACATCAAAGTGCGGGGCTTCAGGTTTGCTTATAGTAATGAGTGGAAATTGTATATGTTAATAATAATAAGTATTGAAATTACATCTTTCACCAACTAACTAATAATAGACCTTAGGTTCAAAGATTTCGATCTTGCCTTAGGGGTTAATAATATACAATGCAGATAGCTGTGAATCTCAAGGCTTACAATAATGAGCAATTTTCTTGGGGTTTTCGAGTTAATGGTCAGGTATGAAATTCCAATGTTCTTATTCTTAATTTTTAAATGAAGAAGAAATGAAATGTCCTCATTTTTGTTTGTTGTCAACTGTTGTTGCAACAAGAGAAAAATAATGACAACAGTCTAGTCCTAAACTGTGATTAGTGAAGTTTTGCTCTTTGAGGTAAAGTCTCATGGAACTGTAATTTGATATTGTCATAGGTTTTGACTTCAGGGATGATTGTCTGATTTGTCATTAAACCAAATTCAAAACAAATGTCATATGTTGCCTAAAGTAGTGCAGTCTGAGGACTGCTATAGGTGGATGCCTGTCTAGAAGTGTTGACGGGACAACTTTGTGAAGGCAAAAGTAGAATCCTGTTGATTCACATTCCCCATTGTGCTATTTCTTTTCTGAAAAGGGAACTCCCCTGCCACCCCCCTGTTTAATTCTGAGTCTGACTTTTGAAACCCTGTGAATAAGATCAGTTATCAAATATGACTCATGTCTGGAATCAAACAGAGTTAAGGGAGTCTTTCCCTTGTTATTATTTATGTTAGGTCAATTTGTGCCCTTGAAGAGACAGTCTTGATATTTCAAGAATTATGTCCTTTTTTTCCCCCTTTCATAGCAAATTTCAATAATAGGGCCAGTAAACTGTAAAAGTTTTTGCTGTTGCAATACTAAATCTTTTTAGTTAAAAAATTAATACTAAAAATCTATTAGTTGCTATAATAGCATGCAAGTAGGAAAGATATTATTGCTTTCAGTCTAATTTTGCAGCCAATTCTGTATTCTAAACAATTAAGTAAATGAATTCTCAGGCTTACCTTCTACTTGCTAGTAGTTATTCTATTAGTGTGTAAGATAAGGTTCTTGAAGTATTTCATTCTTCTAGGGTGATATGGAGATAAGATCCTCAAGGATGGAAGAAATAAGACAAAGATATGAAAGTTCTCTATATAATGGAGTAGGAAATTTTGAGAAAACAATAGAATCAGGCTGTTTTCTCTAAGAACTAGGGTGTGTGTGTGTGTGTGTGTGTGTGTGTGTGTGTTTGACCAGGACTGTCACTCCTCCACTCTCTCTTAAAGTCTTTCCAACTTTATGTTTGTTGTTTCCATGACACACAATCTATCCATCTTATTCTCTGCCATTTCCTTTTCTTTTCCTCTTCCCAGTCTTTTCCAGTGAGTCTTGTCTTCTTATTATGTGGCCAAAGTATTTAATTTTCAGCCTCAGTATTTGACCTTTGAATGAATAGTCTGACTTAATTTCTTTAAGTAATGACTGTTTTGATCTCCCTGATGTCCAGGGGGCTTTCAAAAGCCCTTTCCAGCACCACAAGTCAAAAGCACCAATTCTGTGGCACTAAGTTTTCCTTATAGTCCAATTCTCACAGCCATACATTACTTATGTGGCCACTGGATTGGAAAATATCAGTTTATGTCCCAGTCTTAAAGAGCAAAAAAAAAAAGTGCTCATTTCACACACCAGATGCTTAAAATTATGCAAGTTAAACTTCAGCAGTATGTGAACAGAGATCTAACAAAAGAGCAGACTGACTTTCAAAGAGGCAGAGGAACTAGAGACCAAATTGCTAACTTTCACTGGATTATGGAGAAAGCAAGGAAATTTCAGAAAAAACATTTATTTTGCTATTAGCTGCATTAAAGTTTTGTGTGGATCACTACAAAATGTGGAAGTATCAGATCATCTTACCTGTATCCTGAGGAACCTGTATGTTGTCCAAGAAGCAACAGTTAGCTCCAAACATGGAACAATTGATTGGTTTAAGATTGGAGAAGGAATAAAGATAAGTTTTATATTATCACTTTGTTTATTTAACATGTGTAGAATACATCATGTGAAATGCCAAGCTGGATGAATCAAAAGCTGGAATTAAGGTTACTGGGAGAAATACCAATAATCTCAGATATGCAGATGATACTATTTTAATGGCAGAAAGTGAAGAATTAAGTGGTCTCTTAATAAAAGTGAAAAAGGAAAGTACAAAAAAAAATGAAAGCTGGCCTGAGGCCTAACATGAAAAACCCCCAAACACTAAGATCTTGGCAGCTGGCTTCATCACTTCTTGGTAAACAGAGGGAGAAGAGACGGAAGCAATATCAGAATTTATATTCTTGGATTCAAAGATCACTACAGTCAGTGATTGCAACCATGGAATTAAGTCACTTGCTCCTTGGAAGGAAAGCTATTACAAATTTGAACAGCATACTAAAGAGCAGATACATCACCTTGTTGACCAAGGTACATATTGTTCAGCATTTTAAATAGTCTAGAAGAAATTCTGTCACCTCATGGTTACTAGTGGTTTTAGGTTCTTTCTTGTATAATTCTTCTGTGCATTTTTGCCACCTCTTCTTAAATCTCTTTGTCACCAGCCTACATTTCAGGGTTCCAATTTTCAACATTATCTCTGAACCCATTATGCCATCAGTCTTTTAACCAATTATGCCATTTCCCTCACCTACCAACTTTTGTTCTTTGTCCTGTTCTTATTTAAAAAAAAGGGACTGCTTCTCCTCTTCCAGGTTCTTTGAGCTCACCAAAGAAGCCAGTGACTCTATTAGTAAATTCATCCTTAATTAATAAACCACGAGTGATCTGAAAAAAAGTTATGTTCCTGCCATTTTTGTTTTGTGTCATACCCATTTTTGCATGAAGCATTCTCTTAATTTTTTTGATTTTCTTGAATTCTCTTGAAATTTTCTTGAAAAGATGTTTTATCTTTCATGTTCTGTTGTTTTCTTCTAATTCTCTGCTTTGCTGGTTTAAGAAAACTTTCTTATTTCTCATTGAAATTTTCTGGAATTCTTCATTCAGTTGGGTGTGTCTTTCTCCTTTACCATTCACCTTCCTTTCTTCCTCAGCTGTTTGTAAGGCCTCATCAGACAGCCATTTTACTTTCTTGCTCTTCTTTTTCTTTTGAATATTTTTGTTTTTGGTGCCTCTTGTACAATATTGCTAACCTCTGAGCATAGTTCTTCAGGCACTCTGTCTACCAGATTGAATCCCTTTAATTTATTCATCCTTCCAATTCATTTTCATAAGGGATGTTATTTAAGTTATATCTGTATGTTTGATGGTTTCCCCTACTTTCATCAATTTAAATCTGAATTTTACAATAAGAAACTCATAATTTGAATGGCAGTCAGTTCCAGGTCTTTTTTTAAACTGACCGTAGAGAACTTTTTCACCTTTGGCTGCAAATATATAATCAATCTGATTTCAGTATTGACCATTATCAGGTGATGTCCATGTGTAGAACTGCATTTTGGGTTTTTGAAAAGTGTGTTTGCTATGACCAGTGAGTGATCTTGACAAAACTCTGTCAATCTCTGCCCTGTACACCAAGACCAATTTTGTTGTTATTTGGTTGTTTTTCAATCATATCTGACTCTTCATGAACCCCCTTTGGAAGTTTTTGGGCAAAGATACAGAAGTGGCTTGCCATTTCCTTCTCTAGCTTATATGAAGAAACAGAGGCAAACTGGATTGAGTGACTTGTCCAGGAAAAGTACAGCAGCTGTCTAAAGCTTGAATTCAGGTCTTCCTGATACCAGTCCTGGCACTGTGCCACCAGGCTTCCCATACTTACCTGATATTTCAATTATCTTTTAAATTCTTACTTTAAGAATGTGTTATATTTTTTTTGGGGGGTGGGTGTTATTTCTAGAAGATGTTGTAGGTCTTCATGAAACTGAGCAATTTTTTTCCAGCTTTTCAGCCATCAGCAGATGGAGCACAGATTTGTATTACTGTGATGTTGGATTCAAACAGATATCATTCTGTCATTTTTCAGATCATACCCCTGTACTGCTTTTCTCACCTTTCAGTTGACTATGAGGGCTACTCCACTTCTGCTAAGGAATTCTTGTCCACTGTATCACACGTAGTAATCCCCTGCCTTGTCGTGGTGGAGGGCCTTGTGCTGCTCAATAAAACTATGAGCTCTGCCATGCTGGGTTACCCAAGGCATACAGATCATGGTAGACTGATGACAAATGGTAGACATGGTAGACATCTGACAAATGATGAGCCACTGGAGAAGGAAATGGCAAACCACTCCAGTATATATGCCATTAAAACCCCATGGACAGTATTAAAATGATAAAAAGAGATGGCATCTGAAGATGAGTCCTTCAGGTCAGAAGGTGTTCCATTTGGGGTAAAGTGGAGGGTAACTGCAGGTAGCTCCTTCAGCCAAAGTCCAAAGAAATTTCAGCTATGCATGTGTCTTGTAGAGGTTAAAATTAATATATTTAATAACTAAATATTATATTTTATAAAGTTTTTATTAATAATAAACTAACATAAAAAACTAGAGCGAAAAGGTTCTAAACTAACTTTAGCCAAGCTCCTGAAGGAGAGAGGAAGAGGGAGGAGCTACAGAACTTATAAAACAATAACGTGGCCATGCAACTGTGGAGGCGCAGGACAGAGTAAAGGGAATTTTGGGAAATACTAAGAGACTTCTGGGGGATGAATTCCAACGTTCAAAAGCTCCATTTATACAGTCTGGTGATGAAAGGAAAGTCCAATGTTGTAAAGAATGATATTGCATAGAGACCTGGACTGTGTCTCTGTATCTCTAGATCTACCTACGATTTGTTTCCAATGTTTCTAATGGAGTATATGCTTTAGTAATAAGTTCTCAAAATTGGATTAAATATTTTATATGCCATGATTACATTAAGAAAATAGCCACAAATCAAAATCAAAAGGCAGAGGATATTTATATGAGCATACATATGTAATTTACATATTTTTTATCAAATTAGAAACAATGTGGAATTTATGATCTTTTTATGCATTTGTTTAGTTAAATTTTTTTTTGTTGGTGGTGGTTAATTAAAAATAGAACCTGAGTTTTATCACATTCAGTGTATTTGGACCACACCATAGAGAAAGATGAAAAGGAACTCATGGATCAATAGCCCTACATTTAACCACCAACCTATATTGAATTCTCTCTCCCTCTTCCTCTCTGTCACTCCTTTCCCCTCTCTTTCCTTTGCTTTCCTCTTTCTTTCTTCCTGTGACTTTATTTCCCTCGCTCTTTCTTCCTCTCTACCTCTTACCCACTCTCCTTCCATCCCCTCCTCTCTTAACACAAAGAGAGGCTTCACCATCCAAAGAGGAAACGAGCTTGATCAGGTTTTCTAACCACTTCCTGAATATCTTCTCTCTGCTGTCAATTATACCATACTTATCCTCAAGCCAGCTCAAGTCAGATGCCACAATCGGAATTTTATGATCTTTGTTGTTTCAAGATAAAATTCAAAATCTTCATCTTGTCATTTAAAGTCCTCCACAATATGATTGCCACCTACTTTTCTAGTTATTTACTATCAGCCCCTTTGGTGCATTCTCTGTTGCAGTCAAACTGGCTTCTGTGTAGTTCCCTATACAGGACATTTCATTTCCTGCAAGAATGACTTTGTAGGTGTTCTTTGGGTTTGGAATTTCTCCCTCTTTTCCTCCACCTATTAGAACTCCACGCTTCCCTTACAGAATATATCAGGTGCCTTCGTTGTTAGTTTTCTCTCCCTCTTGAAATTACTTTTATTTATTTATTTATTTGCTTGTTTAGTTATTTATTTATTTGACCCTTATCTCTTCCATCTTGGAGTCAATGAACCCCTTGAAATTACTTTTAATATACTTTTAATATACAGCAAGACTTAATTTTACACAACCAATATATTTCAAGACCCTTTGAGTAAGCTGAAAATCATGTATGATAGCAAACCCCATTATTTAATAAATATTTATTATGCAAACATTCCTAGACACTTTACAACATTTTTTAGGCTTATCAGAGCTCTCAACATCACTATTTTTGTACTTTGGGGCCATTATTAATAATTAAAAAGCATTAATGAAACAAAGAAGCACTGCTCTGATGTGAACAGGACTTGGTACAAGAGAGAACTTGGGACAAAGACAGAAGCAGGAGCAAATGTTTGGCACAAAACAATGTAATGACTGGCACTTTTCAGAGCAAGAATGCATATGATTGAGTAAACTGCTTGTGAGATTTATGCCCATGCCACTTGGGAAAACAGCATAGATTTAGTACATAACTAAAATGTTTTATTTTACATATTTTTCTGCCTTCATTTATTTTTGATCGCCAGTTGTGTATACCTGAATTTGCCTGTATTGAATTCACCTAAAACAAGGCCCTCCTGCGCTTTGTTTTTATCTGTGTACGCGTGTCTCCCACCCATCAAATAGAGTATCAGTTCACGGAGGGCAGGCACTATTTGTTTTTGCCTATGTATTTCTCAGCACCTATCGTAATGCCTGTCACATGAATGTGCTTAATAAATACTTGTTGAATTGGCTAGGAATTTTAGACAGATTTGTGGTTTATAAGTTACTTTTCTCATAATCACCTGATGAGATATTGTTGTAACATTCCTCCTTTACAGATGATAAAATTGAGGTTTATTTGAAGTAATTTGCTCAGGATCATATAATCAGTAGATGTTGATCCTGGACCTTTGATTTATAGGACAACTACAAATGACTTCTGTATCAGTAATATCCCTCTCTGTATGTATGTAAGATAAAAACTTCAAGCATGGCCATCATGGCTTAATTAGTTCATTTATGCTTTTAAGTAGCCCAGGTTAGAGTCTCTTACCCTGGGGTCCAAGAACCTCTTGAAGGTCAATGGGTTGATTTCAGAGGGTTCATGAATTTGGATGGGAGAAATAATATCTGTGTCTTTTCTGATCTCTAACTCTGAAATTTAGCTTCTCCTTCAACCATGAATCCAGCCTACAAACATTATTCTGAGAAGTGGTCCAACATCACAAGACTTCCAAAGGCATCAATGATACAGAAAAGGTTAAGATACTCTGGGGTGGATGAAGTCACTCCTTCCAAACTTAAACCCTGGACCGATTAGCAGCTTTTTCTTCTTCTCTGAGGGGCAGTGGGGTGGCCCAGGGGATAGAGTGCTGGACTTAGAATCAGCTGAGACTCATCTTCCTTTCCTAAGTTCAAATCTGGACTCTTACTGGCTATATGACTCTGGCCAAGTCACTTTATGCAAAGAAAGCCTCAAATGGGGTCAGAAATATCCCACAAAAGCTCTCCTTGGACATGGCTGAAATGACTGAACAACAACAACTATTACTTCTGTTAAGACCCTGGAGTGATCATAAAGCATTATTATTCATTGTCACCAGATATTAGTGGAGATGATGGCAAATTGGTGTATGACCAAAATTGAATTAAAATCTTTAGCCTTTGTGTCAGACTCTCATGACATTTGGCCCTACTTATACTTGGGGGAGGTGGGGTGGAAAGGGACATATTTTTTGTTTTCTTACTTAGCTCATTGCCTTAATTTAGAAAAATGAGAAAAAGCATACATGACACACTCCTGTCTCCAAGTTGCCCGAATGCCCATTTGTAATTGGAAGCTAGGTGGTGCAATGGATAGAGTGTTAGGAGGGCTCATCTTCCTGAGTTCAAATATGGCCTCAGACTTTTACTACCCGTGTGACCCTGAATAAGTCACTTCCCTCTGTCTCAGTTTCCTCATCTGTAAAGTGAGCTGGAGAAGAAAATGGCAAACCACTCCAGTATCTTTGCCAAGAAAATCCCAAAAGAGGCCATGAAGGGTCAGACATGACTCAAAACCAACAATGTGGGCAATTCCCAATCTCCCAGAGAGCAGTTTTATATTAAAGAGGAGGAAAAAAAGATATCTCTGAATAAGCAACCATTAGGTGTAAATCCAGAATATGAGTGATTTTCTGTTTTCCTCCTTGCAAAATTCTGACTGTCATTCCTTAGGAGTACAAGGAGTGTGGAGGGCATTTTTTCTCACTCTATTTTTTTTCTCACTCCATCTTCTTTTTTGCCATTCTGCATGGCACTCCTAGCCCTAAGGTATGGTCATGCAGCCCATTTATTTCTTAGTAAAGATGGGGTCCAATCTTTCTGCATTCAGCGCCATTACTCTTTTGTTAGAGACAACAAAACTTCCAGTCTCTTTCTTTTTTGGTTACCACCTTTTCTCTTCTTTTTGCTTCTTTTAACATTTTTTTCCCTTGGGGACTCAGAAGATTGAAAACCAAACCTAGAGACAGACAGTCCTGAGTCTCAGATCTGGTCTCAGATACTTCCTAGCTGTGTGACTCTGGGTAAGTCACTTAAATCCCATTGCCTAGCCCTGCATGGGCGAAGTTGTGGCACAAGTGCAGAGCTGGCACTAGGGGAGCTGCTCTCTTCCCCCTCTTCCTGGCACCCAAGGATATTTTTTGCATGTCCCACCTTTCTGTCCAGCCACCCAAAGCAAGCATTTTATCCCTCAGCTTTCTCTGGGGGCTCACAGGCAGCTTGAATTTGCCCTCTGGGCACTCGAACTGGGGAAAGGCTTGCCAACCTTGGACGACTCTTTTGCCTCGGAAGTACTGATTATTGATTAATTGATTAAACTATTGATTAACAATAATACAGCATTGATTCTAAGATGGAAAGTAAGGATCTTTATCAAACAGAAAAATGAAAAATATTTCCCTAGGATGGATAAGGTACCAGCCCTATCCATCACCAAGAATGCCACTATTTATGAAACTATTTCTTATGTTCACAAATCACTCAATTAGGAGAGAGGGAAGAGAGGAAAAGATTCTAATACTTTTTGCAAATTCAATATTAGAAAAAGCTGTGTGGTAGGAAAGAGGATTCTCTTTTTTCTTATTCACTTACTTTCTCTCACTTTTATTTTCACAGAAGAATCCTTTCTGGCTCCAGTGAGGTAAAATTTTAAGAACAAAAGTTGGGAGCATGCAGAGGAGATCATTTAGAGCCTAGAGTCCTTGCTGTATAAATCTAGGTTGGATGACCTAGGGATAGTTAGCCTAGAGAGGAGAGAGGAAATAGAGGGGCCACCATAACTGTCCTGGTCAGATCACAAAGGCATTATCTGGCTGGTCCATTTTTGGAAACTCACTGATAAACTCGAGAATATCAGATAAAGGTGATCCCAAGGCCAAAAAATATAGATGGGATAAACAAATTAGCATCATTACTTTCTATGAAGTACTTCTGAATAAGAAATGTGTACGGATAATAATGAGAGCTTTAAGTTTTGCTAAATGCTTTATGCATATTATTGTATTTGATTCCATACATGTCACATACAATCACATTCTCACACATGCCATAAAAATATTATATGCGCATGATATATGCATGAGCTACACATGGGGGTCACTAGATATCGTGTGTGTTACATGGGTATTTTATACTTTTGTGTGTTTGATCAAGCTTTTACACTTTTAAAATGGAACTAAGACTTTTGAGAGAGCCTCTTTGTGGATTTGGTTATATATACAAAATACATATATATATGAGTACATATAATCAAGTGAGATAATGTCTTTAAGGCATTTAGCAAACCTTAAAGCTATTATTACTATAAACATGGCTTTCTTATGTAGAAGTACCTCATGGAAAGTAATGATGAGAATTTGTTGAAGTATCTATTTTTTGTCTTTGGCGTCATTCTCATCTGAATGCTTTTCAGTTTATCAGTGTTCTTCCAAAAAAATGCTGGCCAGATAATCTATTTGTAACGTTACCAGGACAGAAAAATAGATTGTCCCCTCCATGTCTTCTCATTTAAGTTTTAATAGCTTAAAGAAACCTTAAAACAATAGTAAACTTTTGGAACACCAAATAAAGTGGGTCTTAGAGGCAGAAAAGCCTGAGTTCAGTTTGCACCTCTGCCTCATACCAATGATGAAACCTTGAACATGTCACTTAGTGTCTTTCTGGGCAACTCTCCTAGATTCTAAGTTGCATAAGAGTTGGTAATCTTTATGGGTAGAAAGCATCTTCTCACCTAGGGCTCCCCAAACCAAGAGGACCACATGACCAAAATAGATATAACTATAGATTTGTATGTAGAGTGTGAAAAATATAAGTAAAGGTATAATAATAATTCTTGGTTCATAGATTTTTTTCTTTTCCTTTTTTTTTTTGCACTTTGAAAAATTTTATTTAATTAATTGATTTAGAATATTTTCCCATGGTTACATGATTCATGTTCTTTCCTTCCACTCTTCCCACCCCCCTCCCGTAGCCAATGAGCAATTCCATTGGGTTTTACATGTTTCGTTGATCAAGACCTATTTCCAGATTATTCATTAGGGTGGTATTAAAATAGGCTATCCCTTCATCCATTTATGAAAGCATTTCTTTCAGACATTGTATGCTAAGTGCTAAGGATATAGAAAACGAAGAAACATGATGGAGCTCATGTAAACAACTATGCACTTATATACAGAATAAATGGGAGGTAATCTTGGAGGAAAGTAGCAGGAAGGTCTTTATTCCAATACTTGAAAAATGAATCATAATTAGATCGAGGCTAGACATGGAAAGTTTCAACCAAATTTGATCTTTTTTTGGAATGTTATCAGGCTGAAAACACACTATGGAATTCTATAAACAACATTATTGTATCCTCCACTGTAAATCTGAGTAGTAGGAGGACAGGGAAGGGCCCCTTCCAGAAAGTAGGCTGAGTGTTGAAGAAGCCAGGGAAGCTGGAAGGCAGAGATAACATTCTAGACTTAGAGGACAGCCAGTGAAAAAATGGCACACACAGGTAGTCTAGAGATGGAGTGTCACGTTCAAGGAATCATAAGAAGGTCAGCTTTGCTCCATCCATGCCAAGGTGAGTCAAGTATGAGAAGCCTGGACAGGCTGGGATGGGTAGCACTTTTCAATGGACCAACAGTGACTATAGTTTAGCCTTTATTGCTAATGTCACGGCATGAAGTAACTCTGGGTATTCAAGGGTAGGTGCTTAATAAATCCATGCTTCCTTCCATTTCTTTTCCCAAGAGAAGATGGGCATGTCTCATGCCAACGATAAGCAATAACCAATAGACCGTCTATGTTCACCATTGGGCTCCTTGCAATTTTGGTCAGTAATTCAATCATTCAACATTTATCAAGAACTTATTATATGCCAGGCACTGTGCCAAATACTAGGAATATAAAGAAAAAAACCCTCCAAAATAAAAAAAAAGGCCTATCCTCAAGGATTTTATAGTCTAATGGGAAAAACAATATGCAGATAATGAAGCACAGAGTATACACACAGAGTAACTAAGGGGAAGACATTAAGGGGTGAAAGCCCTCTGCACTTGGGGGGAACTCTCAATGGGGAACTTATGTGAGGACATGAGTAAGAGTTGTATAGGATGAACAAACAGGGATGGGCAGAAATCGGTGCCACTAGGGACATTATCCACACAGATGAGATCACAAAGCCATTGGAGTAGTTGGTGTATAGTCAACATTTCAGATGTACATGCACATAAAATCCCAGAGGGCTTTTGAAAGAGAGAGTTATAATTTTCTACCCACAAATGGCAGAAGGGCTTTTATTCCAATACTTGAAAAATGAATCATAATTAGACTGGGGCCAGACATGGAAAATTTCAACCAACTCTGATAGTTTTTTTGGAAAGTTATCAGACTAAAACATGCCATGGAATTCCATCTGTAACATCATTGCATCCCCTACTCTAAATCTTAGAACAAGAGCTCTGGTTACATTTTAGATGTATTTAACTTAGTTTCCACTATGTAGATTGAGTAAGTGGAAAACCGCCAGGTTGAACATAACTGGAAAGTAGTCAAAGCCCAGCTGGGATATCACTACCCAAATCAGGTGTAGGGAGGAAGAAAAAGACGTGCACTTTGAGTTACTTCACAGGTGTAAACAGATTGCCTAGGCCCTAGGGTGTGCTACTAAGATTATAAGATGGATATTATAGTAGGAAGAAAAGATTCATAATATCATTCTTGCATTAGGGAACATTAACTGTGCCATCACATCATTGAGAGCCAGCAAATCCAAACACAACATGAGTCTCCATGGTTACAAGTTCAGTCAGTAAACGATGCTTTCTTTAAGGGTCTCTAATTTGGTTGGGTGTCTATCAGCACTCCCATCCAATCCAGTCTGTTCCAAGAACCATTTATTAAGCACATGCCATAGGCAAGGCACTGTACTAGGGGTTGGAGATGCAAAGACCAAAATGAGACAGTTTTTGCATCTGAGCACCTTACATTCTATTCAGGAGATACAAACAAATAAACTTGTATAGCACCCAGAGAAAACTGGCATATGGACTGAAATTTGTAATTTTTTTTTGAATTTGGAAAATTCCATTTAATTAAGAATATTTTTACATGGTTACAAAATTCATGTTCTTTCCCTCCTCTCCCCCCACCCCCTCCTGTAGATGAAATGCAATTCTACTGGGTTTTACATGTGTCATTGATCAAGGCCTATTTCCAGATTATTAATATTAGCATTAAGGTGATTGCTAGTCTACATCCCCAATCATGTCCCCATTGACCCATGTGATCAAGCAGTTGTTTTTCTTCTGTGTTTCTACTTCCACAGTTCCTTCTCTGGAAGTGGATAGTTTTCTTTCTCATAAGTCCCTCAGAATTGTCCTGGATCATTGCATTTCTGCTAGTAGAGAAGTCCATTACATTTGATTATGCCACAGTATATCTGTCTCTCAGTATAATGTTCTCCTGGTTCTGCTTCTTTCACTCTGTATCAATTTCTGGATGTCATTCTAGTTCATATGGAAGTCCTCCAGTTCTTTATTTCTTTGAGCACAATAGTATTCCATCACCAACAGATACCACAATTTGTTCAGCCATTCCCCAATTGAAGGGCATTCTCTCATTTTCCAATTTTTTGCCACCACAAAGAGCGTGGCTAATAAATATTTTTGTACAAGTCTTTTCCCCCTATTATCTGTATGGCTGGATCAAAAGGCAGACACGCTTTTAGCGCTCTTTAGGCATAGTTCCAAATTGTCATCCAGAATGGTTGGATCAATTCACAACTCCACCAGCAATGCATTAATGTATATGGGCTGAAATTTAAAGGAAATTAGGGATTTTGTAAGAGAGAATGCCAACTATGGGGATCAATCTCCACAGAGACAGAGAGGGAGGAGATGGAATATTACATTTGTAGAATAGCAAGTAGACCAATTTCCAAGATTTGCCAATGGTGTGGGATCCATATTGCTGAGAGGGGTTCAAGCTGCAGCACAGAATTCCATAGTGCCCCCCAGAACTCTAAGAGAGGGAGCAGTTAGAGGCAGTTGGAGTCCTGGTATAAAAAGGCAGGACACCTGGCTTGCAGGGTCTTGGGTCTTGGGTCCTGGGTCTTAATCCTGATCTGGGTGCTGTCTCTGCAATCTGTGTGGCTCTGAGCCGAGCCATTCAGTCTCTGACAGCCAAAGCTGTTCTACTTTTGTTAGACCTTCAAACAATACCACAGTCTACTTTAGTTTAGCTACCTAGGTTTAGAAGGAGAATATTTATAGAGAGCTGATCAGCTATTCCAGATACATTTCCCCCTTTGGGGGGAGGGGATGCTTTAGACATAACTGTTTAGGTAGTTTTCTCTTTACCTCTCAATCCTAAGGCATTTCCCCCCTTCCCATTTCCTGATATCATCAAATCCTTATCATCTAGGAACAGTGTCTGGATACAGATAATTTGGGAAATATACTCACATCCTCCACTAGCCAAATTCCTCTTACTGGTGTCCCTGAAGTTAATTCTAATCTCTGAGCCAGTGAGCTTTTAAGACATCAAGCTTCACCAATTTTATCCTGTGGGGAAATAATTCAGAGAAAGGCATCATCATAAGGAGTTTAGCCTTTCCCCACTTACCATCTAAGCCCAGAAGTTATCAAGCCAGATTGTCCACCATTACCAAACTGTCAACTGACTTCCAACTGCTTAGCGGGAGGGGGGAGGTGAAGAAGCACTTCCACAAGCTCCAGCCCCTCCCATTCAGTCAAGCCTGCCTGTGTGTGTATGTCTTTCCAAAGACCAGGGATTAAGGAGACTTGATTGTCACTGGCCCTGTCATCTTACAGTTTCCCTAATCTAACAATGGTTAACATCTTGTGGGGTTTAATTCCATCTTGTGGCTCTGGTGTTATTGGTGATTGTCACCTTCAGGGTATCAGGGCTATTCCAGATAGCCCTTGGGGAGCAAATGATCAGGTAAGGAGAGAGGAAATATATAGGACTTTCCTCTCTGGGCAGTTCCCAAGACAGCCTGGGGAGCAGGTGGGAGAGAAGGTATTTATTAGACCCCTTGTGCCAAGGTTCCATCTTGCTCCCCAAACTAGAGCTGATGGTAGTGGAGATTCCTCTGTCCTCTTACATTTGCTTCTCTTTCAGACCTATGAAGGTTTATTTTTTCTTTCTCCTCCTCCCAAATCATTTAAGCCTCTATCTCATTTCTTCATAAACAGTCTACTCTGTTGTCTCCTCATAGCCTAGAGATGCTTCTCAGAGATGCTTCTCAGAGGCTATATTATTTGAGGGAAATCTTTGGAGGTTTCTACCATTTGGAAAGACTTTGAATATGGTCTCAATAATAGACCATATAGATTTTTCATAGACAACCCCAGCCAATTACATAAAGACACATCTTCAGTAGGCTGGCCAAGTGACCATGGCTATTCATTAAACAGAGAAAGATCAGGGTTCTAATCCTGCTGGATTAGCTGGTACTGGTAATAAATAGTCACAGTAATTAATTGTGTGACCCTGAGCAAGTGGCTTAGCATCACTTAGGTTCAGCTTCCTTGTCTCAAGAGCCTCTAAGGTCTCTCGTAGCTCTAAATCTATGATTGGCTAAGTTTAATGGACATAAATTAGCTGCTACAACGGGGAGATTGAAGTGCCCAGAAGGCAGCTTAGTCAGCAGACGTCTGATTTACTTGCCAAAGGAGAAGGCTGCAAAAGGCAATACTAGCCTAGAGCATAAACCTATGAAGAGTGATGGATGATTATGAGCAGTTTCCTCTCATAAAGCAAAAAGAAGCAGTGGTGGTAAAGCCAGTTGAAGGAAAACTTGGTAAGATATCCAGCTAAGCAAAGTCATCTCAAAGGCATTCAAGGAGGATTACAATTAGAAGAAGATTTGCAAATATATGTGTATTTGTCTACATCTATGTAAATAAAAATATGTGTTATATTTGCAAATATATGTATATATGTATGTGCATACACATCCATGCAGTGCGCACACACACACACACACACACACACACACACACACATATCCCGACTGTTTTCTATATCAAGGACAACAGACCCTCCAAACTTGGGTGGCACTAACTTCGTAGTCCCAGACGACGTGCTTATTAAAGAGATAAGAGAACCGAATCCAAGGACAACAAGGAGGGGAAAAGCAGCTGGAGTGAACCAATATTTCAAGAGGAGATTTATGCTGGCTTGTGTACAATTATGAGGATTTTGAGAGATTGATATACAAGATATCTTAATGAAGGGAAGGCTCTAAAAATGTTGAAATATGTCAGTAATATCCATTTTAAAAGATACCTTAATTAATTACCATTTTTTCATATCTCCTGAGAATTTCTGAGGTACTAACAGGACAAACTTCCTGGCTCTTATGCTGCTGTTATAGAAAGCAAGTTTGATAATAATCCTACTATATTTATAAATAACTGACACACCATATTTAAAATTAAAATAAAATACAATTCAAATTTAAATGAAATGAAATGAATTTAAGTTTAAATTAAAAATGTAAAGACCATGAATAATTATTAATCCGTATATTTTTTCCCACCTATACAAAATCTTTATGAGAGTCATCTATACATGAATCAAGGGTATTCTTTTTTTAAAAAATAAATTGTTATTTTTTAGAATATTTTCCCATGGTTCCATGATTCATGTTCTCTCTCTCCCCTCTTTCCTCTCCAGAGCTGACAAGCAATTCCACTGGTTTATACATGTTCAAGGGTATTCTTGATGAAGATACTAGTAGGAAACAAGCCAGCTTTGTAAATGGTATTCAACAATGTACCTTTACTATCTTAAAATTAACGGAAAAAATGTAGATAATATAACATCTCATTGTGCCTGTTTGTGGAATATGATCAAGCATTTAATAAATAAAAATAGAAGAAAATGTCACCTTCCAGATTCCTCTAAGAACAGATGGCTCCCATTCCCAAATTGAGATCATCCAAAATTCCTTAGAAAATTTAATCATAAAATGAACCCTATTCAATGATCATCATTAGGTGAGGTATAACATAGATGCTCACTACTCTCCAAAATGGAGAGAACTGAGTACAGAGTCCAGGTTGAAGAGGAAATTCCCGGTGGACGGTGAGGGCCCTCAGATGCTTCTGTTTGTTAGCTGCACTGATTGTATGAATTTCCAAAATAGTACAGGGACTGCTGGAACACATTTATAATATTTCAAGGAGTTTGGCCTGTCCATCCATAGAGGAAGGCCAAGTAAATGAAGAACATTTATTGTCTACAGATGAATGTGAATTTGAATGGATACCCTTTAGAGATTGTCAAGAAGTGTGTCTATTTGGGACAAACAGTACAGATAGACGAAGAACTGGGTCCAGAATTGAGCAGAAGAACAGTCTGCATTGCTTTTGGGAACTAGCAAACCTGTTTTACCAATGCCAAAGTCCTTTCTTTTCAGAACTAGCATTTTATTCATGATGCTATGTGACAGCAAGGCAAGTCACTGCAGCCTTGAAAAAACTAGAGATGAGTATCACAGAGAGGTACGTGGAGTGTGTAAGCAGGCTGCCTCCTCCAAACCCGTGAGGGGCTCTGCAAGCAAGAGTCAAAGGGATCATTAAGGGCTTAGATGACAGGAAGAGAAAAGAAGCTGATCATGTGGCAAGAATGCAGAATGACAGAAAGACAGCCAGAGTCCTCCGCTAGTACCCTTGTGATGTTGGGAGAAAGTAAAGGAGGCCTCCAGCACAGTGAGCATATTCCATAGGGTCAACTTTTGTAGGCTATTGAAGACAGTCCCACAGGATAGGGAGGCCTGATGGGTTGTGTTTGGCTTTGTCAGAAGGAATTCCTGAATGGATGAAATCACAGAACCATTTCAGTATTTTGAGTTCTGTCTCTTAGTGATGGTAGCCAAAGTCCTTCATAAAGCCAGTCTGCCTGCCTGTGTACGATGGTTATCTCATGTCTTGCCTTCTCAATGGGTAAGAGAGAGACTGGAGAGAGGGAGAGAATTTGAAACTGGAAATAAAAATAGAAAACCTTTAAAATATGGCCTGTCAATCATTTATAAATGTAGTAGGATTATTATCAAACTTGCTTTCTGTAAACAGCAGCATAAGAACCAGGAAGTTTGTACTGTTAGTACCTCAGAAATTTTCATGAGATATGGAAAAATGGAAGGGACGGAGACTATTCTTTTCCCACTGATTTCACCGACTGGCTGATCTATCTGTCTTCCTTGATCTAAACTCTACCAGCTTTAGAAAAAATAAGAAAAAGACAGTTATTTATATGCCTAAAGTATATATGTGAAGTCTTCTCCTCCACCTCAAGTCGATAGCATCACTATTTTCTGCAGTAAAGTCAGAATATAGCTGAGAAAGTCTCGGTCTTAGTCTGTTTTTGAGAATTCTGATAATGGGAAGGATGGAGACTATTCTTCCATCCATCCAGGGGATCCTAGTAACTTCAGCTTTATCAACTTAAAGGATAGAACATCTCTTGTTGTTCTGTAGAAAAAGAGAAAAGAAGTGGTTACTTCAGTATTTTGGAAATGTCATCTCGCTGGTGTGAGTATTAATTTAACTAATGTAGATTGTAACCCCTCCTTGCTTTGGGAGATAGTTTCATAAGTGGCTGTGAAAAGGAAAAATCCATCACCTGGTGGCTATTTTCTCTGCTCTTAGTTAGGCAGTATGGGTTCATATCCAAGCCTCTATTCAAAGCCTTTCCAATTGGCTAGGACCTTGAATGATAACGATGCGACGGAAAGAGTATGGATTGATATGGACATACTCAATTTACATATATTTCTTCTCTATGAAAGGCTGCTCCAGGTAGATGGCCCCAGTGGCCACAAGAATTCTCCTTCCCTTTTCTCTGCTGCCACTTGGGATTGCCCTTCCCTTTTCCTTTCCTTTCTTTTTTCCTGAGACTGACCCCTTCCTTTCCTCAGCAGTGGCACACTGCAGCTGCCTTGCCTCAGTTTTACTAGTAATGTAGTATACAAAACCTATGGATGCTACTGAAATGGAAATCTTTGTCCATGGAAACAGATACCTTTGTTTTTATTAAAATGCATCTTTGTGACCTCATGTCTCAGATCTCTGACCCAGCAACCAGAAGCAGACTAAAGTAATGTAAGGACTACTGAGGGGCAGCTTCTGGCTAGGTAGGAATCAGGGAGGAGTGTTAGCACCAGGCGCTATGCACCAAGAGAAGTCAAGCACCAAGGAGAGCCAAGTGGAGGAAGTGAATGCATACACGCAAGTTTCCAAGCAGCCTGACTGTACTGAGCACGGAAGGGGCAGTGGCAGAAATAAGGAATTCCAGAGGTAGGAATACATTTGGCATTTTGGTCAGTTCTGTTGCAATTAAATGCCATGGACCTCTTTCAACATTCTGGATGGATTGTTTTCTTCATGTCTCATAGAGCATGCTTTTCTTTGGAAAAAAAAAGAACTAGAGGATACAGGGACCTTCGTATTCTCTAAATCTGGTGTCTTATGGGTGCCATGAGCCATTAGGTGTGAAGTTACTGGCCTTTCTGGCTCTGAGTTCTCTGGGCTAAATTTATCTGACCCTAATACATACACTTCATTACTAAGCATCAACAAGATGTATGCTGGAAAGGTGAGTCATTCTGGTTGATACCACTACGATATTTGAGTGTGGTGAGGCACTTGACATACATAATCCCATTTAATCCCCACCAGGATTTTGTAAAGTAGGCGCTTTTGTTATCTCTTTGATAGCTGAGGCTCAAAGAGTTTATGGGACTCATTCGGGGAACTAGTAAGTATTAGAGGCAGGATTCAGACCCAGGTTCTTCCTACCTCCTCTGACCATTATGCCATTCTCTCTCTTGGATGGTGATAAGCATAACGATACCCAGATTCTCAACCTGTTCTTCCTTTTAACCTGGCCAATTTTACCCCTCCCACTGCGCAGTGCCCTCCACTTCTTCCCACCTTCCACTTCTCACTCTTAAAATTGTAACCAAATCAGCACTGCTATTTTCTCTGGAAAGATATTTGCAACTGATTGCTCAGTTTGACCACTAACCATTTTTGTGGTCCCCAAGTCCACAATGCCTTTCTCTGGCTACTCTATATATGTGAACTCCCTGATGGCAGAGATTGCTTTGTTTTTTTATCTGGGGCACATAGAACTCAATGCTTTTCATTCATAAATTCATTCCTTCATTTGAAGACCTACAATACATTCAAATTATCTTTAATTACATTCAAAATACATTCTGTAATAATTAAAATTGTTTGCCTAATATAATAATTAAAATTTGGTTTGACAAAGATAATAATGGTTAAAAAAAAAGAATTGTTATGGTCGCCATTTATAAAAGTTAAAGTTAGACTATGAGTCAGTAGGCTGTTAGTAGCTTTATTTACAGCAAGGTAGAGATATAAAAGTGGGAAATATAGGAAGGAGGTAGAAAATATCACCTATAAAAAATTCCCTAAGTCCCAATCCTAGAGCCTCCAGACCACGAATGCGAATCTTACTAGAATACAAAGTCTGGATCAGGAAGCTGAAAGGCAAAGAGTCAAAGACGCCGAAAAACCACCAAGAACCTTCAGTGCACATGAGGTCAAGACCACCAAGAATCCCACCAGAGCTCATCCTCCCTAGGTGAAAGGCCACCAAGAATGAAGAGCCAAGAATCAAGAGCCTGAGAATGCGCCAAACATGAAGAGAGAGAATCTCTCTCAGGCTCCTGCTTATATACAATTTTTCTACCCATCAGCTCTCCTCATCACATCTCAGGAATCAATCAAAGCCTTTTAATTTGCCTAGTACTGTGTGTATGTGTGTGTG
>NC_058135.1:117971372-118016685 GCF_016433145.1 Gracilinanus agilis | reverse complement strand
CTTTCTCTCTCTCTCTCTTCCTTCCTTCCTTCCTTCCTTCCTTCCTTCCTTCCTTCCTTCCTTCCTTCCTTCCTTCCTTCCTTCCTTCCTTCTTTCCTCCTTCTTTGTATTCTTATGTGTTATACTTTAGACACTTAAAAAAATTATTCTGAGAAGTGGTCCATAAGCTTCACCAGACTGCTCAAGGGGATCAATACACAGAAAAAAAATTTTTTTTAAAAAGCCTTTATCTAGTACCATATCTCTCATTTTGCAAGTGAGAATATTAGTTTGGAAAGGCCCTCAGGAACATCCCTAGGCCTTAACCCTCTTTCCAAAAAAAGGCAGATTACTTTTGTCACTGCTATTTTAAAATGGATATTCTCTGGAAAAGAAGATTGTTACCCTCAGCTGGAATGAATTGTTCTTGCCACTGAACTTCCATCCCTCTGAAAGAGAGTGAAACTGACAATTTTGTGTAACTCTTTCTCATTTAAATCTAATTTGCTCCTTTGTCAAGACTTCACTCCATGATATCATGGGTGCCCTTAGAAAAGGAAGGATGAACAATAACAACAAAAATGAAAAGAATATTAGTGCCTCCTTTACACGGTTCTCGTAAGCATCAGAAATGATAATGTAAAGTGCTTTGAAACCTTTAAAATGTTATATCTATTAAAGCAGTAATAATAATAAATCACAATTATTACTAAAACAAGCCTTAACTTCTCCCTGCCTTACTTGAGAATGTTTGTGAGTTTCTCTGACCCAAAATATTCAGTAGGTGTCCAACCCTGTTCAGATGAGCTTCTGAATTGAGCTAATCTTGTTTTCAGAAGATATAGTCCATCACTGGACTTGTATTTGAAACCTTTCTAATGGAATTTTATAAAACATTTATTTTTATTTATATATATATATGTGTACATATATACATAATGTAATATACTTTCTAACATAAAAATAGATATGATTTGTTATAAATTTGTGATTGATTTGTTGTTGCTGTTTAGTCATTTTTGAGTTGTGTCTGACTCTTTGTGACTCTGTTTGGGATTTTGTTAGCAAAGACACTAGAGTGGTTTGCCATTTTTTCCAGTTCCTTTTACAGATGAGAAAACTGAGGCAAATAGGGTTATGACTTGCTCAGAATCACCCAGTTAGTAAGTATCTGAGGTTGGATTTGAACTTAGGAAATAATTTTCCTGACGCCAGGCCTGGCCTCTTTTCCAACAGAATAGGACCTGCTAGAGTTTGAGTTCTGCCGGTACATCCTTCTAAGACACAAAGACAGCTTCATGCCACAATGATGGGAGGAAGTCTGATGGAAAGTGAACAATGCAGTAAAATATTTTCACATATAGCACACTTTATTCTCCAAATAAGATATTAATTTCTTTTGCATCCTGTATCCATTGCTTAGCTGCCTTTTTCCCCTCCAGCTGCTTAAGACTCCTGGTACACAATACAGGCTGGTCAGCTTGATACCGGGCTGACTTAAGAGGAAGGATATATAAAAAGGAATGACATCTGTAGAGTGCTTTAAGGTTTGCTTAAACTTTTAACGTATATGATCTTATTGGAGTGCCATGACAGTCCTGTGAAGTAAGTGCTAAAGCTATTTTGATCCCTCTTTTATAGATGGGGAAACTCAGACTCAGAGAGATTAGTGAGAGATTTGCACGTGGTCACACAACTCATGAGTATCACAGAAAAGACATGAAGGCAGTTGTTCCTGAATGCGTCAATGGATCACGACTCATGGTATGAGGCAGCCTCTCTCACTCAAGCAGTTCTCATGAAGAACATGTCTGAAAAGACAATAGACTTCAAGGATCAGTTTTTGACCTCTGAAAACCTGGCTTCAAAGTTCATCCCAAAGAAAATGTGAAAATAGTATTTGAGGGCCATACTTTGTTCCTGTATATGTGTGTTTGACTCCACTTTGCATCTGCTTCCTTGCCTGGTTTCACCTCCAAAGTACAATATCCCCCTGGTGGCCCATCTCCACCTCAGTTCCAGTCTCCTTTTGGTCCTGCCCCTTTAAATTATAAGCTCCTTGATGGCAGGGACTGTCTTTTTTTTGGTTACCATTTAAAAATATATAATACAATGCATAACATTACAATAATATAATGCATATGATTTGTTATATATGTAATATATTATAATAAATATGCTTAGCCAAGAGAGACAAATTCTCACATTAGTTATGTTCACTAGTCTATTTCTGACTCTTTCTCCTACTCCTTCCCACTTCTCTTCTCTCCAAGAAGGTAGGTTATATATATTATACATCTATTATCATATAATACATATTTCCTCATTTGTCATTTTGTGAAACAAAACACATATTGCTTACAATAGAGAAAAATTCTGGGAGGAAATAAATTGAAGAATAGTATGTTTCAATCTGCATTCAGACCACTTCTGTTCCTTCTACCCATTTTTTGTCATGAATCTCTTAGAGTTGTCCTGGATCCTTGATTTGTTGAAAATAGTTAAGTCATTCACAGTTGATCATTGTACATCATTGTGGTTACTGGGTATCACATTCTCCCCTTTCATTTTATATCACTTCATATAAGTCTTTCCAGGATTTTTTTTTGGTTATCATTTTGTTTGTTATCCCTTATGGCACAGTGGTATATCATTACAACCATATATCATAACTTGTCTGGTCATTCTCCAGTTGATGGACATCCCTTCAGTTTTTAGTTCTTTGCTAACACAAAAAGATCTGCTATAAACATTTTAGAATATATAATTTCTTTAGTAGTGCCTGGAACATAGCAGGTATTTAAAATGCTTATTGATTGTGGTATGTAAAAAATAAATCAATAAAACTTTATTAAAAAGAAAAAATATATACAGTTTCTTTCCCTTTTTTCATGGTTACCTTAGGAAATAAACCCAATAGTGGTATTAGAAGGTCAAAAAGTATAAACAGTTTTATAACTCTTTGAGTATAATCCCACATAGCTCTCCAAAATGGTTGGCTTAATTCACAGTTCCACCAACAATATTAGATCTCCTATTTTTTCACATCCCCTCCAATATTAGTCATTTTGCCCTTTTACCAATTTAGCCAATCTGATAGGCGTGAGATGTTATCTCAGAGTTGTTTTGATTTGTATTTTCCTAATGTAAGAATGGGATTTGTGCAAGGGGGATGGGACAAAAGGAGCCAGAGAAGGAGTGGCTGACAGTTGGTAACAGTTGGTGACAGTTGGTGACAGTTGAGAACAAAGAGAATTCTGGGAGATTCTCCAGAGGAGGAAGGAAAGAAGAAGGGCTGCTGGTGGAGGACTGGAGAGAGGGAGGAGGTGGACATCCTAGCTCGGACCCAGTTCTGAGGGTTTCCTGAGGATCTTTCTTTGGACACTAAAACCTGGATTCCCGGGTCAGCCATTCCGTCGCTTCTCACCTGTCAAGATTTCAACCAACAAGTCAGCTAAGTTTTTGGACTCTATTTTGGGAGCAATCTCTTACTCTCCTTCCTCCATTACCTATCCTTGCTGAGAGACCCTTCCTGGTCTAAGTTACAATTATAGAAAAGGATAGAAATAGAGAAATAAAAATAGAATCTTAAGGAGAAGAGGTAGGGGGAGACGGTTGGGAGTGGGAACCCTAAAGGTTCCCTCCTGAGTGAGACACTCCATAAGAATAGAGAAGAGGGTACCCCAAATCCCTCTGCTCTTCACCCCTTTCCCCAATCCCTGAATTGTGATTAATAAAAGCCATTAATTAGTCAAATAGAGACCCAGAGTGCCTGAGAGACAATGAGAGGGGAACCACAGCTTGGACTAGCTGCCTCCATCTTGGAGCCAGACCACCTGCTGTGAAGTTGACTGACCTCCGGAGGCTTGTGTGAACCCCGCCCTCATTCTGAATCAGATTGGGGTGCCACATACCTCATCTTATAGGGAAGACTTGTCCCCAACTCCTGCGGGGTGGCATGACCATCAAGGTCACCCAGTTTTGGGGTGACACCCCCCTCAAAGTTTCCTAGTGTATATTCAGCGGGAGGGGAGAGCTAGAAGAGAGTCTCACTTTACAGTCTCTCTCTCTCCCCCCTCTATCAAAACATTGGTTATATTCTGAAAGCCTCATCATTTTTATTTTTTATTCTTATTTAGTTTTTGAATTTTAAAGAATAGATTTAAATTTTAAATTTTCATTAGTTGGGACATCTTGTTATTATGTTTTTTGTATGTTAACAATTTCTGAGACTGGTGGATCAATAGAAGTCCTTTTGGTTGCCCACCTCCTATGCCTCAACTATCACCATTAGACTTCTTGTGGATTCTTTTCTTTAATGCCATGTAGGCATCAAAACCTCATCCTCCAGATGATTTTAAGACCAACATTATAAATGCAGTTCTTTCAGTCACTGAGCAGCATCTGATGAAAGATTTTTACAATGTTTAAGAGTTGACAGGAGCTATGTAAAGCACAAGACAGTGGTTATGTTGAATTTTAACAAAAACATATTTATTTAAACATTTTAAATAATTAAATTTTTCAAAAATGTTAAGTTTCTAGCATTTATATTTCTGAAGTTATTTAAAAAATAAGACATATCAGCAGGGTGGAATTCACAGGATCTTTACAAAAGAGTGACAGTCTAGCCCTCTAAATTGTAAGCATTTTTGTTATTGTTCAGTCATTTCAGTTGTCTTACTCTTTGTGACCCCATTTGGGGCTTTCCTAGAGAGGTTTGTCATTTCCTTCTCCAGTTCAAACAGGATCAAGTAACTTGCCAGAGTCAACTGCTAGGAAGTGTCTGAGGTCAGATTTGAACTCATGAAGATGAGTTCCTGACTCCGGGCCCAGCACTTCATCTTCTGCACTCCCTCGGTACTCCAAATTGTGAATTTAAAATCCTTCATTTAGAATGAAAAAGCATTCTATTTTTATTTATTGCTTAAAGTCCCCCTCCTGCCCCAATATGAGGGGAAAATTGCTCCATATAACATAAGATTGTAATAAAAATGAATTTATTTTCTTTAGCTTTTTGCTTAAAAATTTTTGATGACAGTGTCTTCCTTCTCCTGACCCTGATTTCTCATGGGACGAGAACCTGGGGAAACACAACAGTTTAATTTACACAGAACCTAACCTAAACAAAAAAAGTGAAGTTTGTAAAGTCAAACCAATAGATAAATAGATAGACATAGACGGATGGATAGATAGATAGATAGATAGATAGATAGATAGATAGAGACAGATTAGATAGATACAAGGTTGGAAGATAGATGGAGAGATGGATGGATGGATGGATTGATGGATAGAGGATAGATGGATAGACAGATTAGATAGATAAGATAGATAAGATAGATGGCTAGATTAATAGAATAGATAGATAAGATAGATAGATGGATATATATATTGATAGAATGAGAGACTGACAGATTGCTAGGTAGATAGATTGATAGGATGATGGATAGAATCGTAGATAGATTTACAAGGTGACAGGTGGATAGATAGAACATCTATTAAACATTACTATGTGTCATTCACTGTGCTAAGTGCTGCAGGGAAAACACAAGCGAATATGATAGATGCTGCCTACAATGTAATGGGGGAGATAATATGTAACCCAAAGTATGCAAAGCAAGCCATATACAGGATAAACAGGAAATATTGCCCATATAAGGGGAAGGCAGTAGAATTAAGATCAAGTTCATTGAACTAAATTGTGCTATTTAGAAACCTTATTCACCCCAACAGTTCTCTAGGCTGATGGAAATCTAATACCATCAAGTGTCAGACCCACAAAAACCCGTGTCAAACAAATTTCCTTGCCTTTTTTGAGTAGGAAGTTTTAGCACTGATTTATCATGTTTTATGTTTCTGAATGTGGGGCCCTGTTTGCATTAGCTCTTCCTCAGGGAGGTATAGAATGGAGGAAATAGCAGAGAAGTTGGAGTCAGAAGAACTGGGTTCAGAGGATCCTCTGATATTTTCTACCTGTACAACATCAGGCAAGCCTCATTTTCCTCATTTGTAAAAGGGAAAGTTGGATTAGATGGTCCCTAAGATTCCTTCCAGCTGTAAATCTATGAGTTCTCTGACATGATATAGACAATAAATTTCAAGAAGGCACATTGTTAGTGAAGCAAAATAGGACCAGCCCAAGTCCACATGTGTTCCCATTAGAAGGAAACTCAGGCTTCTTACAGTCTAAATTATACTCATAGAGAAGCAGAAATGACTTCATTTAAACTTGGGTAATTACACTGGATAGTTTTCATTTCGGAATCTGACAAGAGCTGGAATCAGGAAGACTTTGGTGCAAATCTAGCCTCAACCACTTATTATCCCTATAACCTTAGGCAATTCACAAAAACCCTCTTTCTGCCTCAGTTTCCTCATTGTAAAATGAGGATAATAATGACACTTCCCTATTCTGTTGAGAGGATAAAATTAATATCATAGTTGCGAAGTGCATCATAAACCTTAAAGAACCATTTAAATGCCAGAAATAACAACAACAACAATAATAAAAATAAATAATAAAAATAAATAATAAAAATAAACCCCAAAGAAGTCAGCTTGTTCATCAGGTCTGGACCAGCTGAGAAATATTTTCTAACTCCAAGATACAAAGTGAGTAGATTTATTGATAAATTCAATTTATTCAACAAATTTAAACCAATTCTATTCTATACATATTGATTAAGTGCATGTACACACCACACACTATTCTAAGTGTTAGAGGAGACAGTCAAGAAGAAATCAGTCCCTGTCCCAGAACTTACCTGGTGGGAAAGGTGGGGAAGAGTGTTCAGGGAAGGAAGTGCACAACGTGGGCACATATAAATAAATACAAAGTAATGTGGGCACAGAGGGGAGGAGTACTAATATTTGGATGAACCAGGGATAACCGCTGGGAAGAAGAGCAGCCTTGAAGGGTGTTCTAGGAAAGGTGAAAAGGGAGTGACAAGTAGTCACTCTTCAGATCTGCCTTCATTTTCAGCCTTTTCTGGACAGAAACTTTGCTAGATATCGGCTTAGGGTTCGACATTAGTGAAGGGACTTTTTTTTTTAAAGTATTAAAAACATTTTATTTTGGAAATAGAGTTTATAGGGGCAGCTAGGTGGCATAGTAGATAGAATGTCATACCTGGGATTGGAAAGATCTGGGTTCAAATGTAACCTCAGACACTTCCTAGGGTGTGAGCTTGGGAAAGTCACTTCACCCCCAATGCCTAGCCCTTACCTGTCTGTCTTAGTGTTATTACTAAGACAAATAAGGGTTTTTAAAAAGAGAAATAAAGTTTGTGATACTACATTTACAAAATTGGATTATTTTCACATATACAAAGAACTCAAAAAGAGGATTCTACATAAAAATCTGAACCACAATTTTATCCTGCTTGCTTAAAATATACATTATATATTTATTAATATGTTATTATAGAAAATATATTAAATATAAATGTTAATCTATAGTAATATCCAGTATTTATAGATTAACATTATATATTAATGTAATATATACATATATGTTACGAGACAGTTAGGTGGCTCAGTGAATTGAGAGTCAGGCTTAGAGAAGGGAGGTCCTGGGCTCAAATCTGGCCTCAGACACTTCCCAGCTGTGTGACCCTGGGCAAGTCACTTAATTTCCATTGCCTAACCCTCATCCCTCTTTTGCCTTAGAACCTATACATAGTATTGATTATAAGATTGAATTTTTATTTATACATAATACATATCCATGTGTGCTTATATAAATGTATATATATCTGTACATGTGTGGGTTTATCTATAAATATAAAGATATAAATTCTAGCTTACTTTTGAAACAGTCCAGCTTGTCAGTGCTTTTCTTTGAATTTACTACTTCTGTTTCTTACACAAAGTCTTGGTATCTTTTGTTTTAACATCATCAACATTTTCCAGTGAATCTCTCCCCTCTCCCCTCCCAGAAAGCTCTCTCTTATAATAATCGAAACAAGAAAAAAAGTTAAATAAAACAAAGAGCTGCCCAAAGCCTGGCTTTCTGTGCAGCAGGGCACATCTGTGGTTCCCCTTTGAAGCCTCTTTCTTTCCCTTTTCTGGGACCAGGCTTGGTTTCTCTGCCAAAGGACTTCGTTTCGGTGGTTTCGTCGTTTCTCCTTCTAGACTGTCATAGCTTATTTCATTTTGTATTATCTTCTAGGCCTTCCCATGCTTCTTTACGGTCATCAATTCTTACATCACAGTAATATCCTCTTACAAATATTTGCTTAGGCATTCTCCAATTGAAGTTTTCTAATACAAATTGTTGTCATAAATATTTTGGTTTATCTGAAGCCTTTCTTTTTGGTATTGACTTCCTTGGGGATCTGTTCCAAACAGGAGGATTTCTAGATCAGGAGTTCTGAACATTTTATTCATTCTCTTTACATAACTCCAGATTGCTTTCTAGAATGGTTGAACATATTTGCAGTTACACTAACAATGCAGGGATCAGTTATGCTTTATGCCAGAAACAACAGTCTTTGTGATCCTTAGGTAACAAGTAAAGGGCAAGTGTTACAAAGTCTTGCTACGAGTCATATTCATCAGATTGGCAAAGATGACAGAAGATGGGGGCAGCTAGATGACTCAGCTGATTGAGAGCCAATTCTAGAGATGGGAGGTTCTGGGTTCAAATCTGGCCTCAGACACTTCTTTGCTGTGTAACCTTGGACTAGTCACTTACTTCTATTACCTACACCTTATCATTCTTCTGTCTTGGGCCCAATACACAGTATTGATTGATGTAGGGTAAGGGTTTTTAAAAAATGACAGAAGAGAATAAAGAACTGGAGGAATTCCATGTGAACTGTAAAGTCAGCTTTAGAATAGCACATTTAGAACTGGAATGACCTCCAGGAATTGATGCAGAGTGAAAGGAACAGAACCAGGAGAACATTGTACACAGAGGCTGATACATTGTGGTACAATCGAGCATAATGGACTTCTCTACTAGCAGCAATGCAAGGATCCAGAGCAAGGCTGAGGGACTTATGAGAAAGAAAACTGTCCACATTCAGAGGAAGAACTGTGGGAGGAGAAACACAGAAGAAAAACAACCGCTTGAACACATGGGCTGATGGGGATATTATTGGGGATGTAGACACTAAATGATAAATCTAGTCCAACTATCAATAATATGGAGTTACAATGGAGTTACAATGATACATGTAAAACCCAGCATTGGCTAAGGGGGGTCAGGGAGTTTGGGGGAGAGGGAAAAAACTTGAAATATGTAACTAGGGGAAAATATTCAAAATAAAAATAAAAAAATGACAGAAGAGGAAAATAATAATTATTAGAAGATATGTGGGAGGATAGGTATGCTCATACAGTGTTGGTGGAGCTGTGACTTGTTCTAATCATTCTGGAAAACAATTGGGAACTATACCCAAAAAAGTCACCAGACTGCTCTGTCAAATTTTCTGTTTTATTTTTGTCCAACATATGAACACTGCACTTTAAAAAGAGCTTAGAAAATTTAGTTGTCTTGTGGAAAACTACTTATGTTCTATCTGATCCCTCTTCTGAACAACCGAATTTCCATTATATTGGAATATATAATCCAATGTATATGTGTATATATATATATTGGATTATATATTCTGATATAAGTGACATTTACACAGAGCTTTAAAATGTTCTGGCGCAGCTAGGTAGTTCAGTGGTGAGTCAGGCCCAGAGACAGGAAGTCCTGGGTTCAAATTTGGCCTCAGACACTTCCTAGCTGGTTAACATCAGGCTAGTCACTTAACCCCCATTGCCTAGCCCTTACCACACTTCTGCCTTAAGACCAATACACAGTATTGATTCCAAGATGGAAAGTAAAGGTCTTTAAAAAACAAACAAACAAATAAATAAATAAAATATTCAAAGTTTTATCTGATTTCCTATCATTGGAGATTTATAACAGCCCTGAGAGACAGACACAGATAGGATTATCTCCATTTTACTGAAAAGATAACTGAGGCTAAGTGATTTGCCTGTGCTCACACTATGAAATGAAATACTTAGTGAAAATCAGAATAATCTCTGTGCATGGTGATTAAAAAATCAGTTGGTCACATATAGCTTTTCTTCCTGAATTATGTATATTTGCATATTTATGCCTCTATTTAATTCATTTTTGTTGTTATATTTAAAGGTGCTGTTATACCTTAGCAACACCTTTAAATATAACAACAAAAATTAATAGGCAGGATTGAGGCCAGGTAATTTTAGATCCAAAAAGTAAGTTTTATATGTGAAAGAACAAATTTTAATTAGAAAAGTTAGACTTATTACTACTCTGAAAATCAGAACAGGAAGGGGCTTTAGATTCTATCTTGTCATATATTTAATTAAGGTTTCCAATCAAGAGACACAGTGTTTAGAGTGCAAGGCATAAAGTCAGGAGGACCTGAGTTCAAATCCAGCCTCAAGCATGAACTAACTGTGTGACCCTGGGCAAGTCACTTAACTCCAATTACCTAGTTCTTCCTGCTCTTCTGTTTTGGAACCAATATACAGTATTGATTCTAAAACAGAGGGTAATGGTTTTAAACAATCAGGGCCACTTAATCACACACATAGTTAGTTTGTCATTAGCTCAGGATAAGAATGGGGCCAGATGTGAGAAGAATCATTTCTTCAGTTACAAACTTACTTACCTTCATACTTTTTGGGTAATTTTTATTATCACGGGTTCTACATCTGTCTCCTTGTCTTTGCTATAGTATATAGTCTTGGCTAGTAGGGTTCACTGGGTTTCCTGTGGAAGCTTTAGAAACTATTTAAATGTAGAAAAAGCAATGAAAGAGAAGCCAGGAGACCAGCTCAGCTTGGCCCCTAATTTGCTATGTCACCTTGGATCTAGACATTAAACTTCCTTAATCTCATCTAGAAGATGAGCAAGTTAGACCACATGAGTTTTGAGCATTTCCTGTTTGAAAGGGCTGCTTTTTTTAATCTCCAGGAGTTTTGTGGATATTTGGAAGAATCAAGGTGATGCCCACATATTTTCAATTTTTTATTTGAATGTCTGGTTTTAAACTGGCAAAGAAAAATGGAAGAGAAACCTGGGCGGCTGGGGCAGGTTTGGGTGAGAAGGATGAAGCAGACATGAAGAAGATGATGAATATATTATTTCTATACCCCTTTGATGTTTAAAAAGTTGTTTCCCTCACAGATATTATCATCTGTTGTTTACAGCAGCTCAGAGAAGTAAAATGACTTATCCAGGGTTACAAGGCTAATAATTCACATTTGTTGTTATTGTTGTCTAGTTGTTTCAGTCATGTTCAACTCTTTGTGACCCAATTTGGGGTTTTAAGATATCAGAGTAGTTTGCCATTTCCTTTTCTAGTTCATTTTACAGATGAGGAAATTGAGGCCAACAGGGTTAAGTGACTTGCTCAGGGTCACACAGCTAGGAGGTGTCTGAGGCCAAATTTGAATACTCAAAGATGAGTCTTCCTGGCTCCAGACTCAGCACTCGATCCACTGTGCCATCTGGAATTAGTGTGACATCATATCTTGAGAGTAGGTATGGAAGGAAGGAAGTCCTGGGTTTGTTTTCTGCCTCCTCTATATACTGACTGATCTTGAGCTAGTCAATAGAAAGCTCTCTAAGACTATGTTGCCCAAAAGAAGCTGAGATGCATTGTTTGAGGGCGTTTTCTCACTGGAAGTTCCTAATACCAATGAAATCATAGGTTCTAATCTCTATACTTTAAGGTTTACAAATGTATGACTCTACAAGGTGTGTCCTGCTGGTGTGATTATTCCCATTTCATAGAGGGGAAGTGATGTATAAAGGATCACACAGTCTGGAGGGTCAGAATCCAGATTAGAACCTCTTATTTTGACCTCTTAACTACAAGTCTAGGACATTTCTCATTCTATCATGAAGTTAGATGCTCTGAAGTGAATGCTTTCCACTCCCAGGACCTTCTTCCTCTTCAAGCATCAAAGGACCATATCCACAAACCCCTATCTAGTCATCCATCTTTCTTTAAAAGTAACAAACGGCAAAGTAAATCTTTCAGAGCCAATGAGGAAGAACACCTGTGGGCAATGGGTGGCATCATTTTACCCTACTGTGAGAGAGTGACTTTTTAATGCCCCCCTTGATATTCCTAGATGTTTGGGTGCATCCCCCATTGGGATAACGTCTCCTGCCCAATTGACAGCAGAGAAGCCTCCAACAACTCTAGAGAGGAGTCTCTCTGAGATGCTTAGTATCATCTCTTCCAAAACCTTTGCTCTTGGACTGCCCCCTACTGGAGAATGCACTGGTTATCTTTCTTTTTAATTCTTCAGGTTATTTGACAAATGTAGCTAGCCACACTTCCTCTTGTTATAATTTTTTATTGGAAGACACAATACAAGAATCAAGTAATAGGACAGAATAGTCAGATTATACAGTACAACTTTTTCTCAGGAGTTACATTTCTCTTGGTTTATTTAGATGCCCCCCATAAACAATGGAGAAACAATGGGCATGAGCAACTTGTCTCAGATTTAAACTCAGGAAAGTTTTTTCTGTAAGTTTATCTCTCTTTCTGTGGTTCTGTTTAATGGGTGGTTTTGTACTGTACTCTCCTTTTTTTTAGATATTCTTTTTAGAGAGTTTGTTTTTTTGATATTTTGTTTTTAACTATTTTAATTGCCTTTTAGGATGGGTCTGAGGAAAAGCAAAAGGCCAATTTGGAGTGTGTGGTGGAGAGGCATACGGTGACAATAAGCATTAGGATGGGCCAGATTGCTAAGCCTTTTACATGCTAAATTAACCTTGGATTAACCTTGGGCCCTAGAAATTATAGGAGACCACTAGATTTTATTGATTGGGGATGGGGGTGGTGAGGGTGATATAGCCAAATCTATGCTTCAGGTAGATCAATCAGCAGTTGTGTGATGGATGGATGGAGATGGGAAATCACTGAGGCAAAGTCACCAATTAAGAAGTTATTACAATACTCAGTGAGGTGAAGAAGGCTTGATGTAAGGATGGTATTTGCATGAGTGTAGAGAAGGGAGTGGATGGGAGAGGAGAGTTGTTGAGGAGATAGAATCTGGGAGACCATCTAATCCAACCTCATTATTTTACACATGAAGAAAGAAACTAAGGCATGAAAACCCGAGATAAGTTTTCTCCTTTGTAAAATGAAGGGGTTGAAATAGAAGGGTTTGGAGTCCCTTCCAGCTCAACGATTCTACTCTTCTCTTCATCTCTTTCTGCTCATTCCCATCTTCTTTCCCTACTTCTACTTATTCCCTTAGTTCTCGTCTTCTTTTTTCACCTTCTACCTTTCTTCTCACCCCCTCTCCCCAGTCTCCCCACCCCTGCCTACATCATGGGATATTGACATGGAAGGGATTTCAGAGCTTATAGAAACCAATTTCCTCATTTAACAGATGAAGAAGGAAATGTAGACATAGAAAGATGAAATCATTTCCCTGTCCTTTCTTCTCAGCTTTCTTCCCCTCTCTCTACTTTCTCCTATTTTCTCCTTTTCCCTGCCTCTTCCTTCTTTCTCCCACCTTATCCTTTACTTCATCTCTTCTTTTGCTCCCTCTTTATATTCTCCTCCCTTCCTTCCCCTCCATCTTAGTTTCTTCTCCACTTTTTCTCTCTTATGCCTCTCCTTAACAATTTCCTTTCTGGCTCTCCTTAGCCCATCTTTTTTTCTCTATCTTCTCTTCTTCATCCTCTTCTCTTTCTATCATGTGCTTCATCCCCTATGCCTATCTTTCTCTTTCCACTCTTTTTTCTCCTCTTTTTTGACTGCTGCTTTGATCTGTCAGGTTTGTGCCATCTACCATTCTGAGATGCCCAGAGCTGCTTCCCTCCCTCTCTCCCTTTCTTTCTTTCTTTCTCTCTTCCTATTCTCTATACAAGGCTTGTAGGGGATTTCCAGAAATATATCAAGAAGGAACTTTTTCTTTTTTGAAGCATTGTGGCTGCTCTGTTTCCCAGCCAGCTTAGTGCAGAGAGAGTGTAGTCCTTTGGCAATTACCCTTGGGGTAAGTACTTGCTTTGAAAAAGGAAAATAGAAGTAACCTACTCCTGGCTATTGGAATGAATAAATGAAGAATTTGTTGAAGGCTTACTATATGTAAAGTGCAAGAAGAAGCAAGTATAGAAGGAATTGGCAAGCCAGAAAAATTCAGAGAAGGAATGATGGTGCCTGCTTTGGAGGACCCATGGCAAAATCACTGAAGGAATCCCAGAGATTCTAAGATCTCGGACCACATGTAGCTAACTTGTTGTTGTTCAGTTGTTTCAGTCCATTCCAACCCTTTGTGACCACATTTTTTTGAGTTTCTTGGAAAACATACTGGAATAGTTTGTCATTTCCTTTTCCAGCTTATTTTACATATGAAGAAATTGAGGCAAACAGCATTAAGTGACTTCACCAGGGAGTAAATATCTAAAGCCAAATTTGAACCCAGGATGATGAGTTTTCCTGACTTCAGGGGTGATTCATTCTTTTTTATGTGTATTATTTTTTCATTTTTTTTAAATTTAGAATATTTCTCCATGGTTATATGCTTCATAATCACCTCCCCCCCCCCACTTCCCATTCTTTTCTTCCCCCTCCTCAAGCTGACAAGCAGTTCCACTAGGTTATACATGTATCATTGTTCAAAACCTATTTCAATGCTATTCGTATTTGCAGTAGAGCGATCCTTTAGCATCAAAACCCTAATCATATCCCTATTGAACTACGTGTTCGATCATTTATTTTTCTAATGTGTTTCTGTTTCCACAGTTATTTCTCTGGATGTGGATAGAGGCTTTCTCATAAGTTCCTCTGGATTGCCCTGGGTCATTGCATTGCTGTTAGTAGAAAAGTTAGTTACATTCGATTGTGCCACAGTGTATCAGTCTCTGGGTACAATATTCTCCTGGTTCTGCTCTTTTCTCTCTGCATTTAATTCCTGGAGGTCTAACCATTTTTATATGGAATTCCTCCAGTTCTTTATTCCTTTGAGCACAATAGTATTCCATCACCAACATATACCACAATTTGTTCAGCCATTTTCCAATTGAAGGGCATTCCCTCATTTTCCAGTTTTTTGCCACCACAAAGAGCGCCGCTATAAATATTTTTGTACAAGTCTGTTTATCTATGATTTCTTTGGGGTACAAACCCAGGAATGGTATGGTTGGATCAAAGGGCAGGCATTCTTTTATCGCTCTTTGGGCATAATTCTAAATTGCCATTCAGAATAGTTGGATCAGTTCATAACTCCACCAGCAGTAAATTAATGTCCCAGTTTTGCCATATCCCCTCCAACATTCATTACTCTCCCCTGCTATCATTTTAGCCAATCTGTTAGGTGTGAGGTGATATCTCAGAGTTGTTTTGATTTGCATTTCTCTAATTATTAGAGATTTAGAACACTTTCTCACGTGCTTATTGATACTTTTGACTTCTTTATCTGAAAATTGCCTATTCATGTCTCTTGCCCATTTATCATTTGGGGAATGGCTTGATTTTTTATACAATTGATTTAGCTCCTTGTATATTTGAGTAATTAGACCTCTGTCAGAATTTTTTGTTATAAAGAATTTTTCCTAGTTTGTTATTTCCCTTCTGATTTTGGTAGCATTGCTTTTGTTTGTACAAAACCTTTTTAATTTAATATAATCAAAATTATTTATTTTACATTTTGTAATTTTTTCTAACTCTTGTTTGGTTTTAAAATCTTTCCTTTCCCAGAGATCTGACAAGTATACTTCTGTGTTTACTTAACTTACTTACAGTTTCCTTCTTTATATTCAAATCTTTCACCCATTCTGAATTTATCTTGGTGTAGAGTGGGAGATGTTGATCTAAATCTAATCTCTCCCATATTGTTTTCCAAATTTCTCAGCAGTTTTTGTCAAATAGTGGATTTTTGTCCCAAAAGTTAGGCTCTTTGGGTTTATCATACACTGTTTTGCTGACGTCACTTACCCCAAGTCTATTCCACTGATCCTCCCTTCTGTCTCTTAGCTAGTACCATATTGTTTTGATGACTGCTGCTTTATAGTATAGCTCAATCTCTGGTACTGCTAGGCCACCTTCCTTCATGGTTTTTTTTCATTATTTCCCTTGATATTCTTGATCTTTTGTTATTCCAAATGAACTTTGTTATAGTTTTTTCTAATTCAGTAAAAAAGTTTTTTGGTAGTTTGATAGGTATGGCACTAAATAAGTAAATTAATTTGGGTATCTTTGAGTTAATTTCAATGCACTTAGAATTAAATGTTTCCTGTTTCCAACCTCTTTACCCTTCCAGTGTATTTGTCTTCTCTCCTGCTCCCCCCATGTGCTTCTTTATAGAATATAAATTTACTCCATTTTGTCTCTTTACCCATTTCTGTTAATATTACCCTCTTTTTTACCTCTGGTTTCATATATATTTATATATGCATATATATGCATATATCTATATATCTTGACAATTGATTCTATACAGTTTGTCAATGTTCCTTCTAAGTACACTTCTTCTAGCTACCCTGATGATAACATTTTTTAAGAGTTACCTTTATCATCATTTCTTATAGGGATACAAATCATTTGAACTTATTGGGTACCTTAAAAAAAGGTTTTGGCTTTTTGTTTGTCCCTCCACTCCCCTTCCCACGCCCACCCCCCAATTACCTTTTGGTGATTCTCTTGAGTTCTGTGTTTGGGTATCAATTTTTCTGTTTATGTCCAGTTTTTTCTTGATGAATGCTTGGAAGTCTTGAATTTTATTAAATGACCATGCTTTCCCCTGCAAGAATATAGTCAGTTTTGCCAGACAGTTGATTCTTGGTTGTAGACCCAGTTCCCTTGCTTTCTGGAATATTATATTCCATGCCTTCTGATGCTTCAATGTAGATGCAGCCAGATCCTGTGTTATCCTAAATGTGGTTCCCTGGTATCTGAATGACTTCTTAGCAGCTTGTAATATTTTTTCCTTGGTCTGGTAGTTTTTGAATTTGGCTATAATATTCCTGGGAGTTATCAGTTGTGGATTAAATGTAGGAGGTGATCTGTGGATTCTCTCAATCTCCACTTTTCCCTCTTGTTTGAGAATGTCAGGACAGTTTTCTTGGACAATTTTCTGTAGGATGATGTCCAGGCTTTTTCTTTTGTCATGATGTTCTGGTAGACTAATAATTCTTAAATTGTTTCTCTGTGATCTGTTTTCTAGATATGAGGTTATGCCAATGAAGTGTTTCATATTTTTCTCAAAATTTTCATTCTTTTGGTTTTCTTTTATAGATTCTTGCTGCCTTGTGAAGTCATTTGCTTCTAGTTGTTGAATACTAATTTTTAAAGACTGAATTTCATCCCTCACTTTTTGGTCATCCTTCTCCTTCTGGTCTGACTTTCTTTGTAGGTCATCTTTCACCTTCTTTGCTTCATTTTTAAGCTGGTCAATTTTGGATTTCAAAGACACTATTTTCTTGTTTTAGTTCATATGTTTCCTTTTACCAATTGTCTTCAGCCTCTCTTAATTGGTTTTTGAATTGTATTTTGAGTTCTTCCAAAGCCTGTGCCCAAATTCACTGGAGTTTCTGTGTTTTTTCTTGGATTTCCTTGATCTTCTTCTGTTTCATTTGCTTTTTGTTCATTTCCTGGAAAGAACTTGTCGATTGTAGTTTCTTTTTTCTTTTCCTGTTGTTTACTCATATTTTTTCATTCTTTCCCTCCTGTAATTGGCCGTAATCTTGCTCCTCCGATTTATTTGCTTTATTTGCTGGATCTTTGGGTTTGGGATATTTTGTCCTGAATGGGTTCTTTCTCTGCTCTGCTGAATGATTATGTTAAACAGATGGTTTTAATGAGCTCTGATGTAAGATCTTCCCCAGCTGGCAACAGAAGTTTGTAGCTACTTTCTCTGTAGTCTATGGAGGAGGGGTGTTGGAGCTTCCCTGCACTCTGAAGACTTCTTATCTGCCCTATTGATGGGATTAAGCCAGGGCAGGGTTCATCTGTAAAGCTTGATGTACCCTGAGACCAAAACCTCTAGAGGAAAGGCTGGGCAAAATGGAAGGGTTTTGCTGCTTCTAGGTTGCCCTTTCTGTGTTTCTCCTCTAGCTGCCTCCCTGCCATCTGTGTTCAATGCCCTGAGCCTGGCACAGCTGTGCCAGCAAGGCCCTCTCTCTGGGCTAGTGCGTTTGCCTGCCCAGAGATTCCAGGAGCTGCTGGAGACTCAGCACACCACGTTGGGGAGGGATCCTGGGATCTTCCTTCTTCCTTACTCTCAAACCCAACAGTTCAAGAATTCAGACTTTTTTTTTTGGCATATCTCTTGAGCTGAGTCCTATAGGAGGATCCCCCAGCTCTGTCCTGTTGTTAGATTTGGTTTTCTTTCCCCTCAAAGCTCTTTGTTTTTTTATCTTGGTGTGGAAGGGTATGGAGGTCGAAGGGTATGGAGGTCTGAAGTTTTGCTCTTTCTAAGCCAACATCTTCCCATAATCTGTCTGTTCCGCTTTTGGAAAGCTCAGTAATTAGGAAGTTGGGAAGTGACTTTCACAGTGATAATTTTTTCTGGTTTTGAAGTTAGAAGAACCAAGTTAAAATCTTGGCTCTGCTTCTTGAAGTTTTGGACAATTCACTTCAACATCTTTGGAGCTCAGTTTTCTCATCTGCAAAATGGGAAGATTGGACTAACTTCTGTTTTATGGTCTTTACATGACTACTAAATGTTCTCGTCTGTAACTCCTACCTGTTGCTCCTAGTTTTGTCCTTGGGGCTATGCATAATAAATCTAATGCCATATGGAAACATGGCAGCCTTGAAGAGAGCCATGGTTCCTCTAAGTCTTTCAAGAAGCAATTTGAAGACAGTGTATGGGTGTGAGTACTGATGGTGTGGAAGGTGTTTATCAGGACCCCCCATCCGATAATTATCAGTGGGCCAGAACAGCTAACCACTCACTCCCACCCCAGGGAAGACCTATGAGGGAATAAACTCAAAGAGGTCCCCAAACTGGCAAAGCTATAGTGGGGATGCTGAAGGAAGGTGTTGGGGTTCAGTTGTGGCCCTAGTGGGTTGAATCCAACCCTCAGAGCCAATAATATTGAGACAAGCTTCCCCACTCTTAAGTTCAAGTAGCTTTACCCTTTAAGATGGTGTTTGGTATTTGTCTTTCCCTCAGTCACAAGATCAGTCTTCTTCCCCCCCAAAGTAACAGCACCAAGCTACCACTAATAAACTAATAAATGTTTATTATAAAGATAGGAGAATTCTGGATAACAGGATAAGGGTTATTTGTGGATTTAGAGGAAGGAGGGAACTGGGATAACTTCTCTATCAATTATGAACCCCATAACAAGAGAGCAGTTCTGGTTTCTTCTGTAGCTTGGACTCAGAAACTGCCTTTCCCTCTCCTCACAATATCCTATCCTTAACACTAACTATCAAATAGGGGAATAACTGCAAGGGAGGGGTATAAGAGAGATCAAGGAAGGGTCCCCCAAGTGCCCACTCCCTCCAGAGTCCAGGCACTATGGCCAATTATGGAGCACAACTCTCTCAGTTTCTTCTTCATTGGCAATGAAGTAGAAAGGTTCAGCTATTGAAATCTCCAGGTTGCCCCCTGAATTTTGGGTTCAGAAGAGCTAAATTCCTGTCCTGATCCATCTAGCCAACCACAACCACCAACCCCAAGCCCACCTGAGAGCTTGAATGTCTTCTCTCGTAATTGGCAGTTGGCAGTTGGCAGTTTAGAATCATCAGAATCTTCACCAAACTCCCTCCTTCACTGGCACCTCTCAAATTGAACCTCCTCTAGGTTCTGTGAGGCCAGCTTCAACTCCAGTTGCCTGCTCTCCTTTACAAAATTCAGTCCTCACTGTTACAACAGCTATGCTGCCCTCAAGTCTTCCATTCTCCAGGTTTAGCATGCCTTGTTCCTTGGACTGTTCCTCATAAGATATGGTCTAGATCAGTAGCATCTTCAAATATGTGACCCCTAGAAGTAAACATGGTACTTCAGATGTGGCCTGACCAGGGTAGAGAGCATCTCAAATTCCCTGCCTATTCCAGGTCTAGGCTTCTCTAATGCCCATGAAATTTGAAGTTAGAGCAATAGATGAAGGAGGTGAACTTCACCAAAGATCAGGAATTTGAAGATCCCACAGTTTCTGAGGCTTCCTCTCACAGCATTGAGGTGAAGAGTTCTGAATGCTCTTAAAGATTGTACCAGCCAAGCCAACCTGTGGCTAGACACTAAGAAGCTGCTTTTGTCTTTTCTTGTTTGGATTTGGTTTTCCCCATGGTTTTTGGTAACAATGTCTTTGACCAAAATAAAGTTGGAATTTTTCTCAGGGGAAAGGGATTTTCCAAACCCAAGGATGGTAGGGGCTGGTTGTTTCTGCTGTGATTCCAGAAAAGCTAGTGTGGAAGATGAGAAAGGAGAAAGATCAGAAAACAGGGGAGAAGTTCAGATCTGACTTGGGGATTTTCCTTACCCCAGTGGCTAGCTTTGAATATATAGTTGCCTGGGGCTGGACTCAGTCTGACACCATAGATCAGAGCAAAGCTAGCTGAGAAAGCCTATGGAACACTCGGGAAAATGAGGCTTTTTCCGGATGTAAGATATAGAGAGTGCTGATCACATTTGTAGTATTTTGGTAGCTAGACAACACCAAGCTTGGCTCCTAATTAGCAAGAATAATTAGTACTAATAGGAACCTATCAGATTGTTTTGAGTGAGCTCCTACTACCCACTGTATTTTCTTGATATATTCCTCTATCTCCCACCTTTCCATGTGTTGGGATGCGTCAATGCAATGCTGTGTGAGGAACAGTTAGAAAGCTATGGACTAGATTATTGTCATCAATCCTTCTCATGATGACTTTAGAGATATACAGATTACAGTTTTCTTCCAGGATTGGTACAGGTTAAGGTGCATTTCTGGGACTTTTCCAAGAGGAGGGTGGAGAGACAGAATACTACTGGCTTTGTCTAGGAAACTGCTAATGGGCTTTAAGGGTTGGGAATCTAAACTGAGAGGCAGCATGGTAATAATGACAATGATTGCAGACATTTGCATAGTACTTTCAAGTTTATGGAGTGTTTTACATACATTATCTTGTTTGATACTCATAATAAGGATATAGAGAGATTAAGTGATTTTTCCCAGGATCTCCCAATTAGTGTCTAAGGAAAGATTTGAACCTAGGCCTTCCTGACTCCAGATCTAGTTTTCTAGCTATTACACCATGTTCCTGTGGCATATGCAAGTGACTTTAGAATCAGGGGCCCTGGATCTCCCTTTTCCCATCAGTTTGATCTTGAGCAAGTCAAATCATTTAACCCATCAGGGCTTCATTTTCCAAAGCTGGGTAATGGGCGTTGACCTTTTAATGAGTCCTTGGAACAAGTATATTTAGTGAGCCTGTTTCTGAAAGCACCTGATATTGCAGAATGAAGAAGGTTAGCTCCCCATTTCTAAGGCCATTTCCAGTCTGCTTCCCACATACTTTTTTGGATAGGCAGCTATGTCAGAATTGGGGATGCAATACAAAAGAATATCACCAGGGAAACTCAAACTTCTTTCCTGTCTGTCTGCATTTAAACGAAGAAGCAAGAATTATTGTAAACATTTGAGTGGGGAGAGAAAAATGGGAAAATGGAGAGGTGGGGGGTGGGAGAGAGAGAGAGAGAGAGAGAGAGAGAGAGAGAGTGCACCAGTGGCCTACTCTTCCCACTGGGGTTGACATGAAGTCATGAAGGTATCCTTTTTTGGTTTATTCTTTCCTACCTAAGATGAAAGAATATTGGAGATGGAATTTTTAGGCTGCCTTGTGGGCTTTGAAATGACAGGAAAACCACTAGAGGTCTAATGATAGGGGACCATGCCAGAATCTGTGTCTAAAACCTCAACAATGCCCTATGAGACCCAGTCTAGCAATGAATTAGATCTGGTAGTTAGTGCTTTCTGCAGTGATTTTATAGGTCAGCTGTGCCACATTTATAAGAGGACTTAGTGAGTCAACTATGCCACATTTACTTATTAATTTGGATTTTATTTAACTATGCCACATTTAGAAGTGAACTTGGTAGAATGAACATTTGAGTCCACACTCTTCTGGGACCAAAGAAGCATGGAGGAGAATGTGACCTCCATTCAGGAGAATAGGTTGTACTTCTGTTCTTGCTTTATCTTCTCAAATCTGTCCATTTATAAAAACTAATTGATGTTCATCAGTTCATCAAATGAAACAGGGCTTTAATTACTGCCAGTTGGTATTGTAGAAAGTATGCCACAATAGGGGATTGAGCTGTTAGTAGAGAAAGAAATTCCATGATTTCTCAGGGATACTCCTAAAACCCTAAAAGGAAGATACAGTCAACTTTGCTCTGAAGGATCCAATTCATCGGTGCTAATGAGAGTTGAAAAAAGGAACATGAGGGTTTAGAAGAGCTACAACTATAAAAAAAGGAATCATTGCACTAGAGCGAAGGAACAGTGGCTTCCAAACTTTAGAAGTTGAGCACTTCTATTAACAAATAAAGTTGGGTATCCTTGGGAAGGGGAGAAATGAGGGAGGGGATTTCCGCAGTAGTACTTATGCAGCTGCTGCTGTGGGTACCCATTTGTAGATCAAGTTATAGCTGCACACTGAGTGACTCAAGTAAGGGTCAAAAGGGAAAAGGTTGGAAATTCATACAATAGTAGAAGGGGATGTATTAGGAGAATGTTGGACTATAATTGGAGGTATGGTATGGATGGGCTGGAGATAAGCTCTCTGATTAGCTGCTTTGCAGAAGGCGAATACTCTTCTCTTCCATTCCTTTTATTGTTTCACATTACATCATGTGGAGGTCAGTCTACAAGTGATTGTTCTGAAGAACATTGGGCCAGGGGGGATTTTCTTCTGAATTTAAAGCTCCTCTGACCTGTGATAAGCAGTCAACTCCTCTTTCTTTCTTCTCACAGGCATCCTCCTTATTCAGCCAGGATGTAGCTATATAGACAGTGCTCATAGAAATTGTTCCCACTATTTTCCTTTTGGGAGATTTCCTGCCCTCTGGTGGTCTGTGTCCCAAATGACCATCCGAAAGGAAGGAGAATCACTCAAGGCTCTGGTTTTTGTGGAACCAAATCCCTCTGGCCAAGACTAAACAACATATGTTCCATTCCTAGGGGAATTAGCAAGCAAGGGTCAATGACTTATGCACTTTGTCCCTTAGAGCAAATGGTTGACTCCTGAGTCTGTCATAAATTCCTGGGATGAGGCAAAAATCTGTCCTGCTATTCCAGAATTCCACATGGTTCAATCATCAAGGACCTACTTCAAGCTATGGTGACTGTCTGACCTTCTTCTTTGATCTTAATGGATGACTCAGTTAGGCCATGGTAGAGGCTGCCCACAATCATTCCCAGGAATTTTCCCTTTTGATAAAACCACTAGGGTAAATACACTGTATTTCTGTTGCTCAAAGCCCTACTCTTTTCAGGATGCCAGTACTTGCCTGGGTACCTTCTTTTAGTTTCTCATGGCTTTAAGTGGTGGTGCAGATAGCCAGGACAAACAAAATGAGACTCTGAACTTAGTCTCAAAAAGCAAAAGTGGCAATCCAAGTGAAAGGCAGCGGTGTCGAATCTTTCTGAGAATTCATTTATCAACAATTAGCAAAGAACCAGACCATTTCTCCTTTTTTCTACTCTGCTACCCTTCCTTCACTGATGTCAGAATCCACAGTTGTATGGTCACCAGTCAAGAGGGAGAAGAAGAGTGGCATGTTATTGACACAGAGGATAGTCTTGACCTCGGAATGAGGAAGATCTGGGTGCAAAATGTGACTTAGACACTTCTCAGCTGTGTGATCCTGGGCAAGTCACTAAATAACTCTCCATTTTATTTTCATTATCTGTAAAATGGAGATAGTCATACTTGTAGTTCCTACCTCAGAGTGCTGTTGTGTAGATTAAATGATATAACATATATAAAGTGCATTGCCAGCTTGAAAGCCCTACCCACATGTTATATTTTTTTGTTGTTATTATGTTAGCAAATGCTCTTGGCAGAAGATATGGTGCCACAGACTTGAGTCTTGTATGAAGTGAATAACCATTCTAAACACTTATTCCTTTCCCTGGAATTACTTTCTGGACCTGAGTCAATTCAGTGCCTCCTCCCAACCCATTAACACTGGACCTAACTCTTCCAAGGTTGTACACCTGCTACTGCCTAGTTCCCAAAATTTGCTTACTTGTGGATTAGGGGCTTTGAACTTTAGATGTGACTGATTAGAGAGGTCTAATGGTATAGTGTGATGAGCCATGGACATGTGGCTTTGATTCCTGGTGCTGACAATGGTGGCTATGGACAAGTTAATTCTTTCCTCTAGAAAATTACCTTTCTTCCATATATAAAAAATAAAAATATTTCTCTGCCTCTTTGCTTCTCTCTCCTCTCTCTCTAATTAGAATATAATTAGAAAATATTTAACATAAGAAATAAAAATCAATACAACATAAATGACATTAACTTGTGGTTTTCTTTTTTTAGTTTGAAAAATTTTATTTAATTAATTGATTTAGAATATTTTCCCAAGGTTACATGATTTCTGTTCTTTCCCTCCCCTCCTCCCACCCCCTCCCGTAGCCAATGAACAGTTCCACTGGGTTTTACGTGTGTCATTGATCAAGACCCATTTCCATATTATTAATATTTGCGCTAGGGTGATCGTTTAGAGTCTATATCCCCAATCATATCTCCTTCGACTCATGTGATCAGTTGTTTTTCTTCTGTGTTTCTACTCCCACGGTTCTTTCTCTGGAGACGAATAGTATTCTTCCTCATAGGTCCCTCAGAAATGTCTGGGATCATTGCATTGCTATTAGTAGAGAAGTCCTTTACATTCAATTGTGCCATGGTGTATCTGTCTCTGTGTACAATGTTCTCCTGGTTCTGCTCCTTTTGCTCTGCATCAATTCCTGGAGGTCCTTCCAGTTCACATGGAATTCCTCCAGTTCATTATTCCATTTAGCACAATAGTATTCCATCACCAGCAGATACATAATTTATTCAGCCATTCCCCAATCAATGGACACCCCCTCATTTTCCAGGTTTTTGCCACCACAAAGAGCAAGGCTATAAATATTTGTATACACGTATCTTTCCTTATTATCTCTTCGGGGTATAAACCCAGCAGTGGTATGGCTGGATCAAAAGTCAGACAATCATTTAAAGCTCTTTGGGCATAGTTCCAAATTGCTATCCAGAATGGTTGGATTAATTCACAACCTCACCAGCAATGCATTAATGTCCCAATTTTGCCACATCCCCTCCAACATTTATTACTTTTCTTTTAACTTTTTTTCTAAGTCAATATGTAGCCAATTAAGATACATTTCTATTTGAGTTTGACACCTGTACTGATGAAATCACAGATCCCATGAAATAAAATGCTATAGAAATGTGTTATTGGTATTACCAGTTGTTCCCTTTGATCCCTAGACTGGGCATCTGGATTTCTTGAATTTCCTGCTAATCACTCTAAACATTGGCATGAGTTGGCCCCTAGAGTTGCAGGCTTTCATTCTCAGCCTACCAAAGGCTATCTAATTAGGAGATATGAACAAATAGTCATAGATTCATAGAATTTTAGAGATGAGAGTCTTCTACTTCAAACTTTAGCCTACTATCATTTAGTTTAACCAATACTGAAGATTTTCATGGATGTATTCTCACTTTCAAAATCTATTTCCTCTACAACATACCCAATTGATGATTGAGGTGTTTTTCTAGTTTTTGTTGGTAATTTGAGTAAGGGGAAACTCACAACTTTTGAAGGAAGTCCATACCACTTTTGGCTAGTTCTGATTGTTAGGAAGTTGCCTTACATACTTTGAGGCAAAATAGCACATTTATAGTTTCTCTTCTAAGCAATAGCACTTCCAGTTTTTTGTTTGTTTTTTATTGCTGTTTGTGTTATTGTATTTTGCAGATATTGTATTTTTCCAAACTTAAGGTTTTCAAATTAAAGGCAACCCTGAGTTGAGCAAGTCTATGAGTGGCATTTTTTCCAAACGCATGTGTTGCCATCATGTCTCTGTGTTACATTTGATACATTTTGGTGATTCTCACAGTATTTCAATTTTTTTCATTATTATTATTTTATCTGTTAGTGTTACCACTCATCTGTGATTTTTTGATGTTACTATTGTAATCATTTTGGGGCATCACAAATATTCCCATGTGAGACAATGAACTCAATAACTAAATAAATGTTGTATTTCTCTAATTTTTAGAGGTTTAGAACACTTTCTCATGTGCTTATTGATACTTTTGATTTCTTTATCTGAAAATTGCCTATTCATGTCTCTTGCCCATTTATCAATTGGGGAATGGCTTGATTTTTTTTACAATTGACTTAGCTTCTTGTATATTTGAGTAATTAGACCTTTGTTAGAGTTTTTTTTTATAAAGATTTTTTCCCAGTTTGTTGTTTCCCTTCTGATTTCAGTTGCATTGTTTTTGTTTGTACAAAACCTTTTTACTTCAGTGTAATCGAAATGATTTATTTTACATTTTGTAATTTTTTCTAACTCTTGCTTGGTTTTAAAATCTTTCCTTTCCCAGAGTTCTGACAAGTATACTATTCTGTGTTCACTTAATTTCCTTATAGTTTCCTTCTTTTATATTCAAATCATTCACCCACACTGAATTTATCTTCATGTAGGGTGTGAGATGTTGATCTAAACCTAATCTCTCCCATATTGTTTTCTAATTTTCCCAGAAGTTTTTGTCAAATAGTGGATTTTTGTCCCACAAGTTAGGCTCTTTGGGTTTATCATACACTGTCTTGCTGACATCACTTACCCAAGTCTATTCCACAGATCCTCCCTTCTGTCTCTTAGCCAGTACCATATTGTTTTGATGACTGCTGCTTTATAGTATGGCTTAATATCTGGTACTGCCACCTTCCTTCATGTTTTTTCTTCATTATTTCCCTTGATATTCTTGATCTTTTGTTCTTTGTTATAATTTGAACTTTGTTATAATTATTTCTTTTCTTTAAAAAAATTTTTTTAAACCCTAATATCTTTTATATATATATATACATATATATCCTTCTATATTAATTTTATTTATTACAGGGCTAGGCAATGGGGGTTAAGTGACTTGCCCAGGGTCACACAGATAGGAAGTGTCTGAGGCTAGATTTGAACCTAGGACCTCCTGTCTCTAGGCCTGGCTCTCAATCCACTGAGCCATCCAGCTACCCCTGTTACAATTTTTTCTAATTCTGTAAAAAAGTTTCTTGGTAGTTTGATAAGTATGGCACTAAATAAGTAAATTAATTTGGATAGAATGGTCATTTTTATTATGTTAGCTCGTCCTACTCATGAGCAATCAATGTTTTCCCAATTGTTTAGATCTAGTTTTAATTGTTTGGAAAGTGTTTTGTAGTTGTGTTTGTTTTGGTAGATAGATAGTAGTGGTCTAAATCTCTAATAATTAGAGAAATGCAAATCAAAAAAACTCTGAGGTATCATCTCACACCCAGAAGATTGGCTAAAATGATAGCTGGGGAGAATAATGAATGTTGGAGGGGATGTGGCAAAATTGGGACATGAATGCATTGCTGGTGGAGTTGTGAATTGATCCAACCATCCTGGATGGCAATTTGGAACTATGCCCAAAGAGCTCTAAAAGACTGCCTGCCCTTTGATCCAGCCATACCATTCCTGGGTTTGTACCCCAAAGAGATCATAGGGAAAAAGACATGTTCAAAAATATTTATAGCCGCACTCTTTGTGGTGGTAAAAAAATGGAAAATGAGGGTATGCCCTTCAATTGGTGAATGGCTGAACAAATTGTGGTATCTGCTGGTGATGGAATACTATTGTGCTCAAAAGAATAATAAGTTGGAGGAATTCCATGTGAACTGGAAAGACCTCCAGGAATTGATGCAGAGTGAAAGGAGCAGAACTAGGAGAACATTGTACATAGAGACGGATACATTGTGGTAAAATCGAATGTAATGGACTTCGGTACTAGCAGCAATGCAATGACCCAGGACAATTCTGAGGGATTTATGGAAAAGAACATTACCCACATTCAGAGGAAGAACTGCAGGAGTGGAAACACAGAAGAAAAACAGCTGCTTGAACACATGGGTTGATGCGGACATGATTTGGATGTAGACTCTTAAGGACCACCGTAGAACAATTATCAATAATATGGAAATAGGTTTTGATCAGTGACACTGGAAGAAACCAGTGGAAATGTGTGGCAGCTACTGGAGGGATGGTGGGGGGAAAGAGAGAGCGAGAAAATGAATCATGTAACCATGGAAAATTTTTTTCTAAAAAATAAAAAATAAATAATATAACAAGTAAACAAACAAACAAATAAATAAATGTTGTGTGTATTTTGACTGTTCCACCACTGACTTCCCTATCTCTGTTGGGCTTCTGTATTCCCTGAGATACAATATTGAAATTAGGTCAATTAATAACTTAAAATGACCTTTAAGTATTCAAGTGAAAGGAAGAGTCAATGTTTTTTTAAGGAAATTGCCACTGCTTCCCTAGCCTTCAGCAATCACCACTTCGAACAGGCAATAGCCATCAACATTGAGGCAAGACTCTCTGCCAGCAAAAAGATTAGTTTGCTGAAGGTTCAGATGACTGTTAGCATTTTTTAGCAAGAAGATATTTTAAATTAAGGTATATACATTGTTTTTAGACATCATATTACTGTACACTTAATAGACTATAGCATAGCATAAAAGTAACTTTTATATGTACCGGGAAACCAAGAATTCATGTGACTTGTTTTATTGTGATATTTGCTTTTCTGCAACGGTCTTCAACCAAATCTGCAATATCTTTGAGGTATGTTTGTACTTGAAGAACTGTGTCATGCCCTCTGTGAGTCTCCTCTTACCCAGACTACACATGCCTAGTTCCTTCACCCCCACAGGGTCCTGCACCGTCCTGGTTGATCTCCTCTTAATACTCTCAGCTGCATAATGACTTTCCTAAACTGTAGTTCCTAGATTTGAACACAATACACTGGATTTGGCCAGTTTGGAGCAGAGCACAGTAGGACTATCACCTCCTTATTGCTAGAAGCTATGCCTCTTTTAAGGTAATCCAAGATCACATTAACTTTTTTGGCTATGATATCACTGCTAACTCATATGAAGATTTTAATCTGTCACCAACAAGCATTTACAAAATACCTACTGCATTCTAGTTGCTACATTAGGCATTGAGGTTGCAAAGACAAAGAACAAAATTATGCCATTATGAAGCTCAGAGTATTAAGGAACTAGGCATGGGAGTAATCCATCATGGAATTGCATTCCCTCCTAAACTTCAAAGAGTCTTTTTCTTCTTTTGAGAGACAATTCAATTTCAATCTTCTGCATGAACCCTTCTCTGGTTCCCCTGACTGCTAATGCTCCATATCTCAAGTAATTTCACATTAACTACTTTATATTTACTCATTTCTCTTTTTTTGCTATATGTACTTATAGGTGTACTTGTTGTCTTTTCCATTCTTTGTACTTATAATCCTAGAACCTAGCACAGTGCTTGTAATTAGGCACATAGCAATTGGATGGGCCTCTTTTAATCCACAGGTCTTTTTTTTTTAATATCTTTTTTGCCACTCTTCGCAGGCATCGTTTATATAATTTGTAATATGTTACCTCCTCCGATACTTCTCAATATGCTTCTATTTGTGGATGACATTGTACTCATAGCATCGAGTGTCAGAACTCTATGGAGACGTGTGCAAGGAGACTGGTAGCTCTGTAAGTATTTAATGACTTTTCACACTTGCTTTAACTTATCTCCTTTGTGTCAGCCAATTGCGGTCTAGGAATTGAATTTTCATTGCTACCATCCATTGCTAATATTCCGGAAGGTAACATTCCAGTTTGCTTTAGGTGTGGAAACGAAGAAGAGGCTGAGGGATCCCTTTCAAATAATATTCCTAACCAGAGTAGATCCTTTCACTAGTAGTGTCCCAGAGTGTAAACTATATACAGGAATTAAATAAAACAGATGTCTGGCCTTGATTAGAATGTTAGCAAGACACAATGTAATGGTCCAAATGATGTTTATTGGAAGCCTTCATTACTGTTGTGTTTTTTCTTCATCAATGATAGGAAGTTAGGAACAAAAGTTTCCAGGAGCCTATTTGAACATAAGGAATATGTTCGAAATGAAAATTGTTGTTTTTGTTGTTATTATTGTTGTTGCTGAAATTGTTAAAACCTCTAGACTCATGGTGCTATTCTGGGTGGCCTGTCCTCCCAAGAGGAAAGCATCTGAGCTTGCTTGGGAGTCCAGGAATCCTTCCTTCTGTCAGGCCTCACTTTTCCTTGTAATGCACACAAAATGATGACTTGAGGCATTAGTGAAGGAACAGATCTGGGTTGTTTTTCCTTGCTGTGTCTTCTTTCTGAATCCCTATCCAGTGAGAGCTCTTTTTTTCTCTCTGACTTCTCAAGCATGAGAACTCTTTGGAGCATCAGGTGTTATCTTTCTTTGGAAGACTTCTTTTCTCTTCCTTCCCCTTTGGATTCTCCATCTGGCACTAGCCTCATGTTCCTTGGGAGGGTGGGTGGATATATTGGCCTCTTTGAGGAAACCAGCTTCTCTCAGGTATTTGGCCTAGCTGTGAACCTGAGGACAAAGGCTTCATTAGTGGGGACAATGAGGAATCAGGATGAAGGCAGTTTGCACCTCCTCAGGGAGACAAGAGGGAAGAAGAACTCATGAGGCTACTCTTGGGGCATGAATGGGCACAAATGTTATACTAGTGATAAATCTGTGTTAAGGGACTTAAATCTTCTCAAATTACACCAAGTAAAGAATCAAATTGCCATAAATCTTTAAAAACCTTAAAAGTACTTGTTAAGCTACTTGGAGAATCTCTACAAGTCTTCAGTTAGAAAAACCTCATTTTCTTATTTAACTGATTTTTCTGTAATCAAGATAAATAAATATGATTTATTTTTTCAATTGAACTCTTGGGACTTCAAAGTTGACATGTCCAACATGCTTCAACTTACCTCTCCTCTCAATTTCCCCGTTTCTTTTGACATTACATTTTGATTGCATTTCTCCCAGTCCCCCAAACTCAAATTCTCAGAATCATTTTTTACGCACTCCCCTCATATATTGCAAAATCCATTACCATTGCAAAATCCTGTCAATTCTGTCTTCACAAAATCTCTCATCTTCCCCCTTCTCTCTACCACCATCCTCAGTCAGGCCTCTGCCACCATTCACTTGATCTATTATAATATTCCCCTAATCTGTTTACCTATTTCCCATCTCCTCTCCCCAATTCATCCTCGTACCAATCCCCCAAATAATCTTTCTAATGAATGAATGGGTCTAACCATATCTGTATCCTGCTCAGAAGCCTTCAGTGATTTCATATTTTCTTCAGGATGAAATACAAACTCTTCTGCCCAGATTCCCAGCTGTCAGTCTAATTTTATTCCACGTTACCTCCCTTTGTACAACGGAGGTCCACATCTGCCAGTTGCTCCCCAAGGTTGACCTACACTTTCCTGCCCTTCTGCATTCATGCCGGGCATCCCTCCCCATCAGTGCTTGTGAAAATCCTTCGCTTTCTTCAAGGTTTTTCTAACTGGAGACTTGTAGAGATTCTCCAAGTAGCTTAACAAGTACTTTTTAGGTTTTTAAAGATTTATGGCAATTTGATTCTTTACTTGATGTAATTTGAGAGTATTTAAGTCCCTTATCACAGATTTATCACTAGTATAACATTTGTTCAGCTGCCAAAATTTCCCATGAAATTTTCCTTAATCTCTTCAGGTGGAAATGTCTTCCCTGCCTCGAATTTCACTGTAATACTTTGTAGCTTTCACTTTTCTACTTTGAAACACATTCGAATGTGTGTATATGTGCTTAGTGAGTCCATGTGGACTGTGTCTATGTGACATTCCCCTTAGTAGACGCCAAGTTTCTTGAGGTCATTTTTACCTTTGCATCCCCAGCACGGTGCCTAGCACACAGTAGATATTCCATAAATGTTTGATGAATCGAGTATTGCAACAGTATTTTTTCCCGGCATTTTAATTGTAATTATCCTGCTTCAGGTAAATTGTGGGTTAAGTGAGTTCATGTGGGCTAGCTTGGGAGCCCAACCATATTTTATAACATTGTTTCCATGGGAAAATGTGTTCTGCGCTCGAAACAACCAACTTACAAATAAACTCTTGGAACACGGCCCTTTTGTAAGTTGGGGACTTCCTGTATTAATGTTTCTTGGCCCTTGTGTAGCCCCGTGGCCAAACGTGCATAATCCTGACATGTGGTTTAAGGTTCATATAACAGCCGGTTCATTTAAATAATGTTAACTGGAGCTCAGTTTTCAGCTTCTCAGATTTCTGGCTAATTTGAAATAGTGGAGAAAACAGACAAGTGGCAGTGATTCAGTCAATAGCATGGACGCAGCACCCAGCGTTATGTCAAGCTTTGTCAAGAAAAAACATGGAAAAGACACAAATGAGAGAATTTACAATTTAAAATTAAATTTACAATTCCAGGTTTCTGGAAGTAAGCATTTCAGTAGTCCTGTTGAATAACTGAGCTTAGATAAGAAAAAATTCCTTCTTAGAACCAATTCTCATTTCCATATCAAGCTTCACATTTATTGAGAGCAAGGATTTTCTTTGCAGGAGAAGAAATCAAATCTAAATTCTTCAGGGCGCCTTTCTTTTCCCATGTCTTTCTTCTCCTTTCCTAATTCTTTCACCCAACAGTGGCCTCTGTTTTACGGTAAGGTGTATTGAATGAGGCATGACACTCTCAATTTGGGACTAATGTTTGTGAATCAACAACTATCACAAATATGTCCCACTTTGAGATTTCTGGTCACTTAAATGAGAATTTGAGGAGGTCCCAGGGGTCCACTGAGGACGCTGCTGGAAAGTCTAGACCTGGCCTGGAAATCCCAAGTTAGATCTAGGCAGTTAGGTGGCATAATGCATAGAGGATTCTTCTGAGAGTCACGAAAATCCTGCCTTAGTCATTCACTAGCTTAATGACCACAGGCAAGTCACTCACCCTCTCTCAGCCCCATTTTCTTTATTAGAGAAACAGGGACAATAATATCTGTATCATCTACCTCAAAAGAGTTGTCGTGAGGACAGATATGAGATTTTGTTATTGTTGTTCAGTCTTTTTAGTTGTGTCTAAGTTTTTGTGATCCCATTTGGGGTTTACTTGGCAAAGATACTGGAGTGGTTCACCATTTCCTTTTCCAGCTCATTTTACAGATGAAGAAACTGAGGCAAACACAATTAAGTGTCTTGCCCAGGGTCACACGGTTAGCTGTTGTCTGAAGCCAGATTTAAACTACAAAAGATGAGTTTTCCTGACTTCAGGTCAGCACTCTATCCACTACATCACTTAGCTGGCTAAAAATGAGATTGTGTATGTGTGTGTACTGTTTTGCAAACCTTAAAAAAATTGCTATGTAAATATTAGCTAAAATCACAACAATAATGATAATTACTATTCATGGTTGGATCTAGAGATATTTCTTCATCTCAGGGGACCATGATGAATGCTCAGAATGTACTTAGTACACAAAGGGCAGGCTATTGTGAGAGAAATTTCCCTAAATCCTCCTTCGGTCTAACCTTTACTAGACCCTTTACATGTCTAGGGGCTTGGCATATTTTCAGCTATAGAAATGTGGAAACAGAACCCAGGAGTGTGGCCATATCTCCAAGTCACCATGCCCCTTCTAGTAATAAGAAGTGCTTGGAAACATAGATTCAGAATCCCAGGATCCCAGAGTTAGAAGGGACCTCAGAATCTGTTGAGTCTACCCTACAACTTCTCAAGAATCCCTTTATAACACCTAGATAAATGCTCATCTAACCTCTACTTGCAGACCTCCAGAGAGAGGGGGGGCCTCTTTTTTGTTTGTTTGTTTGTTTGTTTGTTTTTTTAAACCCTTGTACTTCTGTGTATTGTCTCATAGGTGGAAGATTGGTAAGGGTGGGCAATGGGGGTCAAGTGACTTGCCCAGGGTCACACAGCTGGGAAGTGGCTGAGGCCAGGTTTGAACCTAGGACCTCCTGTCTCTAGGCCTGACTCTCACTCCACTGAGCTACCCAGCTGCCCTGGGGGGCCTCTTTTTGATAGCTGTAATTAGATGGCCTACATTTTCTCCTTTGCAACTTCTCTTAAGTCCCCAAAATTTATTCTCCAGACAAAGAGAACAAGACCATTCCCTTCTCCATGCTAGAGCCCTGGCATTGAAGCATCTAGATGGCATAGTGTTTTCATGTAAAATCCAGTGGAATTGCATGCTGGCTATAGGAGGAGGGGTGGGAGGAGGGGAGAGAAAGAACATGAATCATGTAACAATGGAAAAATATTCTAAATTAATTAAATTTAAAAAAGATGGCATAGTGTTTTGATAAACCTGGAGGCAGAGAGATCTGAATTCCAATCTTGACTCAGATATCTACTGACCCTAAACAAGTCACCTAACCTCCGTCTGCTTCAGTTCTTTCATCAATATAAATAATAGCAATGAAGATGATGATGATGACAATAATAGCATCTACCTCCCAGATTTTTATGAGGATCAAATAAGATAATATTTGTAAAGCACTCTGCAAACCCTACGATAACATAGAATGCTAGCTATTATTGTTGCTATTATTATTTTTTCCCTTTATTTTATTTTAAGAAGAAATTTCCACATACTTTTTCCAAAGTTATATGATTCATGCTGTCTCCCTCTCTTTTTCCCTCCTCCCTCCTGCTGTTGACAGGCAATTCAGTCTGGGTTATACGTATTATCATGTTGCTGTTATTATTATTGTTATTACTATTATAGCCCTTTATATCCTTAGAGAGAGCTCTCACATTTCCCTTTAAGATTTTTCTTCTTCAGGTTAAACATCCTTAGTTATTTCAAATCTAACCTCATGTGGCATAGATTCACAGCCCTTCACCATCTTGGATGCTCTTTTCTACATACCCTTCAGCTTGCTAATAAATTGGGGTGTCCAGAATTGAAATTAACATTCCAGATTTGATCTGACCAGGGCAGAAGAGAGCGACTCTGTTGCCTTCCTTGTATGGCACATTATTCTTGAAGCAGACTTTTTCTTCCCTATGGATTCCAAGATTTAAAAAATGAATCTTGGCCTCCCTAGAAGTTATTGATCATTAGGGGGTTACATCGAGTCCCACAGTAGAGGATGGAGTCCTCACACTTTGGGGAGTTATAGTGGAAAATGTGTATTCTGGATATGGAATATTGTAACAGTATTGTTAGTGGGCTTGCAGGGGGGACTACCTGGTTTTTATTCTGCCCTCATTACTAGTTAACTCTCCAGGTCTCAGTTTCCTCATATGAAATGGGGAGGGGTTTAGACTATAGAATCTCTAAGGTTCCTTCTAGCTAAGGAAATTACTTACTGGTCCTTCTTTCTTTCTTTTTTCTTAAAGATGTAATTCATATTTATTTTGATCAAATTCAGACATGAATCATAGTGATTTTTTTAACCCTTACTTTCCATCTTAGAATATTGGCTCCAAGGTAGAAGAGCAGTAAGGGTTAGGCAATGGGGATTAAGTGACTTGCCCACGGTCACTCAGCTAGGAAGTGTCTGAGAGCAGATTTGAACCCTGTCTCCAGGCCTGTCTCTATCTACTGTACCACCTAGTTGTCCCTGAATAAACATCATCTTCAGGACATTTAATTGTGTGTGGCAGCACTCGCAGTCACAGGTAGGAAAAATGTGTGTGTGTGTGTGTGTGTGTGTGTGTGTGTGTGTGTGTGTGTGTCTACCTTATAGAGATGGTCAAACTGGCTTCCTGATTAGTGAAAGGATGGGTTCTGAGTGGAACCCTTGGTCTTTGGGAGGCCAATATAAACCATTATCAGAATGGTGGGAAAACCTGCCTTTAGCCAAATAATATTCAAATGAAAAAAAATGTACAACAAACGAGTATTGGAGATACAGTTGCCTTTCCAGCTTATTCTATTAATGCAACAATCCTAGCACGTCATATACTAGCTTAGACTAGGGCACACATGGTGTTCGTTTTTGTAATAAAACACATGCTTGCAGTATTTTGGAATAGATGAGAAATGGAATCCTGACTTCTTGGTTATTTGCTGTTTGTTTCACCTCTTCATTGGGAGGGATTTAAATTATTCCAAGCAACTCAATAGTTATAAATGGAAATTTTGTGCAGGGCGTGTTGTTCAATGAGGACTGTTCTTTAAATTTAATATCTCAGTATAAAATTACTTATGCATGCTTAATTTTTACAGTAAACAACGTCTTGCTCTGTCTATGAAAGAGGAAAATTTTCATTGGCATTGTCAGTGGGGTGGGGGCCTGGCTTCCTAACTTAGTATCAAAAGGCCTAGAAAAATAAACTGGATATTGAAGGATTGGATTGGTCTTTGTTAGCTGAAGAAAATTGTCCTCAAGATCATGTGGGAATTCCTTAAAGGTTCCATGGCCTTTGGAAGGGATTTTAGAGCCCAGTGAAATTTTCTTTGAGGTTATCTATGAATGTTTCAGTTCAATTCAGCCAGCACCTATTAAGTTCTTAATGTGTACCGAGCACTGTGTTAGAGCCTGGAAAGGAGAGAACTACTTGACATAGCCTCTCTTGGAGCTTAGAGTCTAGTAGGGAAGTGACACAACCATAGATAACTAGGAGGCAGTATGGTACAGTAGAAAGGGCTTTGGAGTCAAAAGGCCTAAATTTAAATCTTGCCGCTGCTGCTTTCTAGTTTTGAGAAAGTCATTTAAACTCATTGAGTCTTACTTTCTAAAAATTTAAATGAAAAAGTTGGTTTTAATGACCCCTGAGGTTTCTTTGAGCTCTAAAGCCATAATGTAAATTATCTAAAGAACTGTAATCTGTGATGCTGCATAAAAACCACTGAGATAAGGGGGCAGCTGAGAACCAGGCCTAGAGATGGGAGGTCCTAGGTTGAAATCTGACCTCAGACACTTCCAAGCTGTGTGACCCTGGGCAAGTCACTTGACCTCCATTACCTACCCTTACCACTCTTCTGCCTTGGAGCCAATACATAGTATTGGCTCCAAGACAGAAGGTAAGTGTTAAAAGAAAGTTAAGAGTTTAAAAAAAAAACACTGAGATAACAGCAACACCAAGTGCTGTGTAAAGTTCAAGGAGGAAAAACAGAAAGGCTTGTTTCATGAAGTAGGTGGCATTTGAGCTCAATTTTAAAGGAGGGGCAAGAATTCACCCAGCAAAGAGGGTTAGGGAATAAATTCCAAGTAGATGAAACTCTTAAAGCAAAGGTGTGGAGATGGGAAAGCTCAGTGTGCTCAGAGAAAAAGAGTAGGATTATCTAGCTGGAGTATAGAGGTGGTTGAGGGGAGTTTTATGAAATAAATCAGGAAAGATGGAGCCATATTGTTGAAAGCTTTTTTTTTTTTTTTTTTTTTTTTTTTTTTTTTTTTTTTAGTATTTTTTTTTTTTAAACCCTTGTACTTCGGTGTATTGTCTCATAGGTGGAAGAGTGGTAAGGGTGGGCAATGGGAGTCAAGTGACTTGCCCAGGGTCACACAGCTGGGAAGTGGCTGAGGCCAGGTTTGAACCTAGGACCTCCTGTCTCTAGGCCTGGCTCTCAATCCACTGAGCTACCCAGCTGCCCCTGTTGAAAGCTTTTAATGCCAGGTAAAGGAATCTGAACATTACTTGGTAGGTCATAAAGTTCCTCTAAGACTTTGAGGAGAAGTGACATCACCAGATCCATGGTGATGGCTTTTATAGATCCATAATAAACATGGAAACTTGGTTAGATCTTTCTCTATTCCTTTCCCATCTCACTAAAAGCTTTTCCTTCAATTAATCCAACAAGCAATCCACTTGAAAACCAAGGTCTACCTGGACTTCTTGCCGGCTATCCTGATACTTCACTCCTCCCTACCTAGAATAGTAGCCCTTTAAACAGGACCTCTAGAGACTAAGCTTACTCCCTTAATCCACTCAGATTTGTGACTCTGACCTGAGGCTGAGCTGGCCTGTTTGGTGGGTGAGTGAAAACTCAGCTAACCTGTAGTACCTAGCAAGCCTTAGATCAGGCTCTGTGATCCATTCAACCAAGAATTATATATCTTACCATTTGCCCTTCTTTCTCTTATATACTGAACCTCTCTTCTCCTCCCCCCCCCCACTCCCATCCAATTTGACTTCTTGCTCTGAGAATAGCAATCAAATCAATATCATTTATGTTATTCTCCAATTTATACCAATAACACCATTGCTATTAGAAATACTGTGACAATCAACTGTTCTCTGGCTCCACTCACAATCCTAGGATCCCCTAGACTAAAACTCTCTTACTTACGACCACTTACCCTTATATATTATGATAGCATATAAGCTCATTAGGGGCAGCTAGGTGGCTCAATGGATAGAAAGACAAGCCGGGAGTTGGGAGGTCCTGGGTTCCAATGTGGCCTCAAACATTTCCTAGATGTGTGACCCTGGGCAAGACACTTTAACCCCCATAGCCTTTTGCTATTCTTCTTGCCTTGGAACCAATACATAGTACTAATTCTAAGATGGAAGATAAGGGTTTAAAAAAAAAAAGAAAGAGCACTCAAGTTAGAGGATCTGAATTCAAATTCTACCTCTGGCATTTAATACCTGTATGACCTTGGGCAGTCAATCAACCAACCAAGGTTTATTAAGCACTCTGTGAACACTAAATAATGGAGATTCAGAGAAAAATAAAAAATAGTTCTGACCCTCAGGAACTTACATTCTAGTGGGGAAGACAAATATATACATAATATATCAATTCAGGGTATATGGAAGGTAACCTTAAAGGGATGATATAAACATCTGGGGTGATCAGAGAAGGCTTCCTGCAGCAGGCTACATTAAAAAAAGCTGGAGGTTGGGAGAGAGAGCTTTCCAGACACTGGAATAGCCTGCATGAAGAAAAAGCAAGAGAGATGGAGTTTTGTGTTGTAGGAACTGCAAGTAGGACCCTTTGAAAGGACCAAAGAGTGCCTGAAGGGAGTAGAATGTAGGAAGACTGGCAAGGTAGAGAGGGGTCAGGTTATAAAGATCTTTGGATGTCATACAAAGGATTTCATATTTGATATTGGAGGTAAGGGAATCACTGGAGTTAATTGAAGGCAATGTGGTGATGGCAGTGGTGACATAGTTAGATTAATGCTGTAGAAATATCAGTTTGACAGTGCTAAGTTACCACCTCACACCTATCAGATTTGCCAATATGACAGTAAAGGATAAATGTTGGGGAGGATGTGGCGAAACTGGGATACTAATGCACTGGAGTAGTGAATTGATCAAACCATTCTGAACGACAATTTGGAACTAGGATCAAAGGGCTATAAACCTACACAATCTCTTTGTTCCTGTAATACCACCTCTGGGTCTGTATCCCAAAGAGATAATAAAAAGGGGAAAGTAACTACTTGTACAAAAATATTTTAGCAGATTTTTTTGTAGTGGAAAAGAATTAGAAATTGAGGGGATGCCCATCAGTTGGGGAATGGCTGAACAAATTGTGATCTATGTTGGTGATGGAATACTATTGTGCTATAAGAAATGATAAGCAAGATAATTTCAGAAAAAGCTGGAAGGATCTGCATTAACTGATGCAGTGAAATAAGCAGAACCAGGAGAACATTGTGCCCAGTAACAGCAATATTGAATGATGATCACTTGAGAAAACTTGGCAACTCTCAGCAATGCAATGATCTAGGACAATTCTGAAGGACTTATTATGGGGAATGCTATCAACCTCCAGAGAAAGAACTGTTGGAATCAGATGGATGCAGAGCAAAGTATGCTATCTTTCACATTAGTTTATCTACAGTTTTATTTTGGGGTTTTGATTATGTATGACTTTGCTCTTTCACAATGACCAATATAGAAGTGCGTTTTGCATGACAATAAGAAGAAAATTTAAAAAGATACCAGTTGGGGGGGGCAGCTGGGTAGCTCAGTGGAGTGAGAGTCAGGCCTAGAGACGGGAGGTGCTAGGTTCAAATCTGGCCTCACACACTTCCCAGCTGTGTGACCCTGGGCAAGTCACTTGACCCCCATTGCCCACCCTTACCAATCTTCCACCTATGAGACAATACACCTAAGTACAAGGGTTAAAAAAAAATATACCAGTTTGGCAGCTGAATGGAGGATGGATTAGAGTATATAAGGTCTTTAGTGTTTCCGGACCTCAGTTGCCCCATCTGTGAAATGAGAAGAAGAAACTAGATGACTCCTGAGGTCCATTTTAACTCCAAATCTTATTGTCCTTTTTTTATTATCATGGTCATATAGATGAAGACCATAGACCTCCTCTTATAATAATGTCTTCAAATGCATAAAATGAAATGCATTGGATTGCAAAGGTAAACTAATTTTGTTGAAACACAGTTAGTCAAAACATTTCTTAAAAGTTGCACATCCCAAGTTGGTTAAGGTTACTCTAGATCTATGATGGTGTGGATTGAATTAAGGCACCTCTAGACCCATGACTATTTCCTATTCTTTGTAGATTGTTCCAGTTAAGGGCCTGAGGATTGACACCTGATGGATGATCCAAATTCCCTAACATGTGCAAATATGTGAGAAGGAAAACATTTCTTGAAGTTCCAAACACAAGAAAGCACAGATATCTTAAACTACTGAAGCTGGGTGGCCAATGTCTATAATGCTCCCTTCCTAGTCCCTTCTATTAAAAGCCATTTCAGGACAAACGAGAAGACAAGCAATGGGTAAAACATGGTATAAAGTTTATATACAAGAATATAGTGTTTATCTGAATATTTACAGTGTTGGCTAAAGCAATATTTTACAACTCTTTTAGGTAAGTCACTACGTATATTACAGGCAGACTAAAAATGGTTTAATTGTAAAATTAAGTAAAATTATTTTTAAAAAAGCTTAATGTATTCAGATCAGTTATAATACTGTTAATCTGTTTTATGGAAAGGAAACATGCGAAGAACACGGGTTAATGTGCTTGTTATCCATTACCTGGAATGGAAATGGAATGCCACATACAAGAGCCATAATTTCCCAACAGTGATGGAATAATAACCGATGAATGTTGAAAAGCTCAGGCCCCCACGTGCCAGGCCAGAGCAAAGGAGAGTAAGGTTGTTGAGATAACAGCCAGCTCTATCTCAACCTATTTTGTTATACACAATAGAGACTGGTTACATAGAACTGTGAAGCATTAGGTACGTTACTGCATTGTAAGTGACAGAGAAAAACTAGATGTCCCAAATAAGGCCCGAGTCACATTATTTTTTAATGGAGACTGGGTTTCCCTATCTTACCCAGGTCAAAAGTGCAGTGGATACTCGCCAACCTGATCCTGTTCCTGATCGACACAAAAGCTTTGAGCTGCTGCATTTCTACCACTCCTCAGGCAGCTTTGTGGCTCCCTCTGGGACCTGGGTTGGACACTGGCAAAGGCTTTAGTCCTACTGCATCTCAGAGCTCATGAGCTCAAGTGATCCTTCAGCCCCAGCATCCCTGGTAGCAGAGATTTCAAGGTGTATATCACCAAGCCTGGTCCTTATTTTCCCTTATCCCAAACTAGCCTAAAGCAAGCTATTTTAATATTTCATAAAATTATTCATGATTTTATTACAATTTTAATATATATACACATAAGATTTGGGTGGTTTTTCTATCGTTCTTTTTCCGTTAAGTGAAAATAGCTCTCTATACACCAGGCTTCCTGGGAATTTCAAAACTCAGGAAATTCTGGGGTGAGAAGGTGCAAAAGGCAGTGGGAAATTTAGGGTTGGGAATGGAGGCTGGGGGGGGGAATGGTGCTCATTAATTGAGAGGAAGGAGTCCCGGGTGGACATGTTCAGCCTGGCTGGGGGGGCAGAAGCACCAGGGTGAGCTAGGCAGGGAACCCAGGCAGACAGGAAGTGATTAGCACTGTAGCTTTCGGATGCTGCGGGAGATTCGCTTAAACTCTCGTTGCCCCTTTTGCCACCGCTTCACAGAGGTGATCACCAGCTCTCCCCCCTGCTTCTGTCCCATGACCAGGTAGGGAGCATTGATGTCATTCATCTCCTCGCAGGTACACTGCAGGCTGTCTTTGAGCCACAACACAGATTTCTTCAGATCCCGTTCGGACACTCCATTCAGCTTGTAAATGGTTTTGCTCTTTGTCTCCAGGATGATCTTGGTGTCCCGATTGATGTAAGTTATCTCCTTCACTTTTATCTTCAGGGCTAAGGGAAGAAGAGTGGCAAAAAGTAAGCTGGAGTGTGTGGGACTGAAAAAGGGCTTGCCCTTCGAGAGATCTTCCCCTCACCGCCCCCTTCCGTTAGTGGACAGGAGGGAAGGGACCACAGGCATCCATGGAACCTAATGATGGGGGATGTGGGGGGTAGGCAGCAGGTGGCTTCATCTCTTTAGATTCAAAGGGCTTGCCAGGCATTTTGTTTCAAATCAACCATCTCTTCCTCTCTGCCTCCCTCCCCCACCTCTTTGTTTTTTCTTTTCAGGACTCAATTAGCTTCTCTCCTAGTTTCCTAGCACTTCCAAAGAAAGGCCCTAGAGTGCATGTGTTTGTATGTATGTAGATTGTATGTGGTACATGCCAAACAATTGACTTCCCCGATTGGAAACTTCAGTATGAAAAGAAACGTCTGACTCTTAGGTGAAATGCGATCCTTACTGTGGCTGTAAACTTTAAACTCAATTTATTACGTCGGAGAGGTTTTTGGACAAACCTGTAAGGAAATTGTATTACACAATCATTGTTTTCTAAAGGACAGATTACAGGGAAGGAAAATTGATCTCACAGCTGCATTTGATTTGGTAAAGTAACTAGGAGAGGAAAAAAAGCCAAGGCAAGGCTCTTTTTAAGAGCACAACATGTTTAACTGTAAAAGGGTTTCTCCGAATACCTCATCGTCATATGCTATCACTGGCTTAGCCAAGGCACTTACAGATCATATATGTATCATTTCCAAAAATGGATAAGTAAACTCATTAGGCTGCTAAGACGAAGAGTAAGTGCTTTGCTATAAAAGACACATTTTACAGTCATGAACAGGATTCCTCGAGACCAAAAAACCCAACTACAGATGCATCTGCTGTAATTACAGTTCAAGACTCCATGAAAGCAGGAAAAGTAAGGAATGTTAGAGCCAAAATGGACTGGATCTTTGAGATACTCTAGCCTGGCTCAGCCATTTTGGTTTTTACAGATGTGGAAACTGAGGACCAGATGGAGCAAACCAAAGTACTGGTTACAAGGAAGGTTGGGACTAGCCTCCTGGTTTTTTGATACACCCAGGATGCCACATGGCTTCTCAAGGAAGAGTTAAATTTCCTAATTTATTCTTAGCATTTACTAGCTCAAGCCATTTACTGGATGTTTGTTGCCAGTTTTAGGACTGCCAAGGGTGAATCTGTATGTCAGAGTATAGGAGGATCCTCAGACAACCAGAAATTTTATTCTTTTGCTTTGGAATATCTAAATAGAAGGCTTACAATGAATATTATTGCAGGGTTTTTTTCCATTTACTTATTGCAGGATTCTTTTTATACTTCTAAAGAATTTTTATCAACTCTGAATATGGGAGGAAGTGTACTATAATAGAGAGAATACTAGATTTGGGGGCAAAGGATTCCAATCCTGGGTCTGTCATTTCCTACCTATATGAATCACTTTTCTTCTCTCTGGATCTCAGTTTCCTCATCTGTAAAATGAGACTCAGGAGAGTGACTTCTAGGATCTCTTCTAGCTCTAAGCCATAATCCTACAATCCTGTGGCTCCTCCCAATCACTAAGAAAAGGCAAATGTTCAACTGAGCAGCATTGGGGCTGGTGTAACTTGTGCCTGGGATTGTGTCTGCACTCAGACTACAAGACTGAGTCTTCAGCACTTATGAGACTTTAGTCATGGACCAGGGCGAGCAATCTATTCAGAGAGGAGATGTCGTATTGTCTTTTTAAAGGGAATCTTAACAGCATTTGCCAGTTCTTCCTGCAGTCTCTTGCATCTCCCTGCTTTTGGGCTGGCAAAAGAGGAAAGATGTACACATATGGAAAGCTTGAACCAAACTAGGCATCAGGAAGGGAAAAAAAGGAATCAACACTGGAAGGTATTGTGTCTATACCTCTTACCTCTAAAATATTAAACTCTGGGAACCCTTTGGATTTGGAATTGAGACCAATCTAGGAAACTAACCAATAAAGGGTCTTATTCCCTGCCTTTGAAAGTTCTCAGCTTGGATGAAGGATGGGATAAGAAGTAAGAAGTCAAAGTTATTCCATGTTGCATATATCCAGCAATGGAGGTGAGGGGCAGAAATCCATGGGGGTGAAAGTTTCCAGTTGATCTCTGGTTTTGAAGTGGCAGAACTTTAAAAAGTTTATGCCTTTGAAACAAACAGGAGAAAGGCTTGACATTTTCTAGGGTTAATTAAAATGAAGCAAATCCACCATTTCCACTCCCCTCTCTCTCCTATCAGGTCTTCCATAGCTCTCCCCCAAATTTTGTGCTATAAAGCACAGCTAGAAGAAAATCTCCCCTGACTCAGAGGGGAGGGAGGGAACATTCTGATTCCTGCTGCAAGGTCTATGTTCCTCATCTACTTGAATGGGAGACATCAGAAAAATAGTTGTGGAGGAATGAAATGATTGAAAAGCTATTTGTAAATATTAAAAAAAAACATGCAAAACACAAAACACCAAAAAAGGCAAAATAACTGTGTTTAGCTTTAACTCCATGCTTCTTACCAGGAAAAGAGTGAATATGTCTACTTATCACTTTATTATTTTCTAAGGAAATGAGTCTAGAAAATGATTTCTCTGCCATGTTGCATTATTATCATCTCTTATATTTATATAATGTATCTATGTAAATTATTTCTCTTGACACTCATAACACTCCTGTGAGTTTGGCTGGGCAAGTATTATGATTTCCATTTTGCTGATGAGGAAAACTGCAGCTCAGTATGTTTAGGTGACTTTCCTGAATTCACACAAGATTAATTGGCAAAACAAAGCACCTGATCAAAATATTCTGTCTTGAAGTCAAAATTTTTCCAGGATTATACTAAATATACTGGCTATTAGGTATAAGGAGATGGGTGGAAGTGGTTTTACCTCCTTCCACATTCAGGCATCTGACTGTATCATTTTGAATATATCATTAGTATCTTTCTAGATAAAAAAGGAAAAGGGTACATCTTATATTTTCTCCTTCCTCCCTTTTCTCTTTCTTCTCCTTCCTTCTTTCCTTCCTTTCTTCCTTCCTTCCTTCCTTCTTTCCTTCCTTCCTTCCTTCTTTCCTTCCTTCC
>NC_058135.1:117919584-117938256 GCF_016433145.1 Gracilinanus agilis | reverse complement strand
AAATTCTGCCTTTTAAACTATTATTTTCTTGCCAGATCTCTTCCATCTTTCTCATGATCTCAGATTTGAACTCTTCAAGATCTTATGACCCATTTTCATTTTTTTGGGAAGGTTTGGATGTCTCTGTTTGTCCTCCTCTGTTTTCTAGTTTTTTTTTGTGTGCAAAAGTTATCAAGTGTTAGAGTTTTTATCTTTGTCTTCTTGTTAATTTTTGGGCTTTGCTTAGCATCATTGTGCTTTATCCACCAGAAATCTGAATAAGGCAATCTGGTTCTCTTTGTATCGAGTTAGGAAGCAGTTTTTGCCTGAGGCTACTTTGTGAGTCTCCTGGTTTCTCTGGGGACCCTCCTGGGTTCACTGGTCTGTTTTCAGGGTTGAGCCTCCATGTTCCTAGCCAGGTGCCTAGAGCCCAGAACTTGGCCCATGTTTGCTCCTCTACCTGAGGTTTTCCCTCTGAGTCTGAGCATGCTGGGCACTGCTGCTGCCTCTCTCAGCCCCACTCCCGTGTCTAAGGTCTGAGTTTTCCAGCCACCTGGGGATTCAGGTCTTTCTGCTCTCAGGGTCAAGCTCCTAGGCATGCCATTTAGCTGCCAATGAGCTAGATTTTGTGCCCCTGCTGGCTCTAACTCTGGAGCGCAGCCTCTGCCTCTGGTACTGTGGGTGAGGTGGGAGAGGGGTGACCAGTTTGTGTTTTGATGGGAGCTATTTCCCCCCCTTATAGCGTGGAAGTGCCCAAATCCCAGGTACCTTCGATACTGCGCCCTATTGTATGGCCCCTTCTTTCATCTGGATTTTGTTCTGTTGTCCTTTGGAGGTATGCTATATCTGTTTGTAAGGAAAGAAAGTCACCCTACCTCTACTCTGTCACCATCTAAAGCAGAAGTCCTCACTTAAGCTGTGGGAATTTTTAAGAAAAGTTCTGAGAAGGAGATCTTTGACTGCTATTTAGTCCTTACATTTATCACCTTTCAACATGTCAGTTTTTTTCTTTGACCTTTACTTTTCTTGGTGAACTCTTTCCCTTTCATTATGACTTCATCTTTGTTGAAGCCAGGTCCAGTTTCTTTTCCAGTCTGGAAGTTGTATCACATTAAGGTCCCAATAAGCTTGAATTCTAGTCCCCTTCTCTGTACTCCTGTGTGAAGTAAAGCTGAAGATGCTGTAAGAATATAGTCATTAACAGATGAGCTTCCTTCAGTGAGGTTTTGCTTTCATTGGATAAAGGAGTGGTATAATTACAGAGAAGACATTCTTTGCTCATCAAGCAGAACCCTAGATGACTGAAATTTTTTATAAATATCTCCATGCTGGGGCATCCTTTGAACACCCTGGACCAAATCCACTTAACTTTCTCTATGTCTTTTTTTGGACTTGACTTGGGATTTCATTGACTGTGGGGAAATCCTGTGAGGAACTTTCTCTTCCAAGGTAGCTCAACATCTTAAATAGCCTTAAAGAGTTGCCTGGGGGCAGAGGGAGCACTAAGACTTGAAATGATTTGCTCAGAGTAACATAGCTAATATGTTTCAAAGTTGAAACTCAAATTTAAGTCTTCTTAATTTTGAGACCAGCTCTCTGTCCACTATTCCATACTGCCTCTTCCTTGGCATGAGAACCATTTATCTGTAAAATGGAATAAATAGGATTATAGTTTTGAAAGAAGAGGGATCTTAGAAGCTGTCTTGTTGAAGCTTCTGATTTTACAGATAAAGAAACTGAAGTCCAGAGAAGTTAATTGATTTGTTCAAAGTCACACTGGCAGTAACTGAAAGAGGCAAGATGTGAACTTAGCCCCTTTGCTTCCAAAGTCAATGCTGGTTACATTGTTCCATACCAAAGTTTTACATGAGATATAGGTACATGTCAACTCAGAGAGTCCTTATCTCAATTCCTACTGTCTTGGACAGGTCAATTCCCCAAGCAAAATCGCAACTTTTTTCCTTGCCTCCAGAATTGTAGGGGCTACTCCTGAGGGGCAGTGTAGTGATTCTTCTAAGCTATCAGCTTGACTCTTCATTTCATGTGTTTTCTCCAGTAGAAATCACTCATTAGTATTTCCCTCTTGCCGGTAATACCTTTCAGGGATTTATCATTCCAGTATCCCTTAACCAATGATATCAATTTTTAACAAAGGTATTATTCCCTGAGAAGATTTAAGGGAGCCAAGATAGTGGAGTAGAGAAGCTATCAGTCAAGCTCTCCTTATATTCCTTTCCAAACAACTGAAAAATAGCTACTCAAATTGAATTGTGGAGTGGCAGAGTCAACAAAAGGTCAGAGTGAAATATTTTTACTGATCAACACAACAATGGAAGTCAGAAAGAGAGATCTGTGACATGGAGGAAGACACTGGCCCAGAGCCCAGAGCCCACATAGATAAAACACCAGAGGTGGGACTAGGTGAAGGTGACAGAAGGAGTAGCAGCTTCAGAAACTCTCAAGGTGGAGATAAATGGTAAGGGGACCTTGGCATTGGTCAGAAAGAGATTATGGGGATCAGAGGACCCCTGTGCTAGTTCTAGATGTTGGACCAGATGCTGTTTGGCAGCTTCATTGCTTATATACAACTTCTGGGTTATGTTTCAAGAGTAGAGAGGATCATTTTCAGGCTAGAGGCAGTAGACTGAGGGATAGTATCAGTATCACTTCTGATCCCAAGGAATTAGGAACTCAGAGGAATAGTATTATTTCTTGTCCCAAGGGAGAGGAGCCCTAAAGGATAGTACTGATTGCAATTTCAATGGAGCAAGGGCCCTTCATTAGTAAAGACCAAAGTATAGATCAAGAGAGCAATCATCACATGTCCCACCAGTCACACCACTTTGGAAGTACCAAAAATTTACCAAAGGCAAGTACAATCTCTGAGAATAGCACTTTGAAATTTGAGCTTGAGACAGGACTCCCAACCCCAATTCAGGGAAGAGAGCCAAAATTTAAAGATAAACTTTAAATCAGGAAATAGGGCAGAAAAATGAGCAAACAGAAAAGGAACCCAATCACAAAAAAGATACTGTGATGACAAAGAGAATTAAGACACAAATTCATTCAACAATGAAGTCAAAACAGCTATTAGCAAAGGCTCAAAGAGAAGTATAAACTGGACACAAGTCCAACAAGAATTCCTAGAAGAGCTAAAAATATTTTCAAAATAAAATAAGAATAGTAGAGGAAAAATTAAGTAAAAATGCAAGCAAAGGAAGACAACTATGAAAAGACAATTAATAGCTTGGTAAAAGGCACAAGAATGATGGAGAAAATAAGTCCTTAAAAACAGAATTGGCTATATAAAAATGATATAAAACTTTACTGATTAGAATAACTCCTTAAAAATCAGAACTAGCAAAATGGAAAAAGAGATAAAATTTCACTGAAGAAAATAATTTCTTAAAAATTTGAATTGAGCAAGTGGTAGCTAATGACTGTAAAATAACAAGAAACAATCAAACAAAGTTAAAAGAATGAAGAAAATAGAATAAAAAGTAAAATATCTCAGTGGAAAAATAACTGATCTAGAAAATACATTGAGAAGAGATAATGCAAGAATTTTTGGATTCGTTGTGTAAAGAACTAAATTTAGGGTTTGAATAAATATATGGAAATTCTAAATTAATATTGTGGTCGATGATTCAAAAACATTATAGCTCATGTCAAAATGACTTTTAGTAGCTTTTTTTTACAAAGAGGTGGAAAGAGTGAAAGTAGAGAAATACAAAAAGAAGGTAAAGAAGATATCTGGCCTATCACACTAAATATTGCTCTGGTGCTTGGCTCAGCCATGGAAGGGCTTGTTAATTCTTGACTAGAGGACTGGTGTTCCACCTATGTGGCCTCCTCCAAGAGGGGAAGGCATCTCTGGAACTAATCTCTCTCCAGAAGCCAGGAAAAGAAGGCCAGCTACTTACTCACCCAAGAAACAGTCCAAGAGCCAAGGTACCTAGTTGAAGCTGAGGTCCAAGTCTAAAGCTGTAGCTCCAAACCACAGTCCCAGTCCAAGATCCTCAAAGCTCCAGATTCAGACCAAAGAAGACTTCAGCCAAAGAAGTTCAGGACTTTTTATAGTCACTTCTTTTTCCTTTCCCTCTTTACAGGAGCCAATCACAGTTTCCAAATTTCCTACCACTGCTGGGGGGCTGGGGGAGGTAGTGTCTTCTCATGCTCTGAAAGTGTCCACTCTTATGAAAGGTTTCACAAATTTCTGATTGATTGGGTTAAAAGGGTGGAGCTCTCCAAGTAAGTGACTTGTGAATTCTCCTACTTTTTCAAGTAAGTGACTTGTGAATTATCTTACTTGATGGCTAATAAAATATTAAATAGGGATTAAATATGAGTTAAGTATGGGTTAAGTAGATTGATTAAAAATAGACAAAGAGAATAAAGAATTCCCTTTCACAGTTGAAAGCCATGATCAAAGAAAGAGGCTATACATCACATTTCAAGAAATTATCATGGAAAACTGCCCCAACATCTTAGAACCAAGGAGTAAAATAGATGTTGAAATAATCCATTGATCACCAACTGAAAGAGATCTCAAAATGAAAATGTCGCGGATTATTATAGATAAATTCTAGAGCTCCCAGGCCAAAGAGACAATACTTTAAATAGCAAGAAAGGAACCACTCAAATATTGTGGAACCATAGTTAGGATCACACAAGATTTTTAAAGAGGAGGGGAGGGCTTAGAATATGATATTCCAGAAGGCAAAAGAGTTGGGATTGCAACCAAGAATAGCTTTCCCAATAAAATTGAGTATAAGCCTCCAAAGTAAAAAAAAAGGATATTTAATGAAATGGAGAATTTTTGAGCATTCCTCATGAAAAGACCAGAGCTGAATAGAGAATCTAACTTTCAAATAAAAAACTCAAGAGAAACATAAAAAGGCAAATAGGAAAGAGAAGTCATAAGGGCCTCAGTAAGATTAAACTGTGTACCTTTCTAGATGGCAAAATGATAACTGTATCTTCCAAGCACTTTATCATTGTTAGAAGGATTCTACATAGAATAAAGATGCAGGAGTGAATCAATTATGGTGGAATGATATAAAAAATAGATGGTAAAAAAGTGATGTCCTGGGAGAATGGAGAAGAAAGAGAAATAATAGGAAAAATGATTTCACATAATGAAGTAAGTGGAGGAGAAAATGGGGAGGAGTAACGCTCACTTCTAAATTGATTAAAAAGGGAAACTTTATGCTGTATACATACTCATTTGGTAATAGAAATCTATGTTGCCCAACAGGAAAGTAGGAGAATGAGATAATAGAAAGGGTGGGGGAGTGATAAAAGGCAGAGTAGATAAAAGAAGGTAGTGATCAGAAGCAAAACAAACTTTAGAGGTGTAAAAGATGGGGCACCAGGGATGTTAAAATGTTACCTAAATGGTTTGTGGGTACACACACTGGGTTGAAGGAGAGACAGGACCAACCAGGATAGGGTGACCAAGGTTCACTACTAAGTTGGTAACTGTCAAGAATGGCAGTTGGCCAACGGTCACCCAGCTCATCAGTAGGCCAGAGTCTATGGAACCAGCAGGCAAGGTAGAGGTTTTTAACAGTTTAATTGTGAGTAACTAAATAAAAGATGGGATAGGGGATTCTACACTTAAAACCAAAAGGGCAAACCACTGGGGCAAGGGGAGGACTTTGACTACTCTAATCTAATTGACCTAGGCCAGGCAGGGCCCAAAGGAGCAGTACTGGAGTCACTGGGAAGGCTGCTTCAAACAGGGTTACGGCCAGGTTTGGCCAGCACAGCTAAAGGGCCTGAGGGTGGCTTTGGGGCTCACGGTTATCCAAGGATGATCACAGGATGCCAAGAGCCAAGGTGATCCAAGGTACCCAACTAGAGAGAGTGTGCTTGAGATGCTGTCCACCAGATCCCAAACTCCTTCTCCACTTGGAGCAGCTCTGCAGGTCTTGTCCACTTACTGAAAGCCACCACCACTCAGGATCCCAGGGAATCTGGATGCAGGGTTTCCTTAACTCTGAGATCTCCAAGGGCTAGCAAAGTTTGTGCCAACCCCTAATGGAGTCTCTCCCAGAGCACAAGCCCTACTTCCTGCTCCTTCATTCCATCTTGGAATCCTCCAGCCCTTCCTGCTAGGTCCAACACTAATACTTAATTAATTACTAAATAAACCCTTACAACAGAGGAGAAACAGTATGAAGAGAGAGAGAAACATAAACAGAAATAAATAGAAGAGAGGGAAATGCACTGTAAGAAATCATAACTTGACTGAGAATGGGATGATCTCACCAATATAAAAGAAGTGGGTAGCAGAATGGGTTAGAAAAACAGAATCCAACATTAAAAAAAAGAAGAACCAAACTGGGAAGACTTATATGAACTGATACAAAGTGAAATAGCAGAATCAGGAGGACATTGTACACACTAACATCTATATGACAAGGATGATCAACTTTGAAAAACTTAGCTACTCTGATCAAGACAATAATACAAAACAGTTCCAAAGGATCTATGATGAAATAACTATCCACTTTGAGAAAGAGAACTTATAAACTCTGAATGCAGATAAGCATGCTTTTTTTTACTCTCCTTTTTCTTTTTTAAATTTTTTTCTTTTGCAATGACTATTATGGAAATATATTTAGCATGACTTTACATGTATAATTTTAATAATAAAAATAAAAACTTTTACTTTCTGCCTTAGAATTGATACTAAATATAGGTTCCAAGGCAGAAGAGAGGTAAAAGGTTAAGAAACTGGGGTTAAGTGACTTGTTTACAGTCAAACAGCTAGGAAGTTTCTGAGGTTAGATTTGAACACAGGATATTGGGTCTCCAAGATTGACTCTCTATCCACTGAGTCACTGAGCAGCTCCTTAAAATTTTTTTCACATGTATAATTGACATCAAATCCTTACCTTCTTAAGGTGGGTGAATAGGTGGGCAGGAGAGAGAGAATTTGCAAATCAAAATAAAAAATAATTTTTTTACATGTAGTTGGGAACATTTTAATAAAATACGAATATGTTTAAAAATAAGATAGAACAAGAACAGAAATACAAAATGTTCTTTTTAACAAAAGACATGCTCTCTTCCATACCACTTTGGACCCTGGGCTGAGTTCTGACTTAAAGCATTTGCTACTAAGCATTCACCTCACCAACTTCACTTCCAAATGGAGAGAGAGTTGATGAATGAAGTTGTTCTAGAAAGCAGCATCTTGGCTACTAGATCTGATTCATTGATGAACTTAGTCTCACAAGTTGTTCCTCAGGGCTTCAGTGGAGGCAAACTGTGGCATGGATTCCTGTTCCTGGACTTCTGGCAACTTTTTTGGCATTATGAAGCTCATGAGGTTGCAGTGTAATCTAGTCTATTTTCAATACTCTTGCATCCAAGGCACGAAAGAACAGACTTAATAGGGACAGAAGCAAAACACTCATGATTTAATGTCAACCTGGGTGGGGTGAGAGCACTTGGTGGTTTATAAGTGCTTACTGTCCAACAGCCCCATGAATTGAATACAGAGCAAGTATTCAACATCATCCCCAAGAGATGAGAGGACTGAAGAACAGAGAGGTAATATGTCTTGTCCATGGTCACATAGCTAGTAAGTGTCAGGGCTTTGGATAGAGCTTATGGATATTCTCCTTTTGGGTAAGCTACTGCTAGGTCCTTCTACACAATTTGATTTAGTCCTGAGTTTAAGAGGGCTCAGCCCAAGCACCTCATTGTGTGAATTCTCCAAATTCCTTCCCATTGGACTAGAAATCTTTTTGCCTTTAGGCCACCTGGAAATATTCCAGAAACTGCTTTTCCTTCTGCCTTTTAAAAACCTATAGTTTAACATCAGCTTGTCTTATCCAGAAGGAATTTTATATCTTTCAGTGAAAATAAAAAAAGGAATTATACTTTTTTTTTCAAACCTCAAAAATGATGTGGTTAGGCTTTGAGAAGGTTTAGGTCAATTCTTATTTTTCTGAGGCAGTTTTCCCATTATTCACTTGTTAAAAATCCTTTTAATGAAATAATTGGAATGATTTTATCCACCGAGAAATCTATGCTCTGGGAGCCAGGAATTTCTAGTTCCCAGGGAATATACTTGGTGAGTCCAATTCTCCCAACCATAGTGAAGATGGGAAAGTAGTCATAAGACATGGCCTTGAATTCCTGCTTGGCCACTTATTAGCTCTGTGATCTTGGAAAAGTCAATTCATTTCTCTTGACTTAATTTCCCTCATTTGTTAAGTAAGAGGATTGGATGAAATTATTACTAAGTTCTCTTCAAGCTTTGACATTCTGTGGTTCCATGATTAGGAACCTTCTGTCCTCTGTTCTTGGCTTCGTTTGAAGCATGAGAGTGTCGTTCGTACTTTGTGTGGTCCCTAAAGGGGACGTGACCAGGTCTTCTCTGCTGGGTACATACAAATACTACTTCTCACCTAGAATACAGTTCTGTTTCATATGCTCCCAAGTAATCATTTATTATAGTACCTTCTAACGTATTGTCAGTTTTAAGATGAAGCTTCTGATCCTTTTCCAGTAAAACATCAGTCATGAGTGGTGATTTGAGTTTATGTGATCCAAATTATCATGAGAGGTAACATTGCATGATAGAACACTGACATTAGAGTCAGGAAACCTTAGATTTGAATCACACCTTAAACATATATCAGCTCTGTGACCATGGGTAAGTCTCTTCATCCCTCAGATCCTTGGTTTCTTGTTCTATCAAATGGGGAAGACAATAATTGCCTTAAAGAATTGTCAGGAGGTTCAAATGAGAGGATGTACATGTTTAGAAAATTTTAGAAGACTTTATGAATGCCAGCTATTGTGATTATTTATCCAGAACACCTGATGACATACATCATGAGATACTTTAGTGGAATAAAGCATGTAGTCTCATTAAGAACAGAACAGGGTAGACTTAAGTTGTTTACCCATTCTAAATTTATCTCTGCATAGGGTGTGAGATGTTGATCTAGACCTAATCTCTCCCATACTGTTTTCCAATTTTCCCAGCAGTTTTTGTCAAAGTGCGTTCTTGTCCCAAAAGCTGGGATCTTTGGGTTTATTGTACACTATCTTGCTGAGGACATTTATCCCAAGTCTATTCCATTGATCCTCTCTTCTGTCTCTTAGAACACATTGTTTTGATGACCACCGCTTTATAGTACAATTTAACATCTGGTACTGCTAGACTTCCATCCTTCACATTTTTTTTTTCATTATCTCCCTTGATATTCTTGATTTTTTGTTCTTCCAAATGAACTTTGTTATAATTTTTTTCTAATCCAATAAAAAACTTTCTTGGTAGTTTGATAGGTATGATGCTGCATAAGTAGATTAATTTGGGTAGGATTGTCATTTTTCATCTGTTAACTCATCCTATCCATGAGCAATTAATGATTTTCCAATTATTTAGATCTAGTTTTTTTAAAACCCTTACCTTCTGTCTTAGAGTCGATATTGTATATTGGCTCTAAGGCAGAAGAGTGGCAAGGGTAGGCAATGGGGGTCAAGTGACTTGCCCAGGGTCACACAGCTGGGAAGTGTCTGAGGCCAGATTTGAACCTGGGACCTCCCGTCTCTAGGTCTGGCTCTCAATCCACTGAGCTACCCAGCTGCCCCCTAGATCTAGTTTTAATTGTGTGGAAAGTGTTTTGTAATTGTGTTCATATAATTCCTGGGTTTGTCTTGGCAAATATATTCCTAAATATTTTATATTGTCTAGGGTGATTTTAAATGGAATTTCTCTTTCTAACTCTTGTTGCTGAATTGTGTTGGAAATATATAGAAATATATGATTTATCTGGGTTTCTTTTGTATCCTGTGACTTTGCTAAAGCTGTTGATTATTTCCACTAGCTTTTTAATTGATTTTCTAGGATTCTTTAAGTAGATCGTCATATCATCTGCAAAGAGTGATAGCTTAGTCTCCTCATTGCCTATTTTAATCCCTTCAATTTCTTTTTCTTCTCTAATTGCTACTGCTAGTGTTTCTAATACAATGTTAAATAATAGAGGTGATAATAAGCATCCCTGTTTCACTCCTGATCTTATTGGGAAGGCGTTTAACTTATCCCCATTGCATATGATGTTTGTTGATGGTTTTAGGTATATACTGTTTATTATTTTTAGGAAAGGTCATTATATTCCTAAACTTTCTAGAGTTTTCAATAGGAATGAGTGTTTTATTTTGTCAAAGGCTTTTTTTTGCATCTATCGAGATGATCTTATGATTTCTATTGGTTTGGTTGTTGATATGGTTAATTATGTGTATGGTTTTCCTAATATTAAATCATCTTTGGATTCCTGGTATAAATTCCACCTGACCATAGTGTATAATCCTCATAAGTACTTGCTGGAGTCTTTTTTGCTAGTATTATTTTTAAAAAATCCATTTATTTTTTAAATTAATCCTCTGATGGTATCCTTTCCCTTACTTCTTCAGGATAAAGCTTGATTTTTAATGCCTGCCTACTTTCACCATGAGCCCCTTCATGTGCCTTGTGGGTGATCTCCTACCTCGGCTCTCTGAAGACTGTGGTATTTCATGGTTTACAGTCATATGATCCCAATAGAAGGATTTTGGTAGGAAAAAAAGATTGTTTTTTTTTTCTTCAAGGAGAAGCCTAGAGTCTTTGGGAGAATTGTGCAACTTTGAAACAGTAATAGTTAGCTTACCTCTTACTACTCAATTCTAGACCCAGTTCAGTGTCTATAAGTAGTGTCTTTTCAGCAAAGAAATAATGAGGGATGAATTCTATGGGTTGACCATCTGAATGTATGGTATAATCTGGGCTATAGCCATTCCTCATTCACTTAGTTTTTCCTCTGTGGACACTAAAGCCAAATCCATTTAAATGATTACAGGTATTGTTGAGGAGGCTCTGCAGTGTCCCAGGGCTTAAATTGATCGGAATAATGCCATCTCATAGACAGAAGCTCTCCTTCTGTACGTAATCCTTCTTTAGTTTGAGCTTTCTTTAAAAATGCCAAAAATAAATTTTCCTATAGTGTAAGCACTTCCAAGTGATGGTCTGCCTCATATTTTTGTCTGCATATTTCCTAGCACAGTGTCTTATATATAATAAATGCTAAGTAAATATTGAATAGAATTGAATAAATATATATTGATGGGGAAATTAATTATATGGAATGCTTAAAAATCTAGTTATTTTTGCTATGTTTATTGAGAACCAGAAGAGACAGGAGACTGAGATTGAAGATTTTTAAGAACTGCAGTTATTCTGAAAAGAGATACCTCCCAAAAGATATATATTTATTGAAAAGTACCTAGATGGGTTAGTGATAGAGAAAACCCACCTAGAAACCTTTCAGGACCAGTAAAGCACAAAGCCCTTGAGACAATAAGGCAATTAAGTTTATTTAGGTAATATGAGGTTAGGGAAAATGGCAGGTAAACTTCTCCTCTTCCTCCTCCTCTTGTTCTTACTTTTCTTGTTCTTCTTTCTCTTTTTCTTCAGCTAGTTATGAAAATATTTTTAAAAATCAATATTTCTAGGAAATTAGATAAGTACTTAGAAAGAGGCATGAAAAATAAAAGAACAATCAAATCTATATCTATAAGTTTATTTTTCATGACACAAGAAGAAAGATATAGCTTAAGATGTTCAAGAACACTGAACTTCTTTGTCAGAAATGGAAAAATGAGGATTGCAGATGTTTTCTTAAAATCTGTTCTTGAGCATAGTTGCATCCAAAGAAAGTAGATTTTGTGATTCAATTTCTGGGTGGTTTGAGGCATACATTTGGCATTGGAAAGACTTTGGCATACTGTAAGATGGACTTATGATAGAAATAAATATCTCCAGACCTCCTACAGCACCATATATTTGTCAGTACTGGCAACTGAAGAGATTCCCCCCAGGAACATATTACTTGGCTGTGAAAAGGGGTTAAAAGACTTGCCCAAGACACACAGAAAGTCACTGAATTATTAACAAGTTAAGAGTGGATATTTGATGTGTTGATGACTAAAATATGCATGATTTACCATTTGGATGAACTACAATACAATTTAGGGAAGACAAAGACAGGTAGGACTAGTAAATGACTTTAAAATAAATAATAATGACCCTAATTTTAAAATTTCCTTTTTTTGTGAGGAATATTCCCTGAAAAATTTTTTATGGATTTTTTTTGGTTTAAGGTGCTTTATTTTTAGACATTTAAAATATATTTTTAATCAGCAAAAGTCCTTCATCATTTTCTACCATCCAATCCTGCAACTGAGAAATAAATAAAAATAAAAGCTTTATTACAAATACATAAAGTCAAGCAAAATAAATTCTTCCATTGGTCATGTAGAAAAAAGTCTCTGACTCTGTCTCTGCTTCTCTCTGTCTCTGTCTCTCTGTCTCTCTGACTCTCTCTCTGTCTCTGTCTCTCTGTCTCTTTGTCTCTCTCTGTCTCTGTCTCTGTCTGTCTGTCTGTTTGTCTCCCCCAGCTTTTTTTTTACCACTTTGAGTTCTTCATCTCCCTATCAGGATTTGAGTAGCATGTTTTTCATCAAGAATCCTTGGGAATCATAATTGGTCATTTTGAGGATTTTTAATCCTCAAATTCTTAAGTCTTTCAAAGTTCTTTGTCTTTACAATATTGTCATTATATAAATTGTTCTGTTAGTTCTTACCACTGAACTCTTCAGTCGTTCATACAAGTCTTTTCAGGTTTCTCTGAAAGAATCTCTTGTATCATTTTTTACATGTTGATATTCTAATCCATACCATATCATACCATAACTTGTTCTTCCATTCTTCAATTGATGGAGATCTTCTTTCTCCTTTTTAATCTTTTGCTTTTACAAAAGAGTTATGCATTGGTTTTTATATCATTAGACTGTTTTGCTTAATACTAATCCCTTTCTTAATTTACTCTCCCATTTATTCTCTTTTCTCCTTTACCTCTTATGTATTTCTGTACCTGCCTCAGTTTGTGTGATTAGGTATGTATATTCTCCTCTCCTTTGAGTAGTTCAGATGAGAATGGGGTTCAAATGTTAGCTGCTCTACACACCCCTTTCTCCTTGTTTGTATATACTTCTACTCAACTATGTGAAATAATTTTCTCAAATCTTCTTCCCTCTTCCTCTTTCCCTCCCTCAGTTTATCCTTCAATCACCTCTCCAAATGTTTAACATTTTTTCCACTTTTAAGATTATTAATGCATAACAGAACCACTCACAGGTCTTTTGTCTAATTAGACTTCCTTTATGACCTCTGTTAATGTTAGAGTTGATAGGGTACATATATATCATGTTCTTATATTAGAATATAAGTTCTACTCATTTTTAGTCCTGTTCATTCATGTTTATCCTTTTAATGTTTCTCTTGACTCCTGTGTTTGTACTTTGGAGTTTCTACACAACTTTAATTCTTTCGTCAGGAATAATTGTAAGTCTTCTGTTTTATAAAAGATTCATTGATTCCTCTATTGGATTATAATCAGTTTTTCTGGGTAAATTATTCTTAGTTTAAATGTATGTTTTGCCTTCTATAATGTTGGATTCAACATTTATAGTAGTGGTTGCTAAATAGTATGTGATCTTGACTGTGACTCCTCAGTATTTGAACTATTTTATTTTTTCTGACTCCTCACAGGATTTTTCTTTAATATAGAAGTTCTGAATTTTGTCTATAATGATATTGGGAGTTTTAATTCTGAGGATTCTTTTAGGAGGTGGCAAGTGAATTTTCTGTTTTCACTTTGCTCTCTGGTTTTAAGAGATCTGGGCAGTTTTCTTTTATGATTTCTTAGAATATGATGTTTCTCTCTTTTTGGGGGGTGGTCATGACTTTCAGGTAGTACAATGATTCTTAAATTATTTTTCCTTGATATTTTTTCAGATCATTTGTTTTTGATATGTATCTTATACTTTTCCTCTAATTTTTCAATCTTTTGTCTATGTTTAAATAGTTCTTACTGTCTCATGGAGTTATTATTGTTCATTCTAATTTTTGGAAATTTTTTTTGTCTTGGCAAAGCTTTATATCTCTTGTGATAAGTTGATAATTCCTTTTCCATTTTTTCTCTTCCATAGCTTTCAGTACTTAAATTTTTTTCTCCTCTTGTACATTCATTGCATTTTAATTTGTGCTTAAATTATGCTTTTCTTTAAGACTGGGCTTGTAGATATTGTGGGGTCATTCTCTTATACCATGTTTGTGTCTTGAATAGTTTAACTCTGTCACCATGATAGCTTTTTTATGATGGTATTTTTTTTACTCATTCTTCTAGTATATTTGCTCATTCTTCTAGAATAATTCTTGAGTTCAGACTTTAGGCCCTATACACTTCTAGAGGGAATATCTGGGTTGGTTCTGCTACTGCTTTCTTGAATTATTAATGTTTTGTCATCCCAGGTTCTTAGGGATAGTTAAAGGTGGGGATGTGCAATCTTTCATACTTCCAAATTTATCTGACTCAGGATAAAGTCTGATTTCTGTGGTCTGAGTTCTACAACTTTCTGACCTGGATTTTGGTCTGAGCAACAGTTCTATGATTTTTAAAAAAAGTTAATTAATTAATTAGTTTGTTTTTATATTAAAATTCCCAAATACCTCTCTCCCTCCCTTTTCCGCAGTAGAGAAGGCACCATTTGACCATTTGACAAAAAGATATATGTATATGTATGTATGTATGTATGTATCTATCTATCTATCTATCTATCTATAACTGCATAACTATGTCTTGTTTGTTTCTACTCATCAATTCTTTTTCTGAAGATGGATACATAAGTCATTCTTCAAACAATATTTCTATTGTGGTATATAAAGTTCTCTTGGGTCTACTTGTTTTATTCTTCATAATTTCATGAAGGCCTTTCCATGATTTAAAAAAATTAACTTGTTCATTGTAGCTAATGGCATAGTAATATTCCATCAAAATCATATACCACAACTTGTTTAGCCATTCTTCAGGTGATGGGAATCCCCTCAACTTCTACTTCTTTGCCACTACAAAGAGAGCTGATGTAAATATTTTAGACTATATATGTTTGTTTCATTTTCTCCTGATCGCCACAGGAAATAAACCTAATAGTGATATTGCTGGTTCAAAAGGTATATATAGTTTTGTAATTCTGGGAAAAATTGCTTTCCAAAATGGTTAGATCAGTTCACAGTTCCATCAACAGTGGATTCATGTCCATATTTTTCCATATCTACTTCAACATTTGTCATTTTCCCCTTTTATCATTTTAGCTAATTTGATAGATGTGAGATGATTTCTCAGATTTGTTTTGATTTGCATTTCTCTAGTTTATAAAGATTTAGAACATTTTCATATAGTTATATATAACTTTGATTTCTTCATCCAAAAGTTGACTTTTTATATAGTCTTTAACCATTTATCAATTGGAGAATGGCTCTTAATCTTAAGAATTTCATAGAGTTTTCTATAAATTTTAGATATGGGATGTCTACCTGAGAAACTATATAGTTTTTCTTCCAATTTTCTAATTTCCTTCTAATCTTGGTTACATTAATTACTTGTTCAAAACTTTTTTTAATTTGTTGTATTCAAAATTATCCATTTTTTATTTCACAATGCTTTCTGTCTCTTGTTTATTCACAAATTCTTCTCTCCATACATTTGATAGGTAATATATTCCCTGTTCTTCTAATTTGCTTATATTTCCCTTTATGCCTATGTCATGTATCCATTTTGATCTTATCTTGGCAAATGGTGTAAGGTATGAACTTTCACCATTGAGAGTTTTAATGGAATGTTGTACTTAACCACTATTAGTCAGATGGAAACTCTTACTAGTTTAGAGTTATAGGACTGTGAATTTCCCCTTGCTCTGGTGTTCCTGCTCTGGTTATGCCTCTTCAAGCATTAGGCTAAGTTAGAAGCTGGAACTGAGACTTTCTTCTTCTTCTTTCTTCTTTCTTCTTTCTCCTCCTCCTCCTCCTTCCTCCTCCTCCTCCTTCCTCCTCCTCCTCCTTCTCCTTCAGGCCTGGCTTTCAATCCACTGAGCCACCCAGCTGCCCCCAACTGAGACATTTCTTAACTCTTGGGGTTGGAGCCACCTAGCCATTGTTTGCTTCTGAATTGTTCCTTGCTAGATACTGTAACATGCATGACTTTAAGTGGGGTGAACTACCTCACAGAATTCCACAGTACCCCCCAGAACTCCAGGAGAGGGGGCAGTTGGGGCAGTTAAGAATGTGGATATAAAAGCAAGACGCCCAGCTAGGCAAGGACACTCTTTGGGGGAGCTGGGTGGCTGGAGAGGATTTTACTTCTCTGCTAGCTTATCTCTGACCTTAGGGAGCAGGGTGATTATTTGCTGTTTTTTCCCTACAGGCTAAAACAGGCTGTGAGTGCTGTGAAAATGCCTATCAGCAGTATCAGGACTAATCTCTAAACAATATGGATCTACAATCAAGATTACCTTCACCAACTTAAACTTGATAACATTAGATTTAAGAGAAAGTTTAGTTTGTGAGGGAGTTAGAGGAATAAATTACTCAGAGGCATTCCCCTCTGGGGAATTGCTATTTCTAACAAATCCTGAAGATACTAAATAGTTTTACCTCATCCTCCATTCTAAAAATTATCCCTCTTTCCCTGTTTTCCTGAATTAATAAACCCCTTCCTTGTTAAGTTTGTGGGTTGTGTGAAGTTATATTTATAGGCTTTAACAACCCAATCCATACATTACCAAAACCAAATCTTCATCCAGGCAAGCCCTGAGCATAGCTGTGATCCAGAGGGCAAGTCATCCTGTGCACTTTATCTACCTGGGGTTTTGGGAATAATCTTCCTACAGTGGAAGCTGCTAATTTCTGGGGGATAATTACCTATTTGTCAGCCAATTTAGCCCTGAGATAGCCAAGTCTGAATAGCCTTCATTCTTGGTCAAAAAGGGTTTATGTTATAAGTATTATTCTGGGGCAACTGCTCAGGAAGGGGAGGAGAAAGAATTCTATCCACTCACTCCCCTCCCCCCTCTTTGTGCTAGCAGCTTGATCCTTGCTGTGACTCCATTATCAACCATTGCTAACTGGACCCATCTTTACAATACACAGCCTAAAACCCATGACCACTTTTTACCTTGGAATGCTACTCCTAGACATAGGTCCCATTCTCCTTCTCTACCAGATCTATGAACTAGAACTAGGTGGTGAGTTAACAGTTGGCATCTATTCCTGCACCTTAAGTTGAGTTTAGACTCTTCATTTGGATTTTGGATCTCTTCTCTCCCCGGAGCAGAGCCTTTCCCCATGCTGGAGTGATCCATCATATGCTCCTTGCCAGACCTCATCCCCAATGTCTCCAGACCTCTTTGTCTCTCTCCTTGATGACTTGGATTGGAAAAATGACTCACTGTGATTTTTCTCTTGAATTTCATCATCCTATGAAACAATTTCTAGACCTGATTGGAGGAGTTATAGGGGAGGATGAGGTTGCTTTATTTCTTGCTACTCTGTGAACACAAAATGGTTTGTTCTTGAATTTAGTTTTCTTCAAAAAATTTACTAGACTGGATCTTGCAAATAATCAGCAACTGCCATGGCTGTTGCTTATTTCTATCAAATCTTCTCTTGAAGAATATTTGTGAAATAAAGGAATGAAGCTTCTGGATTCTCTACAAGTTCCTCTCCTCATATATTTCTCTCTATTCTTTCCTTCTCCTAACTTTTCACTGAAATAAGAATGGGTAAAGTTTGCTGAAATACTGCTCAAAAAACCTGGGCTGGTTTGGCAAATTGCATTCTGTTGACTGGCTAAAGTCTTAGGAACTTTGCTGATGTGGCTTTTTCTTCCCCTATCAGGAACCTGGCCACTGTTAGGAATATTCTTATACTCTGAACTTTTTAATATAAATTGAGACTCCTAGACTAGGAGCACAGAGCACTTTTGTCCCCTTTCCTGATCATAGGCACCTAGCACTTTGAATAGAGTAAATGTCTACTGAATGGATTTTTCCCTGAACTCATAGGGCTAAGAGCTGGATATAAAATTGTACCTTTCAAGAAAACAGAAAAGACAAAAAAAATCTTGATGGTGCCATTAATCTATTCAATCCTACTGTTATAGTAATCAAAATCCAATGGATTCTGGCCTGTTAGTTGTTACCTTGACCTTTTCTTTCTAAAACACTAGGGAAAGGCTGCTTGGAGACAAATTGTCCAAATGTGAAAACTTTGGAAGATAATTTGATTAGTGCTTTAAAAATAAATTCCTGGTATGCATGGATCTCAGCAAGTAGATTGTTAAATCTTATGGGTTCCTAGAGATACTGTGTGACACAGTAGTTAGAGTGCTGGGTCTAAGTTAGGAGGACCTGAGTTCAAATTTGGTTTCAGACAATTACTAGCAGTGTGACTGAACAAGTTTCTTAACCTCGATTTGCCTCAGTTTTCTAATTGTAAAATGGAATAACAATAGCACTTACCTCTTAGGGTTGTTGTGAGAATTAAATGAGATAACATTAGTAAAGCACTTAGAATAGTGCCTAGTACATAGTACGAACTTAATAAATGCTTATTTTCTCCCTATCCCCTTCTTTCCTTTCTCCTTCTCTCTCCCTCCCTCCCTTCCTCCCTTTCTTTCTTCCTCCCTCCCTCCCTCTTTTCCTTCCTTCCTTCCTCCCTCCTTTCCTTCCTTCCTTCCTTCCTTCCTTCCTTCCTTCCTTCCTTCCTTCCTTCCTTCCTTCCTTCCTTCCTTCCTT
>NC_058135.1:117897479-117919528 GCF_016433145.1 Gracilinanus agilis | reverse complement strand
TATATATATATATATATATATATATATATATATATATATATATATATATATATATATATAGAGAGAGAGAGAGAGAGAGAGAGAGATTTTCCTGTAGCTCAGCTTAAAAAAATATTTTTAATGAAGTGGTATCTTTAACTAAGCCATGGCAGTCTGTCAGCTAATCACACAGTCCTCTTATCCCAGCTACAGAAAAGGTGTTTATGTGCCTGAAAAAAGCAAGCCTTTCCCTAAGAATACTTGGAGGTTGTACAGTCCTCATAATCTCTGCTTGTCTTAGGAACTAACCTCCCTCACCATAGTGGACTAAAGAGGAAATTGATGGTTTCAGTTCTTTGTACAAGTGACATTCCCATTGTTCAGCATCTTCTTTGCCTCTTCTTTCCTTCAGTATTCTGTCTGTGGAACCAAGCACCTTTTGAGCTCTTGTAGTTTTCCTGCTTCTACACAGGAGATGCCCATTTTTTTCCAATTTGTGATTGAGAACATGAACATTTCCATTTCAGAAAAATTGCTGATGTAATCTTTCATTATGGTATGTACCGCATAGACCTGCTGTGTGTTAAATGAATGAGAGAATGGAGTGGGGGAGAATGTAGCCAAGAATAAACAGATGGTGACCTTTCCTATGTTAGGCTCATCCATTTACTTTCATGTGACTGACTGATACATTTACCTTCTCATGGAGACCCTGACTTCTGATTTACTGGTGTCTCACTCTTCTAGGTGGGCCATTCCATGATTCAACCTGAAAATGACAGTAAAAAAAGATGGTACCCATATCTCAACCTGATGACTCCATTAAAAGCCTGGGATTTCCATTCTCCTATTGATGTACATCCTCTCTAGTGCACTGGGGATTGTATTCTCCAAATCTGTCCCTGAAAAATGCTGATATTGGAACATTTTGAAAGAGTGGCAGGGAATCAAAACATGCTATCTCAAACCTTAGATATTTCAGCAAATTATTTGGCAGTATTGCTTTCTTCAAGGGAATTTTGTATCTTTCACTCGTGTGTCTGCTTTACATAGGGAATTTGGCAATTGTACTTTTCCCTAAGTAACTTGAGTGTTGCTTTGATGAGGGTACCCCGTGACTCAGAAGCAGTCAGAGATGGGAACTTACATTTTATATATTTCAGCTAAATTGAGTCTATATATCAACACTGCATGCTGGACTTTGGACTTATGTTAAGTGGTTAGTCAGTCAATAAACATTTACAAAGACCTTCCTATGTTCCGGGTTCTTTGCAAAAACATACAAAGAAAGGTAGAAACAATGCCTATCTTCAAGGAGGTTAAATTTTCAAGATGAAGGCAAACCATAAGATATCTAGAGTCTTGATGGTGAATCTATGGCACCTGTAGTTGCCCATCAGAGCTCATTACTAAAAAGCCAGAGAGACTCAGGGCAGAGCTGTTGCCATTCCCCTCTCCATGCACCTGAGAACATTCCTCACTTCACCTGCCCCTCTGCCCAGCAGCCTAGTGGCAGCCGTTCTTCCCTCCCTTGTCTGGGGTAAGATGCTGGGGTGGGGTGGGGTGGGCTCACATGCCATGTGAGGAGCCAGTGCAGATGGCAACTTGTTGAGTCTGGGGTGAAGGTGATTCCCATGGTGGGGTTGGAGAGGAGCTAGTTTTGAGGGGAGCATAGCTCATGGCATGGCACATAGATGGAAGGGAGTGGAGTACTTGGGCCACTCTCTTCCCCATCTCCACACATGCCTCTCATCACCCACTCTCTGCCTAGCATACCAAGTGCTTCCTCCTTCCCCTGTCTGGGGTAAGAGGGTTTGGGGGGTGGGTCATGGCACTTGGTCTATGGGGAGGAGGTGGGCACAGCACTTGGTCTGAGGGGGTGGGATGGGGGTGGGACCTGGCACTCCATCTCTAAAAAGGTTTGCCATTACTGTACTAGAGTGTATACTGTTTTCTACCTTACAAATTGTTCTCCTACCCATCAGTAGATTGTAAGCAACTTGAGGGCAATTTTTTTGTCTTTTTAGTCCCAATACTTAATAAATGCCTATTTCTTTGAAAAAAAAGTATGTTTTGTCTAGAGTAGAAGAAAGCTAATCTGAGAGAGGAAGGGACTAGCAGTTGGAAGGATTGGGAAAAGATTATTGCAGAAGAGAGAATTTTAGTTGGATTTTGAAAGAAGCTGGAAGATCCAAGAGGCAAAGGTGAAGAGAAAAGCATTCTAGGCATGGGGTACAGCCAGTTAAAAGACTCAGAGTCCATTAGACTGGGAACTTATTGAGAGCTGGGACTGTTTTCTGCCTTTGTATCCCCAGTGCTTAGCGCAGGTCTTGGAACACATTTGGCAGTTAATAAATGCTTGTTGACTTGATGAGAAAGAAGGTAGAATGTCATGTTCAAGTGACAGCAAGCAGGTCAAAGTAGCTGGATTGTAGAAGTTCTTGGAGGGGAGTGAAGTGTAAAGACCCTGGAAAGATAGGAAGGGGTTAAGTTGAAAAGAGTTTTACATGCAAAATAAAAGACTTTATATTTGAGCCTGGAGATAACAGGTAGTTACTGGAATTTATTTAGTTGGAGATATGGAGGAATTATGGTTAGACCTGGGTTTTATCAGAATCACTGGAAGCTGTGGGAGGATGGATTGGAGGGATGAGAGACTAGTGGCAGCATGAATGATCAGAAGGCTATTGCAACAGTCTAGGTGAGAGCTGATGAGGGCATTAACTAGGACAGTGGAGGGTAATATAGGAGAGGTGTTGTAAAGGTAGAGATAAAACTCTACAATGGATTATAAATTTGAAGTTAATGAAAGTGACCAATTGATGACATGGAAGCATGAACCTGGTTTGGTGGGATGATGATTATGTCCTCAACAATTATAGGGAAATTTTGGAGGGAAAGATAATGAGCGCTGGCATCTATGTTTGAGATGCTTACAGGACATTCGGTTTGAGAAGTCCAAAAAGGCAATTGATGATTCGAGTCTGGGGTTCAGGAGAACTAAGGCTGGATATATAGATCCTGGCATCATTTGCATAGATAATTCTTGCACCCAAAGAAGCTGTTATGCTCACTAAGTGAGAGAGTATATAAGGGAAAGAGAAGAAAGATCAGGCCAGAGCCTTGGGGAACAGCCATAGTGTACATGGGCAGCTAAGTGGTGTAGTGGCTATCCAACTACTGGGCTTGGAATCAGAAATGAGTTCAAATCTGGCCTCCGATACTTACTAGCTATATGACTCTGCACAAGTTACTTAACCCTGTTTGCCTCAGTTTCCTCATCTGTACAATGAGCTGGAGAAGGAAATGGTGAACCACTCCAGTATCTTTGAGAAGAAAACCCCAAATGGGGTCACAAAGAGTTGGACATGACTGAACAACAGCATAGATGAAGTCAGAGCAAAGAAGCCAATTGGAGCAGAAGGTAGGAGGCAAACCAGTAGAGAACAGGGTCGTGAAAAACCTCAGGAAGAGTATAAAGAGGAGAAGATGATCAGCAATGCCAAATATTGCAAAGGTCAAGAAGGATGCCTGAGAAAAGGCTATTAGATTTGGCAATTAAGATATTATTGGGAACATTGGAGAGGCCTTCTATGGAACATCTGTTGGACTGATCATTCTTCTAAGCCTGGGACTTGGGAGTCATCTTCTGTTTTTCCTTCTTTCTCACTCATAGCCAAATCAACCGCCAAAACTTCTTTCCCAGCTCGATTCCCTTTTTTCTACTCACCCATCATCACCTCTCTTGCCTTAGGAAGCAATAGCCATAAAATTTATATTATTTAAACACTTGCTGCTCTCTTGCTCAAGAAGCTTTGGTGGCTCCTGATTGCCTTTGTTTAATTTACAAATTCCTCTTTTGGCCATCTGATGCCCTTCATGGTTTTTCTGGCTTCATTTGGTATTTCTGGAATGGACACACATCATTCCCAATCATGTGCTCTCTGTCCTACTCAGCCTGGTCCACTTCACAGTCTCTTTAAACCATATTCCTTCCAGTCTTGTTGTCTTTGCAAAGGATGTCTCCATGCCTAGAATAATTTCTTTCTTTTTCTCCATTTCATGGACCTCTTTCTTCCCTTTAAGGTTGAGCTAAAAAGTACCATCTCATCTCTAGCAAAGGGCCTTCTCTCCCCAGTTTTATGTGCCCTTTGAAATCTTATAAAATATTTTATCTTTACTTATCTGTATACATATTATTTCTTCCAGAAGAAAGTAAGCTCCTTGAGGGAGGACAGAGACTGCTCCATTGTTTGTCTTTGGTTCCCCCATACATACCGAGCACAGGGCCTGACACATAGTAGACTTAAGAAATACTTGTTACACTCGATTGAATTGATCCCTTCCTTGATGCTGATGAATGGGAAGGTAGAAGAAACGGTTATATTCCTTTGAACATTTATGTATTTATTGAGCTACCATTTACCTCAGTGCCCCTGGGAGGATTTAGGTTTAGATTTGATCTTGGAGAGAATAATGGTTATGTCTGAGGTCTCGGTTCATCACCCACGAGGGACCTATATTTCTTTCACGTGTTCTTATAAATCTTTCAGCTAAATCAGTGCCTCAAGTGCAAAATCCAGCATCTGAGATCTGGAATGCTCTTAGGGGACAGGGTTCTATAAACTGATGTCTGCTTTACGGTGATATTTGGTACTCTATGAAACCTTCCACCCATGATACATTTATTTCCTTTAATGCGCAGCCACAAACAATGGGAACAGATCTATATAATACCCTAATATATGAAGAGCGATATCTGGGCCAAAGTATCCCCAGGCAACTTTAGCATCGAAACAAATATGGTGTGACAAAATGAAAAGATTATATCATGTCAATTCAATCCAACAAGCATTTGTTATTATTCTCTACTACGTTCCAGGCATTGTGCTAGATGTTGGTGTCACAATTTTATTCAGTTCAGTTCAAGAAATTGTTGTTACTCCTTCCTACATTCAAAGCGCTTAGTATGCAAAGACAAAAAAAAAAAAAAGCAGTCCCCGCTCTCAAGTTGCCTATAGGAATGCATGATTGAGTAAAAAAGGAGTAGGAGGGAATGGTTTGTGGGGGGAGTAGAATTTAGATCCCCCAGATTTGGGGAGGGCAGGGAAATTGAGCATGAGAACAGCCTTCACGGGCTGGCACTACTCCTCTCACAGTATATTGCCTGTAAAGGTCACTTGTGAGATTGTGAGGTTGCCCAGGCTGAGTGTTTTGGAGAAAACACCCATCAGATGTCTTGTCTCCCAGATGTGGTAACCGCCAGGATTCTCCACATGGGACAAAATCATCAAAGAATGGTATGAGTGAATCCAGAGGCTATAGTGTGAATGAAATCACAGTATGTGTATGATTCTATTATAATGTGTACCTGCGTATTCTGCAATTCTGATTATTTCTTATTTTTTACTTTTGTTTATCAAACCAAGAATATTGGCATAATTAAGAACCAAATTAATTTTTTTATGCCAAAACATAGGTAAGCTGCCTAAAGGAAGATGCAGAAAATTTCAGCAAAGAATAACCAACTTGTCCTTTAGAATCAAACTAGGATCTTGAAAATTCAAATTCAGTCAACATCAAATAATTTTTTGTTAATTTATATATATTTTTAACCCTTTCCTTCCATCTTAGAAGCAATACTATATAGTGGTTCCAAGGCAGGAGAGCAGTAAGGACTAAGCAATGGGGTTTAAGTGACTAGCTCAGGGTCACATAGCTGGAAAGTGTCTGAGGCCACATTTGAACCCAGGACCTCCCTCCCATCTCTAGGTCTGTCTCTCAATCCACCGAACCACCCAATTGCCCCCTGATATTAAATATTTGATTTGAACCCCTCAATTGAATGGCACAGTATACATGATTAGTGTAATGGAAAGTACCAGTGAAAATTGTAGTGCTCAAAACTGATTCCTGAGCAATTTGGATTTTTAAAATAGAAATGAAATGCAAGGATACAGAGTTTCAGCACAAGAGATAATTTTATTTTACAATGAAGGGAAACACCCCTTTTCTGTGCCTCAGTTTTTCTCTTTTGCTCCCTCCAGCACTTCCAAATGAAAGTCCAGAGAACAGGCAAGTGGAATAAGTTGAAAAAACTCATTTCTTTAGAAGAATGTTGTTATACAATGTCTAATCCTTGTGATTTTTACATATCACTCACTAGTCTCTTAACAATCACAAGAATCACATTCCAGATCATGAAGAAGAATTTCATGGCACTTGTCTCCATCTCTTCATTTTGTAGGCTCTGACAAAGGACCTGTTCTGTGCCAGGCACGATGCTGCTAAGCCCTGGCCCTCTACACACCTAGACCAGGAATGAATCTGATCCTGAAAACGCCAGCTGGGAAACATACACATCAGAGGAGACCATCAGCCCTCCCATTACAAACATCTTCCATTTTCCCATTGCCCCTGCCTCTGGCAAAGGACTCCTGGGGTCAGATCTTCCATTATCATTGAATTAAATGAACCTTGACAATGTTTGCAAGATGGAGGTGATGAGAGACATACAGAGAGAAACCAAATGAGCCTTTTCATAAGTCTGTTCCTTTATAATGAACTTTCAAGTGGTATTTTTTCTGTTTTATCTTTTTGCACTTCTCAGATGTCAGACAAGTTTATACAAGTATCAGGGAGCAGAGGAATTACTCTGGAAAGTTGCTCACTCGCCGTGTGAGCAGAGCTGTATATACACACACTCATAGGAAGGTGCCTCATCTCACTGAGTTTCTCTTGTGACCAATTGAATGCACTCTTCAAATGTAAACCGATGAAGTCTGTATTTGGCAATGGGTTGTGTGGAGAGCTTGTTTTCTGAAGGGAAAAAACGGAGTGGAATTTTCCAATATTCCCCATTTCAGAGTACTCTGGAAATTTTTTATTTTAAAAATTTTTTTAGTGAATGAGAGAGAGGAAAGGGATATGGAAGATCAGAGTCCTTTTGAGCACTTGTGAAATCCCAGCATGCAATTCCCCCCTCCCCAAGGCCATTCTTTTTTTTTTTTTTTAATTTTAAAGCCTTAACTTCTGTGTATTGACTTATAGGTGGAAGATTGGTAAGGGTAGGCAATGGGGGTCAAGTGACTTGCCCAGGGTCACACAGCTGGGAAGTGTCAGGCCGGATTTGAACCTGGGAACTCCCATCTCTAGGCATGGCTCTCAACCCACTGAGCTACCCAGCTGCCCCCCAAGGCCATTCTTAACTAATAAAGGCAGTGACTATTTTTTATCATAAAAGGGGGAAGCATGGGGGCAAACATGTATAAAGCACCTACTGTATGACAGACACTTTACAAATATTGTCTTATTTAGTCCTCACAACAATACTGGAGGTAAGTGTAATTATTGTTTCTATTTTACAGTGGAGGAAATGGGGGCAGAAGAAGGTTAAATGACTTGCCCAGAATCATATGAACTCAAGACTATATGTCCAGCAGAGCATCACTCAGCGGAGAGCAGTGTCAAACAGATTAGTATCTAGCCAATCAGCATCCAGTGAAAATTGCAAGACCAGTAAGGAGTGGGCTTGGCCAGAGCAGAATGATGCCATAATTCAAAGTTTTCACAGAATTCATCATTTACCTACAACACGCCCCTCTCTAATATTCCTTATTTCTTTTGAAAGTGTCACTGTTTCTCTAGCCATTCAGCTTAGTGACTTTAGTGCTACCCTTGACTTTTTTCTCTCCATCATCCTATGTCGAATTCGTTGCCAAATATTCCCATTTCTACCTCCGTCAAATGGGCGTCCTTCCCTTTCTCTCTACTCAGACAGTCCCCTAATCACCTCTTGCCTAGTCTAATTGGTCTTGCCTCAACTCTCACCTTACTCCATCCATTTGTTCACACAGATGCCAAAGTGGTTTTCTTTAAGTATAGATCTAACTATGTCACTCCTCTGCTCAAAAAAACTCCAGTGGTTTTCTGTTACCTTTAGGATTACATATAAACTCCTCTCGGACTTTTAAAGTCTTTCATAACCTGGCCCCTACTTTCCAGTCTCATTCCATATTTATTGCTCCCCTTCTTGCACTCTCTGGTTTAACCACATGGGTCTTCTTGCTGTTCTTCACATAAGGCACTTCCTATCTCATCACTTTGCCTTGTAGCTGGATTGAACTCACTATTCACTTCTGCCTTTTAAAATCTCTCTTTTGGTTTTAGACATAGCTCAAGCAACATCTTCTATGTGAAACCTTTCCTGATTCCCTCTAACTGCTAGGATTCTCCCTTTGGCTGTTGTTCAGTCATTTCAGTCATGTCTGACTCTTTGTGACTTCATTTGAGGTTTTCTTGACAGATGCTGGTCTGGTTTGCCATTTCCTTCTCCAGCTCACTGAACAGATGAAGAAAGTGAGGCAAGCGGGATTAAATGACTTGCCCAGGGTCACACAGCTGGTAAGTGTCTGAGGCCAGATCGAATTTGGAAAAATGAATCTTCCTGACACTCTATCCACTGTGCCACCTACCTGCCAAAAATTCAGTGGTTTCAGCCATGCCTGACTCTCTGTGATGTCCAGTTGGGGTTTTCTTGGCAAACATAGTGGAGTGCTTTACCATTTCCTTCCCTACAGATTCCTCCCTAACTAACACTGATTTAACTACTACTGGTTTATTTTGTCTTTATTCAGCAATGTTTACATTTGTGCCTGCTAGTCTCTTCTAATAGAATGCAAACTTCTTGAAGGTAAGGACTGTTTCATTTTTTATCTTTGAATCCCCAGTGCTTTGCACTACATTTGCCTGGAATATGGTAAGCACTTATTAAAGACTGTGCTTTTTGATTGATTGACAACATCTGTGGCCCAAAAGAGGCAAAGACCTGGGTTGCCCCACCATGTTTACTCTGATATTCACACGAAGCCACACATTTTCCTTATGTGGGACTCAACTACATATATATCTTCCTTGCACCCGTAGACCTCCGTTAATATTTTTTCTGTGTTCACTTTTCCTATTAATATTGTGTGATGTAGGATGGTTTGTCCCAGGTTATTGTGAGGAATCCTTTTGGTTCCCTTGAAAAAAACATTGATATTTCATTAGATGCATTTGCTTTGGACTCATATATATATATATACGTATACACACACATACACACACACACACACACACACACATTTTTTTCCCTTAGTAAAGGCCCAGGGAATACCTTGAACCTGAGATAATTTGTCTCTGGGGCTTCTGTCCAGAAGCTTGGAGATGTCCCTAAGCACTTCTCCCCTTATTAAAACTCAAACAGACATTTATAATAATATCTTCAAGTTTGCAAGTATCTTTTTTTTTTTTTTTACTGTATCTTGTTTGATCCTCACAAAACTCCCTATGAGGTAGATGTAATTTAAAAAAAAAATTACCTTCATTTTATAGATAAAGAAGGTAAGGCTAATAGAAATTAAATCATTTGGCCAAGGTCATATCTGTTAAATGTCTGAGATAGGATTTGAACCCGGGACTTCCATGTACCCTATTAAGCACTCTATCTAATACTGCTTCTTTTCTCTACCATCTTAAACTCAAGCATTTTCTGTAGGGCAGGGACTATGCAGCAGGTCATATTTACATCTCTAGCACTTAGTAAGGGGCTTTGCACATAGTAGAGACTCAACAAACATTTGTAGAACAGAAATAAAATTCATGAAAAAATGTTGTGCTTAAGATACAATCAATAGCCTTTCTAGTAAATTATTATTTTTTCTTTACAAAGTCATTTACATTTCTTTTTCCTTTCTGCTTTTGATCTCAGGTGACTTGATCTCTCCTTGATTAACCAAGTGTAGTTTGCCCAGATCTAAATAGCAGAGCTGGGAAGCAAATGGCATGAAAAACCTCTACTTGATGAGGGCTAGTATCTGTTAACATTAGTATTGGCTCCTGGCCTTGTACAGATTGGCCTCCAAGCTGAAGTTTATCTTATTACTGTTGTTTTGACATGGGAAAAATACCTTTTAATGAAGAGCACCTCCAGGCTGTCTGATTTTATTTCTGGAGGTTGGAAGAAATATCTTCTTGTCTTGAAAGATTATCCCTTTGGGCCATATTGCCACCCTCTGGCATCCTATAGCTCTGAGATGGAAACAAAAGCTACCATCCAGTTCAGTCCCTTGTCTTCAAGCAAGTAAGGTCCTGGAGCTCCTTGGGAAGCGTTATTTGGCCTTGCATCCTTTCCATTTCGAAAGGTCCCAGTAGTCTTCTTTGGGGTTTATATGATTGTTGTATAGTAATCCATCCATACCTACTCCCCAAAGTCTATCCCAGGATGCTCATTCATTTTTTGAGTATGGGTTCCTTGTTTTAGAATTTAGGTATCCTTTAGAATATGGTGGCATGGTATAATTTGAAAAAAGCACTTATGAAAAGTCAGAAAACCTAACCTGGAATTTAGGTTCTAGTCCTTCCCTTGAATAGTCACATGGCTAGTATGGGCAAGTCACCACTACTGAAATGCCTTTTTTTTTTTTTTATCACTAATACCCTGCCACTCCCTGCCCCCCTCACCTTTGTCTTCATTTTTCTTTATTTCTCTTATGATATTTGACACTGGATTGCACCTTTCTTCTTGATATTCCATTTTCTTTTGGCATACAAGGGATAGCATGGGTACCACATTTGGCATCAGGAAGGGCTGAGTTCAAATCTTACTTCAGATCCTTGCTAGCTGTGTTATCCTGGACAAACCACATAACTTTGGGGCCATGGTTTCTTCATTTTTGACAACGGGTTGGACATGATACCCTCTATTAAGGGTCCTTCCAGCTCCAAATCTCAGCTCTTATTTGCATTTCTCTCCCTACTTCTCTGACTGCCCCTTTTCTTTCTCCTTCATAGGAACCTCATCCCTTTCCTGTCCCTTAAATATTGCCCAAATTCTATATAGCTTCCCTCTCTCTAATTACATTTTTTCCTTTGACAATTTCCTCTAATCTTAAGGCTTCGATGATCATCTTTATAAAAGTGCTCCCTACATGTATAACATCAGACACAATCTCTCTTCTCCAGCTGTCAGTTTGTCTGTTGGATATTTCTACCTGAATGTCCTGCTGGCGTCTCAAGCTCTACACATCTATGACTTAGCTCAAAAACCTTCCCTTTTCACATGCTCTTCACTTGGACTTCTGTCTGTTACCGTCAGCCTCATCTTCATCCCACAGACTTATAAACTTGGAGTGGTCTTTGGTTCTCTTTGGCTTCCCTGTCTCACACTGGACAGATACACTCATTTGGCAACATACTCTCACGTTCCCTATTGCCTATGAAATAAAGTGTAAACTCCTAGCATTCAAAGCCATAAACCATCTGGCACCAACTTATCTTTGTACCCTTTTCCTTATTATTCCCTCTCATGCAGTCTCTTGTCTAGACCAACTGGACTGATCTCTGTCCGTTTTCCTATCCTCTTATTTTCTGCGTTTTCTTTTGCTATCTCATATACTTAGAATAGATTCATTAGTCCTACTTGTTGAAGAATCCCCTTATCCCCATTCTTTCAAAGTCCAACTGATATGTATTCCCTTCCATCAGATCTTCCCTTGGTCTTCCCCCCAGCTTAAAATGTTCTCCCCCTTTGTAATTTCTCATGGCCTTTTGCCCACTTCTTTTTTGCCCCATCTATTTCTACCTTGTAGCATATTTATTTATGTGCATGTTGTATACAAATGGGTACAATATCCATGATGTCCTCGCCCATTAGACGGTAAGTTCCCTTAAGGCAGAGATTGAGCCATTTTCCACTGGGGAAAGAGTTTCTAGCTTAATGCCTTGCACATGATAGGCCCTTAATAAACATTTGCTGAACTGAATTATGTTAAATAAATATTCAGTAACTAAACTGTGGTGTAGCTTTGGATCACTGTGTTGAAAGAAATAGAATATTTAGATATGAGACAGTCCCTGCCCTCAGCTTTTCTGAGCTTCAGATTCAAATTCCGAAAATAGTAACTCAAATTTTCCCTAGCACTTCGATTATATTGCTTTTTCTTCATACCAGCACTGTGAAGAATTCGGTCAAATATTCCTAGTGTTTCCTTTCAGGACAAGAAATAAAAGAAAATAGATAAGTTACCTAAAGACACACAACGAAGAAGTAATAGAAAAGGTATGTTGGAAAATCAGTTCACCCTTGATTAAAAGCTCATTGCTTGTTTGGACTGATCACTTGCTAAGATTTCTTCCAGTTCTAAATTTCTGTGCATTGGCTGGTGTAACCCATGGTCAAAGCCACTCAAGATAACAAAAGTCTTTCATTTCTCTGAAAAGGGCAGTATAGTAGCACCAGCATATTTTTGAACATATATCTTTGGGACCAGCTGATTATTAGACAAGGAATTTTATGGGCCCAGCAGACCTAGCTCTGTATCATTTTTGAGAAATGAGATTTTGTCATCATCAAGAAAATACATGATATGTTCAGATGCCTTTTTGAGAGGGTGTTTTATGCATTTATTTCTGTGATTTCATTGGTATACGGACCTTTTGGCATGGAACCTCCCTCCATCAATTTATCTGTAACTTTTATTCTCAGAGAGCTATTTGAGGCACATCAGAAGTTGTGATCTGTAGATGGTCACACAGTTGGTATGCAGCAGAGTCAGGATTTGAACTTAGGTCTTCCTAAATCTAACATCAACCATGTATGGTTTTGCCAAGTTGCATATTCGAGCAGGTTAAGGTCAATTGGCTTAAGGCATTATTCACAGGCATTTTTAGTTTGAAGGTCATCTACCAGGGTAAAGATATAGTCTCTGACTGTATTTGGAGATTGCAAAGACCTAGGTTCCAATTCTGCCTCTGATACGTCAGATGCGCAACTATAGGCAATTCCCCTAATCTGTCTGAACCTCTGGTCCTTCAGCTAAAAAATGTTTACATAACAGTATCTTCATCATAGAGTTTTTTTCTTTGTTTGTGTCCAAATATTTGTTACGACTAGGTTGTTGTTGTTGTTGCTTTATTTTTTTTGGGTGAAAATACTGGAATGGTTTGCTGTTTCCTTCTCCAGTTCATTTTACAGATGAGAAAACAGAGGCAAACAAGGTTAAGTGACTTTCCCAGGTTCACACAGTTACTAAGGCCAGATTTGAATTCAAGAAAATGCATCTTCCTCACTCCAGGCTCAGTCCTCTGTTCAATGCTCCACTTGGCTAGGTAAAGTAAAGTATACAAATACTAGGTATTATCATCCCAAATCTTGTGTAGCATAGAAAAAAAAAACCCCTAAATCTTCCCTAGATTTAAGGTGAAGAATGATGAGATGAGTCATCATCGTGGGACATCATAAAGACAATTTTAGCAGAACAATTTTAGAATACTTGAGAAAAGATTCGTTCCTTGTCTCTGTGATGCATGGAGAGGAAATTTCACCTTGGCTTCTTTAAGCACTAGAGGAATTTCCAACAAAACACTAATGAGATGAAGGCACTTAATTTGAGTGCCTTTATTGCATGTCTCAATGCTTAAGTTGTTACCAATTCTGGGTTCAAGTATGTTATGGAAATTTATCAGCCTCCATTGTCAGCCAGAAAAGCAATTCAGTTTACCTTTCCTACACTTTGGATCCATTTTCCTAACAGCTCAAAAGCAACTTGAGGAAGAGCAGTGATGCGTCCCAGTCCAGAAGAGAACATGAATTGGTGCCCATTTAATTTGGGCATCCCTCTTTTTAAAGGGAATTAAAGCCGAGGTGTTGGGAAAATTTCTTTTCATTCCTGCAGAATTTGCAAGATCTACTATGTATGAGCCTAATCACATGTACATATTTTTTAGGAGGAAAGCAAATTTGTTGCTTGCAAAATGGACCCCATGGTGAGAACTAGCCATGTGAGAACCAGCCACATGAGAAGGGGCCCAGTTTCACTGTTCTCAGCATCACCGATAGAGCTGTTTATTCTCGGAGTCTGGATGAGATCCAGCAGGATTTAGTTTTATGAGGTTTAATGTAAAGGTGTTGTATTTCATGAGATGAAATCATAACACAGTGGGTTTGCAAGAATTTTGAAAGATTATTTTTTCAGAGTGTTGGCAAGCACCCTGCCCAGGAGAATTATGTGTCTAAAGGAGAAATATAGATCCTCTTTCATTGGATTGAAATGATAACTAATCCTTAATCCTTCCTAGATGGTCTGGGTTACAGGCTTGTTGGACTGATTTAGAGGGTATGTAGCAGGTAATGAGCTTGACTTCTCTTGCGAGGTACGATTTTCAACTGTTTGTAGATCTCTGTCTTCAAATCCTCCTTGAATCTTAGGGTTACCTGGGCAAGATATTATTTCTGGCCTGTCCTAGTGGCTTTAATCTATTTATAGACTTTGCTATAGGCCACACCCATGCATCTATTTTCTAGATATCTTGATAATTGAAATGAATTTTTGGACCAGAGGCCAGAACCCTACTCCATTCTTCCTTGAGTTTTGTACCCTTTGGCTCTCGTGATGCTTTAAGGAGAGACATCTTTTTCTGCCTTGTTTCTTTCTAAAGCTGAGCCATTCTCTTTTCTAGGCTTGGATTGCTTACTTCTTGACCCTGGTCTTACTACCCAACCCTACCCTGCTCTGGGAGCGAGCTGTCTAACTGTCCTCTGGAGAAATCCTTTCTTCCTTGATGATGGCTCCTTTTCTAGTTTTCCAATAATGCAGCATCTTGGACGAGTTTCTCATGACCTTTAGTCAGGAAAAGGGGGCACTTCTCAGAGAATCAGATTTTATTCCATATCATAAAATTGCTTTTCCCTGGATGATATATCTCATGGGTTCTGGGCAGCTGAGGAGTACTTTCTGAAATGGTCACTAGACCTGAAATTCTTTGATTGCTCATTGAGTCAGGATGGAAGAAAAGCAGATGTAATGGAACACTATTTTTTTAAAAAATAGTTCATCTTGTAGGGCGAATCTTCTTTTCCTTTCTTCCTTCATTTCAGCAATAGTGCATTGGACCCTCAAGTCCTAAGAAAAAGCTCTGTAGCGGCCAGGCACATCTACTGTAATGATAAAAAGATGTGCACACCAGCACAGATGTGTTTGTATCAAATAGCACACTTCCTCTATCTCATGTGGAGGCTTCAGTGAATCTCACAGTCACACTGATAAAATTTGGGTTGCAGAAGAAGGGAGGGGAAAGGTATGAATCATTACCACAAAGTTACAAATGTTACATTTCTTATCTTTCTTGAACGTGTTCCTGCAAAGGCATGTCAGAGAATGCTGTCCCTCAGTGGATACTATCCAGGCTTTAGGATTCTGGGAAGAGTCGAGCTGATGGAGATTAAACAGCTAGGGTATAATCAACAAGGAAAGGGGGCTAATTTGCAGCTGGACGTGATCACCTAGCACAGTCAAGACGGTTGGGGTGAAAAAAGAGGGTGGGGGCAGGAAGAAATGAGAAATACACTTTGAGGATAATTGAAATCTAGAAGAGAGACACAGTTGATTCTTATCTTGCTCATGGAGGGGAGAGAAGGGAAGACGTAGCATAATAATCAGAGTATTATTTGGCTTTGGAATGTAGTCAGTGTCTTATATATAGACCCACTTTGTTTTCTATCCCAACATTCTTGATGAGAGGGAAAAATCAAATGGGTCCAGGTCACAGGATTCTAGAATCAGAGATCTTGGGCTGGAAGAGATCTCTGAGACTTGCTAGTCAAACCCCTTAATTTCAGGGATGGCTGACATGATTGCTGATCATGGAGACTCAAGTTTTGTGGCATAGAAACTTTCTGATGCCACAAAGAGCCCAGGTACACTATGGGGCATTTTCTCACTCTTTCTTGTCTCTTAGCCCCACTTAGGATCCAGGAAAAAAAATGACAGGTGTGGTCGATCATGGAGGCACATGAAGACTAGCTTCCCGCTAGCAAGCATGAAGTTCACAATGTTATAGAGAAAAATTTGATTAATAGGAGAGAAATGAAGAGAAATCACATAATAACCAACAATTATTTCCAAATATGTATGTAACTCTCTAGTCACTTACCAATGGGAATTGCCAACTAACACTATCCATCTCTGACCCTTCCTTCTCTTGAAACCATTTCTGCATCCACATTTGTCTTCTTCAGAAGACAGGAGGCTCCTTCTTCTTCAAGGAGTCAGTTTCTATAGCTCTAAGTTGTCCTCTTCATTCTCCAATACATAGCATTCTTTTACCCTCCAGCTTCCTAATATAAGCCAGCATTCTCATTTGTCCTTTGAAGTACTTTTTCATCTTTATTTTTACATTGAAATATTACTTAAATTTTTTTGATTATTTTTACTTTAATTTTAATTTTAATTATTATTATTAATGATTAATATGCCTTTAATTTTACATTGAAATATTACTTTAATTTTTCTATGTGTTCTATGGGCACATTTCATTTTCCTTGGTCAACCTGGAGGGTAGACAGGCCTTTCTCTTGACTTTTTCCTTTGTTCTAGAAGAAAGACCAATCTCTATAAGGAGTTTAGGTAACAGTCACTTGATTCAAGCAGAAATACAACTATCAGGGGACAGCTGGGTAGCTCAGTGGTTTGAGAGCCAGGCTTAGAGATGGGAGCTCATAGGTTCAAATCTGGCCTGACATTTCCTAGTTGTGTGACCTTGGGCAAATCACTTAACCTCCATAGCCTAGCCCTTACTGCTCTTCTGCCTTAGAACCAACACACAGTTTTGATTCTAAGATGGTTTTTAAAAAAAGAAGTACAAATATCACATATGTCTCATTGGCACCTCTAGAAAAGAAGACTTCCCTTTATCTCAGCATTTAATTTCCTTAATAACATGTCCAGAATTTCTCCTGAAAACTAACTTTTCTTCTTTCACTATTTCTCTCTATGGTGCCATCATTCATGCATTCTTCCATGTTTGAAATCTTGTGGTTGTCTTTGACTCTTCTCTCTCCCTTACTTTAATATCCAAGTAATGACCAAACTTTGTGAATTCTACCTCCACATCACTCCCTCTTCTATGATCCCACTCTTACTATCCTCACAATCAACCTTTGCTCCATTATAAGTCTCATAAGAAGTTTTTCTGCCTCAACTCTTCCCTCTGAATCTCTCTTTCACATACTGCTTAAAAAATAAGGCATAGGTTTAAAACATTTTTTTTATTGTTCTTAGGTTTTTAACTCCTCTGGTCAAAAATTTCCAGTGGCTTCCTATTGCCCACTGAATACATTTCAGATATCTTTTCCTAGTATTCAAGAATTTCTGCAAATTGATGCCATCCTGCCTTTTTTAGTCATAGATCATATGGGCTATGGAATACATAATTTGGAATCCTAAGGATAAAGGAGACCCCTTCATTTTCTATATGAGAGAATTAAGATTATATGGTTTAAGAGAACTTTTATTTCCACATAGAAATATAAATTCAGAGCTGGGAGGGACTTAGAAATCATCCTAGGGCATTTAGGCAGCTCAGTGGAAAGAGCACCAGAACCTGGCTTCAAATCTGGCCTTGGACACTTCCCATCTGTGTGACCCTGGGCAAGTCACTTAACCCTGTTTGCCTACTCCTTGTTCTTCTCTTAGAATTGTTACTGAGACAGAAAGTAAGAGTTAAAAAGGAAATCATTCTAGTTTAAACTTGCCATTTCACAGATAAAAAATGTAGTCTCAGAAGAAGTAAAGTGTCATATCTAGGGTAGAGATCCAAAGGTAGAAGAAACCTGAGAAGCTATCTTATCAAACTCCCTTTTCTTACAGATGAAGAAACTGAGGCCAAGTGGAGGTCACACAAGTGGTATCAGAGGTAGTCACTGAACCCAGATCCTCTGATTCCAGAGGCACTGCTCTTCCAGCTGTACCACTCAGAGCTGACAGTACTTCCTTGACTGAAGTGAACTTGGGGACAAAGAAATTTGAGTGACATGATGAAGAAGTCTATAGGAGAGCATCTTGGGGGAAAAAGTGTTCTTCCCACTGCATTGCACTTAGCAAGTTTGAGGTCTGCTCAGAAGAAAAATACTAGAATGTTGAGTGTTGGGAAAGAGGTGAAAATGGAAGATACATAATCATTCCAGCATATTAAGGAGAAAGGATTAGTAGACTAAGAAGAAAAGGGAGACCAAAGGAACAGAGGGCAAACAATGGCAATAGGCTGGGGAGCAATTATAGTTGTAGGTCTGACCAAAAAAAAAAAAGATGACTGCTCACTAGGGTTATGGCAGCTTGAAGCTGTTTCTAAGAAGACTCCTGCTGGAAGAACTGACTGTCTAGATTATGCCATCTAAGGTGGCATTTCAGCCCAACAGTCCATTGGTCCTATAGTCATATGGTTTTAAAATATTTTCTTCTGGATCTTGCAGCTTTGGAAATGGAAAGTAGAATGATCCTATCTTGATTTCTGATCCTTTATATTGTCTATACTTGCCAATCCTCGGCTAGGAGGGGATTTGAAAATCAATGATTTGCTGAGGATAGAAAGAGGGGAAATGTATATATTTTACAGTGAATCTTTTCAAGCATAGACCTTTTCCTTCTTGAATATCACCTGGCATTTTGCCTATAACTGGTATATTTAGTCACATTCTTATTTTTTGCTTTCTTCCTTTTATGTTTACTTTGAATCCTCTTCTATATTGTTAGGTAAATTTTGTCCTTCTTAGCATGTAGGATACAATAGACATTTAGCAAATGATAGTTAAATTAAATCCACCTTTCTTTGGAAGGGAAAACAACAAATAATGGGACTTGCTTGCCCACTGACCTGATAAGTCTATCTGACAAGGGAATAATGACACCTTTCCATCTTCTTGAAATTTAGGGTTGGGAAGGAGGAGGAGACATAGAATGAGGCAGAGGATGATGATGATGGTGAAATGGTTTTGGTCCCTATTGTGGGAATTTAAGACGGATGGTTGTGAAGACTCTAGGAGATGCTTCTATTAGGGCTCTGTTGAGGGAATGACTACTGTGGTCATGGCCTTTAGCTATATGGGGTCATTCCTGTGGCTGGGAGTTTTAAAAATGGGTGAATTTGGAAAGAATGTGACTATGAAGTAATGACTAATTAATTCCACAAATCCCACTTCCTCAAACCAATGTGCTTTATCCTACACCTCCTTACAGTCCTGCCAAAAGCTGAGGAATTTTTAGGCCCCACCCTGGCTCCTTCAACTTCTCTTTTCTTTCCTTTCTCCCTGAGACAACAGTGAAGGAGTATGGAGATCCCTCCTTTATTATTTCTTCTAGTTTTCTGTGGATCATAATCCTTCCTGCCTCTTCAGTTTCTAAATTCTTATCCTCAACTCCCTATTCTCCATTTCCCCCCAAATCCAATCGGTGTCAAATCTTGCCTCTTAGCCATTTCATTTTCTCCACATAACTCTCATCTAATTGAGATCCTCAACATGCCCGGCTTTTTATCATTATAATAGCCTTCCATATCAAGAATGCACCCCATCCCCTTATTATTTCCTCTTAGAATCCTTAGTTTCCTCTACCTCTGTCTTTAAGTCTACCTTCTCCTCAAAGTCTTTCCTGATTACCTAGCAACTAGCACCCTTCCTACCCATCACAGTATATTTATCTTTTGTACTTCTGTATTTCTTTTGTATATGTTGTTTTCCCCAATAGAATGTGATCTAAGTGGCTGAGACTTTGTTTTTGTCTTTGTACATCCATCATCTAATATAGTCCTTGGCACTTAGTAGGCAGTTAGCCAAGTCTTGTTAATTGAATGACATGTAGAAATAATCCTATTAAAAGGAAAAGTCTTTTACTTGGCCTTTTCCCCTGATTAATGAAGCAAAGAATTAAAAGGAATTTATTAAAGAATACATCAAGGTAGAGACATGTTGAAAGATTGAGCATTAGAGACTGGCAAGGGATTCAAGATGGTGCTAGTTTTAAAATTTTTTAAAAATTTTATTTTTTCCAGATTAAACATTGATGTAATTTTTAATATTCATTTTCTGACATTTTGCAATCCATGTTCTCTCCTCTCCCAAATCCTCTCCTCTCTCCAAAAAAGACAGGTAATATTATATAAGTTGTACATATATTATCATATAATACGTATTTCCCTGTTTGTCATGTTGTGAAACAAGGCAAATGTTGCTTACTCTAGAGAAAAATTCATGGAGGAAATAAAGCGAACAGTGATTTGTTTCAATCTGCATTTGGACTCCCTCTGCTCCTTCTGTGCCAGTGGATAGCCTTTTTTCATCATGAATCCCTTAGAGTTGTCCTGGATCCTTGCCCTGTTGATGATAATTGTCATTTATAATTGATCATCATATATTATTGTCCTTTCTATGTACAGTGCTCCCTTGATTCACATCACTTTGCTTTGCATCACTCCGTCTTTCCAGGTTTTTTATCACCCTGCTTGCCATTTCTCATAGCACAATAATATTACTTTACCACAACTTATCCAGTCATTCCCCATTTGATGTACTTTCCTTGAGTTTCCAGTTCTTTGCCACCAAAAAAGAGCTGCTATAAATATTTTAGAACATGTAGTTTCTTTTCCTTTTTCCTTGAATACTTTAGGAAATAAACCTAATAGTAGATATTGCTGGGTCAAAAGGTATACAGCAGTTTTATAAGTCTTTGAGTATAATTCTAGATTGCTCTTCAAAATAATTGACTCTGTTCAGTTCCCCCAACAATGGATTAGCATCCCCATTTTTCCACATCTACTCCAACATTTGTTATTTTGTCCTTTTATCATTTTAGTCAATTCGATAGGTGTGAGATATCTCAGAGTTATTTTGATTTTCACTTCTCTAAATAATAATGATTTAGACCATGTTTTCTTATTGTTATGTATAATTTTGATTTCATTCATTCAAAACTTGTCTATTGATATTTTCAACCATTTGTAAATTGGGGAATAACTTATATTCTTATACATTTGATAAAGTTATCTACATATTTTAGATATGAGACCTCTATCAGAGAAATATCTATAAAAAGTTCCCCCCAATTTATTACTTTTAATCTTGGCTACATTAGTTTTATTATATAAATTTTCAATTTAATAGATTCAAAATATCCATTTTATATTTTACAATGCTTTATATCCTTTATTTATTCATAAATTCTGCTGCTCTCCAAAAATCTGATAGGTAATATGCTCCCTCTTCTTTTAATTTGCTTATAATCTCTTCCGTTATACTGAGGTCATGTATCTATTTTGATGTTATCTTGGTAAATGGAATAAGATATTGGTCTATATCTAGGTTCTACCAAACTGATTTTTAGCTTTCCCAACAATTTTTACCAAATAGTGAATTCTTATTCCAAAAACTTGGATCTTTACCTTTGTCAAACACATGGTTACTATAATGTTTTACAACCATTTGTTGTATTTCTATTCTGTTCCACTGATATTCTTTTCTATGCCAGTTTTCATAATAAGATAAGGACAATTTGAATAGGTCCACATCAGCAAAAAGGGATGGACTTTTGCATCTCTGATCCTTCCCAGTTGCCTACATTTGATTGATCATAGGAGAGATACATGCTAGATAGCAGATAATACAAAAGCCATGGACTGTGTGATGTTTCCCCAACATCAACTGAAAAGTAGGACTGAGAACACTAGGTCACCGAGTCAGCATAATTTTTGATGGTCCTTTAGCCTGGAGAAGGGTTTCTGGAGTGTTCAGGGGAGTCTGGCACCTCTGGTGGAAGGGCTTGCTGAGTCCTTTTCAGGGTTGTTCATTAACCTTTGTTATCTATCTTTCACCCAACTCTCACCTGTGGCTCCAAGAAACTATAGCATGCACAGAGGCCAAATCCCAGAAAATTTTGGCAGACAGCTTAAACCACATTGAGGATGAAAGCTGAGCAGTCTTCTGCATGTAGTTTTGGAGCAAAATGTTAGTAGCATCATTTTTATAAAATATATCATGGCATAACAATTGAATCTTTTTCATAACAGATAATGTAATAACCCATTCCTGGATGCATGTCATCAATAGTATTATCCTTGGGGGCAGCTAGGAAGTTAAGTGGATTGAAAGCCAGGCCTAGAGATGGGAGGTCATAGGTTCAAATCTGGCCTCAGACACTTCCCAGCTGTGTGACCCTGGGCAAGTCACTTCACCCCCATTGCCTAGCCCTTTGAAAACATTAAAG